>NW_028123494.1:0-416973 GCF_965194805.1 Balaenoptera borealis | reverse complement strand
CAGGTCACTCTATTTTCCCATCAGGAAGAAGAATTAACCACAGGCTCAGCCTGCCTCCCGGAACCAGAACAGGGCCTGAAGCCATCCTGCGCTTTTGCGGCCAGCTCCCAAAAAAGCGAGTTGTAAAATGGAGGTTCAGGGCACTGCAATTCACAAACCTGCAGAGTTATAAATGATAACTCTCGTCCACAAATATATTGAGGGAAGGCAAAGAAGAGGATTTGAAATCAAGGCAGAATTGCAGGAAACAGATTTCAGGAGGTAGATACGAATCGCCTTTAAAGCACATGAAAAGCGGCAAAACGTTGACAATGATGCCCTTGGCCAAAAAGGGCGTATGCGTTTTTTCCTGAATATATTCAGGAAAAAACGCATACGCCCTTTTTGGCCAACCAAGCAACCTGGAAAGGCAAATCAGCGCTACAGAGAAGTCTCGCTTCCCATCGGTCAAAAGGGCCATGATGAAAAAAGTGTCAAAACCCGAAATGCAGTACAGGCCATGCAGAAATGGGAGCCTTGCTACACTGATGGGCGGGATGTAAATTGCCAACAGCCTCTCTGGAGAAGTGTACGGTGTGTCCTGAAACATCTGAAAAACACATCTTAGAGAGCATAGGGCACTTCCACTCATGGGGGTATAAATTGGGAAAATGAAAAATCAGCAAGACTCAAGCACCCCAAAGTTGAGGGCTGCTCTGTTGACAAGGACCTCCACTTAATTCCACCTTAAATATCCCAGGAAAGAGAAAAATGGATAAAGAAGTTGTGGTCCTTATGTACAATGGAATATCACTCAGCCATGAAATCAATGTCATAAGGTTAGTAGCAGCATGATGAGTGGATTTAGGTGCGACGATTCTAAGTGAAATAAGTCACACAGAAAAGGACACTTCTCATAAGGTATCACTGATAGAGGGAATGTAAAAACCGTTACACTTGAACTGAATTACAAAACAGAACAGAGTCACACATGCAGAAAACACACTATGGCTGCTTAACGGGAAAGGTGAGGTGGGGTGATACATAAAACAAGGGTATCAAATTAGCTCAGATACCGTTCCATAAACCCAATATGTAATAGACAAGACCTACTCCTTGCTCAGAGAACTGGACTCAACACGCCCTATTCACCGCACAAGAATATATCTGACTAGTAATAATCTTAAAACCTATGTATTGATATCTCTCTGTTAGTGTATCAAGTGGGTGTAAAGCGGCATAAACACAGCAGTGAAAAGCAGCTAAACCCCATTATGAAAATAAATTACTTTGAAAAACCCATGAAACAACGACAGTGAAAGAGAGAGAAATTCTTACACAATGCGTTCAGGGGCTGTGATGCAACCTGGATTGACCATATCTAGACCCACAGCTGGATGAGACATAAGGGTGGACACTCTTGGGGCTGAGAGGTTTGGTGAGGTTGGGTGAGCAAACGCAGACCCTTTAAAGTAATACTTCGTGGTACCCATCGCATGGGTCCCAAATCTCCAGCTTCCAGGGCATCTTCCTACATCGAAAACATGCATGAGAAACCCAGAAGATAGTATACCGTGTGATGGGGAAAGGTTTCTAAAACGCACCTCATTTCTCATCTCCTTGTGCCCGGGTTCGCCATTCCAGCCGCTTTACTAGCAATCTCCCTACTAGGAGCATCAGCACCTTTAACCTCCTGTTCCGTACAGGTTGCAATTTGTCCTGAGGATGAACGGGAAGACGGGGAACCAACGAGAGACTAGCTCTTGGTGTTGGGACAGGCACAGGTCACTCTATTTTCCCATCAGGAAGAAGAATTAACCACAGGCTCAGCCTGCCCCCCGGAACCAGAACAGGGCCTGAAGCCATCCTGCGCTTTTGCGGCCAGCTCCCAAAAAAGCGAGTTGTAAAATGGAGGTTCAGGGCACTGCAATTCACAAACCTGCAGAGTTATAAATGATAACTCTCGTCCACAAATATATTGAGGGAAGGCAAAGAAGAGGATTTGAAATCAAGGCAGAATTGCAGGAAACAGATTTCAGGAGGTAGATTCGAATCGCCTTTAAAGCACATGAAAAGCGGCAAAATGTTGACAATGATGCCCTTGGCCAAAAAGGGCGTATGCGTTTTTTCCTGACTATATTCAGGAAAAAACGCATACGCCCTTTTTGGCCAACCACGCAACCTGGAAAGGCAAATCAGCGCTACAAAGAAGTCTCGCTTCCCATCGGTCAAAAGGGCCATGCTGAAAAATGTGTCAAAACCAGAAATGCAGGACAGGCCATGGAGAAATGAGAGCCTTGCTACACTGATAGGCGGGATGTAAATTGCCAACAGCCACTCTGGAGAAGTGTACGGTGTGTCCTGAAACATCTGAAAAACACAGCTTAGAGAGCATAGGGCACTTCCACTCATGGGGGTATAAATTGGGAAAATGAAAAATCAGCAAGACACAAGCACCCCAAAGTTGAGGGCTGTTCTGTTGACAAGGACCTCCACTTCATTCCACCTTAAATATCCCAGGAAAGAGAAAAATGGATAAAGAAGTTGTGGTCCTTATGTACAATGGAATATCACTCAGCCATGAAATCAATGTCATAAGGTTAGTAGCAGCATGATGAGTGGATTTAAGTACGACGATTCTAAGTGAAATAAGTCACACAGAAAAGGACACTTCTCATAAGGTATCACTTTTAGAGGGAATGTAAAAACCGTTACACTTGAACTGAATTACAAAACAGAACAGAGTCACACATGCAGAAAACAGACTCTGGCTGCTTAACGGGAAAGGTGAGGTGGGGTGATACATAAAACAAGGGTATCAAATTAGCTCAGATACCATTCCATAAACCCAATATGTAGTAGACAAGACCTACTCCTTGCTCAGAGAACTGGACTCAACACGCCCTATTCACCGCACAAGAATATATCTGACTAGTAATAATCTTAAAACCTATGTATTGATATCTCTCTGTTAGTGTGTCAAGTGGGTGTAAAGCGGCATAAACACAGCCGTGAAAAGCAGCTAAACCCCATTATGAAAATAAATTACTTTGAAAAACCCATGAAACAACGACAGTGAAAGAGATAGAAATTCTTACACAATGAGTTCAGGGGCTGTGATGAAACCTGGGTTGACCATATCTAGACCCACAGCTAGATGAGACATAAGGGTGGACACTCTTGGGGCTGAGAGGATTGGTGAGGTTGGGTGAGCAAACGCAGACCCTTTAAAGTAATACTGCGTGGTACCCATCGCATGGGTCCCAAATCTCCAGGTTCAAGGGCATCTTCCTACATCGAAAACATGCATGAGAAACCCAGAAGATGGTACACCGTGTGATGGGGAAAGGTTTCTAAAACGCACCTCATTTCTCATCTCCTTGTGCCCGGGTTCGCCATTCCAGCCGCTTTACTAGCAATCTCCCTACTTGGAGCATCAGCACCTTTAACCTCCTGTTCCGTCCAGGTTGCAATTTGTCCTGAGGATGAAGGGGAAGATGGGGAACCAACGAGAGACTAGCTCTTGGTGTTGGGACAGGCACAGGTCACTCTATTTTCCCATCAGGAAGAAGAATTAACCACAGGCTCGGCCTGCCTCCCGGAACCAGAACAGGGCCTGAAGCCATCCTGCGCTTTTGCGGCCAGCTCCCAAAAAAGCGAGTTGTAAAATGGAGGTTCAGGGCACTGCAATTCACAAACCTGCAGAGTTATAAATGATAACTCTCGTCCACAAATATATTGAGGGAAGGCAAAGAAGAGGATTTGAAATCAAGGCAGAATTGCACGAAACAGATTTCAGGAGGTAGATACGAATCGCCTTTAAAGCACATGAAAAGCGGCAAAACGTTGACAATGATGCCCTTGGCCAAAAAGGGCGTATGCGTTTTTTCCTGAATATATTCAGGAAAAAACGCATACGCCCTTTTTGGCCAACCAAGCAACCTGGAAAGGCAAATCAGCGCTACAGAGAAGTCTCGCTTCCCATCGGTCAAAAGGGCCATGATGAAAAAAGTGTCAAAACCCGAAATGCAGTACAGGCCATGCGGAAATGGGAGCCTTGCTACACTGATGGGCAGGATGTAAATTGCCAACAGCCACTCTGGAGAAGTGTACGGTGTGTCCTGAAACATCTGAAAAACACATCTTAGAGACCATAGGGCACTTCCACTCATGGGGGTATAAATTGGGAAAATGAAAAATCAGCAAGACACAAGCACCCCAAAGTTGAGGGCTGCTCTGTTGACAAGGACCTCCACTTAATTCCACCTTAAATATCCCAGGAAAGAGAAAAATGGATAAAGAAGTTGTGGTCCTTATGTACAATGGAATATCACTCAGCCATGAAATCAATGTCATAAGGTTAGTAGCAGCATGATGAGTGGATTTAGGTGCGACGATTCTAAGTGAAATAAGTCACACAGAAAAGGACACTTCTCATAAGGTATCACTGATAGAGGGAATGTAAAAACCGTTACACTTGAACTGAATTACAAAACAGAACAGAGTCACACATGCAGAAAACACACTATGGCTGCTTAACGGGAAAGGTGAGGTGGGGTGATACATAAAACAAGGGTATCAAATTAGCTCAGATACCGTTCCATAAACCCAATATGTAATAGACAAGACCTACTCCTTGCTCAGAGAACTGGACTCAACACGCCATATTCACCGCACAAGAATATATCTGACTAGTAATAATCTTAAAACCTATGTATTGATATCTCTCTGTTAGTGTATCAAGTGGGTGTAAAGCGGCATAAACACAGCAGTGAAAAGCAGCTAAACCCCATTATGAAAATAAATTACTTTGAAAAACCCATGAAACAACGACAGTGAAAGAGAGAGAAATTCTTACACAATGCGTTCAGGGGCTGTGATGCAACCTGGATTGACCATATCTAGACCCACAGCTGGATGAGACATAAGGGTGGACACTCTTGGGGCTGAGAGGTTTGGTGAGGTTGGGTGAGCAAACGCAGACCCTTTAAAGTAATACTTCGTGGTACCCATCGCATGGGTCCCAAATCTCCAGCTTCCAGGGCATCTTCCTACATCGAAAACATGCATGAGAAACCCAGAAGATAGTATACCGTGTGATGGGGAAAGGTTTCTAAAACGCACCTCATTTCTCATCTCCTTGTGCCCGGGTTCGCCATTCCAGCCGCTTTACTAGCAATCTCCCTACTAGGAGCATCAGCACCTTTAACCTCCTGTTCCGTACAGGTTGCAATTTGTCCTGAGGATGAACGGGAAGACGGGGAACCAACGAGAGACTAGCTCTTGGTGTAGGGACAGGCACAGGTCACTCTATTTTCCCATCAGGAAGAAGAATTAACCACAGGCTCAGCCTGCCCCCCGGAACCAGAACAGGGCCTGAAGCCATCCTGCGCTTTTGCGGCCAGCTCCCAAAAAAGCGAGTTGTAAAATGGAGGTTCAGGGCACTGCAATTCACAAACCTGCAGAGTTATAAATGATAACTCTCGTCCACAAATATATTGAGGGAAGGCAAAGAAGAGGATTTGAAATCAAGGCAGAATTGCAGGAAACAGATTTCAGGAGGTAGATTCGAATCGCCTTTAAAGCACATGAAAAGCGGCAAAATGTTGACAATGATGACCTTGGCCAAAAAGGGCGTATGCGTTTTTTCCTGACTATATTCAGGAAAAAACGCATACGCCCTTTTTGGCCAACCAAGCAACCTGGAAAGGCAAATCAGCGCTACAAAGAAGTCTCGCTTCCCATCGGTCAAAAGGGCCATGCTGAAAAATGTGTCAAAACCAGAAATGCAGGACAGGCCATGGAGAAATGAGAGCCTTGCTACACTGATAGGCGGGATGTAAATTGCCAACAGCCACTCTGGAGAAGTGTACGGTGTGTCCTGAAACATCTGAAAAACACAGCTTAGAGAGCATAGGGCACTTCCACTCATGGGGGTATAAATTGGGAAAATGAAAAATCAGCAAGACACAAGCACCCCAAAGTTGAGGGCTGTTCTGTTGACAAGGACCTCCACTTCATTCCACCTTAAATATCCCAGGAAAGAGAAAAATGGATAAAGAAGTTGTGGTCCTTATGTACAATGGAATATCACTCAGCCATGAAATCAATGTCATAAGGTTAGTAGCAGCATGATGAGTGGATTTAAGTACGACGATTCTAAGTGAAATAAGTCACACAGAAAAGGACACTTCTCATAAGGTATCACTTATAGAGGGAATGTAAAAAACGTTACACTTGAACTGAATTACAAAACAGAACAGAGTCACACATGCAGAAAACAGACTCTGGCTGCTTAACGGGAAAGGTGAGGTGGGGTGATACATAAAACAAGGGTATCAAATTAGCTCAGATACCATTCCATAAACCCAATATGTAGTAGACAAGACCTACTCCTTGCTCAGAGAACTGGACTCAACACGCCCTATTCACCGCACAAGAATATATCTGACTAGTAATAATCTTAAAACCTATGTATTGATATCTCTCTGTTAGTGTGTCAAGTGGGTGTAAAGCGGCATAAACACAGCCGTGAAAAGCAGCTAAACCCCATTATGAAAATAAATTACTTTGAAAAACCCATGAAACAACGACAGTGAAAGAGATAGAAATTCTTACACAATGAGTTCAGGGGCTGTGATGAAACCTGGGTTGACCATATCTAGACCCACAGCTAGATGAGACATAAGGGTGGACACTCTTGGGGCTGAGAGGATTGGTGAGGTTGGGTGAGCAAACGCAGACCCTTTAAAGTAATACTGCGTGGTACCCATCGCATGGGTCCCAAATCTCCAGGTTCAAGGGCATCTTCCTACATCGAAAAAATGCATGAGAAACCCAGAAGATGGTACACCGTGTGATGGGGAAAGGTTTCTAAAACGCACCTCATTTCTCATCTCCTTGTGCCCGGGTTCGCCATTCCAGCCAATTTACTAGCAATCTCCCTACTTGGAGCATCAGCACCTTTAACCTCCTGTTCCGTACAGGTTGCAATTTGTCCTGAGGATGAACGGGAAGACGGGGAACCAACGAGAGACTAGCTCTTGGTGTCGGGACAGGCACAGGTCACTCTATTTTCCCATCAGGAAGAAGAATTAACCACAGGCTCAGCCTGCCCCCCGGAACCAGAACAGGGCCTGAAGCCATCCTGCGCTTTTGCGGCCAGCTCCCAAAAAAGCGAGCTGTAAAATGGAGGTTCAGGGCACTGCAATTCACAAACCTGCAGAGTTATAAATGATAACTCTCGTCCACAAATATATTGAGGGAAGGCAAAGAAGAGGATTTGAAATCAAGGCAGAATTGCAGGAAACAGATTTCAGGAGGTAGATACGAATCGCCTTTAAAGCACATGAAAAGCGGCAAAACGTTGACAATGATGCCCTTGGCCAAAAAGGGCGTATGCGTTTTTTCCTGAATATATTCAGGAAAAAACGCATACGCCCTTTTTGGCCAACCAAGCAATCTGGAAAGGCAAATCAGCGCTACAGAGAAGTCTCGCTTCCCATCGGTCAAAAGGGCCATGCTGAAAAAAGTGTCAAAACCAGAAATGCAGGACAGGCCATGGAGAAATGGGAGCCTTGCTACACTGATGGGCGGGATGTAAATTGCCAACAGCCACTCTGGAGAAGTGTACGGTGAGTCCTGAAACATCTAAAAAACACAGCTTAGAGAGCATAGGGCACTTCCACTCATGGGGGTATAAATTGGGAAAATGAAAAATCAGCAAGACACAAGCACCCCAAAGTTGAGGGCTGCTCTGTTGACAAGGACCTCCACTTCATTCCACCTTAAATATCCAAGGAAAGAGAAAAATGGATAAAGAAGTTGTGGTCCTTATGTACAATGGAATATCACTCAGCCATGAAATCAATGTCATAAGGTTAGTAGCAGCATGATGAGTGGATTTAGGTACGACGATTCTAAGTGAAATAAGTCACACAGAAAAGGACACTTCTCATAAGGTATCACTTTTAGAGGGAATGTAAAAACCGTTACACTTGAACTGAATTACAAAACAGAACAGAGTCACACATGCAGAAAACAGACTATGGCTGCTTAACGGGAAAGGTGAGGTGGGGTGATACATAAAACAAGGGTATCAAATTAGCTCAGATACCGTTCCATAAACCCAATATGTAGTAGACAAGACCTACTCCTTGCTCAGAGAACTGGACTCAACACGCCCTATTCACCGCACAAGAATATATCTGACTAGTAATAATCTTAAAACCTATGTATTGATATCTCTCTGTTAGTGTGTCAAGTAGGTGTAAAGCGGCATAAACACAGCCGTGAAAAGCAGCTAAACCCCATTATGAAAATAAATTACTTTGAAAAACCCATGAAACAACGACAGTGAAAGAGAGAGAAATTCTTACACAATGCGTTCAGGGGCTGTGATGCAACCTGGATTGACCATATCTAGACCCACAGCTGGATGAGACATAAGGGTGGACACTCTTGGGGCTGAGAGGTTTGGTGAGGTTGGGTGAGCAAATGCAGACCCTTTAAAGTAATACTGCGTGGTACCCATCGCATGGGTCCCAAATCTCCAGGTTCAAGGGCATCTTCCTACATCGAAAACATGCATGAGAAATCCAGAAGATGGTACACCGTGTGATGGGGAAAGGTTTCTAAAACGCACGTCATTTCTCATCTCCTTGTGCCCGGGTTCGCCATTCCAGCCGCTTTACTAGCAATCTCCCTACTTGGAACATCAGCACCTTTAACCTCCTGTTCCGTACAGGTTGCAATTTGTCCTGAGGATGAACGGGAAGACGGGGAACCAACGAGAGACTAGCTCTTGGTGTCGGGACAGGCACTGGTCACTCTATTTTCCCATCAGGAAGAAGAATTAACCACAGGCTCAGCCTGCCCCCCGGAACCAGAACAGGGCCTGAAGCCATACTGCACTTTTGCGGCCAGCTCCCAAAAAAGCGAGTTGTAAAATGGAGGTTCAGGGCACCGCAATTCACAAACCTGCAGAGTTATAAATGATAACTCTCGTCCACAAATATATTGAGGGAAGGCAAAGAAGAGGATTTGAAATCAAGGCAGAATTGCACGAAACAGATTTCAGGAGGTAGATTCGAATCGCCTTTAAAGCACATGAAAAGCGGCAAAACGTTGACAATGATGCCCTTGGCCAAAAAGGGCGTATGCGTTTTTTCCTGAATATATTCAGGAAAAAACGCATACGCCCTTTTTGGCCAACCAAGCAACCTGGAAAGGCAAATCAGCGCTACAGAGAAGTCTCGCTTCCCATCGGTCAAAAGGTCCATGCTGAAAAAAGTGTCAAACCAGAAATGCAGGACAGGCCATGGAGAAATGGGAGCCTTGCTACACTGATGGGCGGGATGTAAATTGCCAACAGCCACTCTGGAGAAGTGTACGGTGTGTCCTGAAACATCTGAAAAACACAGCTTAGAGAGCATAGGGCACTTCCACTCATGGGTGTATAAATTGGGAAAATTAAAAATCAGCAAGACACAAGCACCCAAAGTTGAGGGCTGCTCTGTTGACAAGGACCTCCACTTCATTCCACCTTAAATATCCCAGGAAAGAGAAAAATGGATAATAAAGTTGTGGTCTTTATGTACACTGGAATATCACTCAGCCATGAAATCAATGTCATACGGTTAGTAGCAGCATGATGAGTGGATTTAGGTACGACGATTCTAAGTGAAATAAGTCACACAGAAAAGGACACTTCTCATAAGGTATCACTGATAGAGGGAATGTAAAAACCGTTACACTTGCACTGAATTACAAAACAGAACAGAGTCACACATGCAGAAAACACACTATGGCTGCTTAACGGGAAAGGTGAGGTGGGGTGATACATAAAACAAGGGTTTCAAATTAGCTCAGATACCGTTCCATAAACCCAATATGTAATAGACAAGACCTACTCCTTGCTCAGAGAACTGGACTCAACACGCCCTATTCACCGCACAAGAATATATCTGACTAGTAATAATCTTAAAACCTATGTACTGATATCTCTCTGTTAGTGTGTCAAGTGGGTGTAAAGCAGCATAAACACAGCAGTGAAAAGCAGCTAAACCCCATTATAAAAATAAATTACTTTGAAACACCCATGAAACAAAGACAGTGAAAGAGATAGAAATTCTTACACAATGAGTTCAGGGGCTGTGATGCAACCTGGATTGACCATATCTAGACCCACAGCTGGATGAGACATAAGGGTGGACACTCTTGGGGCTGAGAGGTTTGGTGAGGTTGGGTGAGCAAACGCAGACCCTTTAAAGTAATACTGCGTGGTACCCATCGCATGGGTCCCAAATCTCCAGGTTCAAGGGCATCTTCCTACATCGAAAACATGCATGAGAAAGCCAGAAGATGGTACACCGTGTGATGGGGAATGGTTTCTAAAACGCACCTCATTTCTCATCTCCTTGTGCCCGGGTTCGCCATTCCAGCCGCTTTACTAGCAATCTCCCTACTTGGAGCATCAGCACCTTTAACCTCCTGTTCCGTACAGGTTGCAATTTGTCCTGAGGATGAACGGGAAGACGGGGAACCAACGAGAGACTAGCTCTTGGTGTCGGGACAGGCACAGGTCACTCTATTTTCCCATCAGGAAGAAGAATTAACCACAGGCTCAGCCTGCCCCCCGGAACCAGAACAGGGCCTGAAGCCATCCTGCGCTTTTGCGGCCAGCTCCCAAAAAAGCGAGTTGTAAAATGGAGGTTCAGGGCACTGCAATTCACAAACCTGCAGAGTTATAAATGATAACTCTCGTCCACAAATATATTGAGGGAAGGCAAAGAAGAGGATTTGAAATCAAGGCAGAATTGCACGAAACAGATTTCAGGAGGTAGATACGAATCGCCTTTAAAGCACATGAAAAGCGGCAAAACGTTGACAATGATGCCCTTGGCCAAAAAGGGCGTATGCGTTTTTTCCTGAATATATTCAGGAAAAAACGCATACGCCCTTTTTGGCCAACCAAGCAACCTGGAAAGGCAAATCAGCGCTACAGAGAAGTCTCGCTTCCCATCGGTCAAAAGGGCCATGCTGAAAAAAGTGTCAAAACCAGAAATGCAGGACAGGCCATGGAGAAATGAGAGCCTTGCTACACTGATGGGCGGGATGTAAATTGCCAACAGCCACTCTGGAGAAGTGTACGGTGTGTCCTGAAACATCTGAAAAACACAGCTTAGAGAGCATAGGGCACTTCCACTCATGGGGGTATAAATTGGGAAAATGAAAAATCAGCAAGACACAAGCACCCCAAAGTTGAGGGCTGCTCTGTTGACAAGGACCTCCACTTCATTCCACCTTAAATATCCAAGGAAAGAGAAAAATGGATAAAGAAGTTGTGGTCCTTATGTACAATGGAATATCACTCAGCCATGAAATCAATGTCATAAGGTTAGTAGCAGCATGATGAGTGGATATAGGTACGACGATTCTAAGTGAAATAAGTCACACAGAAAAGGACACTTCTCATAAGGTATCACTTTTAGAGGGAATGTAAAAACCGTTACACTTGAACTGAATTACAAAACAGAACAGAGTCACACATGCAGAAAACAGACTATGGCTGCTTAACGGGAAAGATGAGGTGGGGTGATACATAAAACAAGGGTATCAAATTAGCTCAGATACCGTTCCATAAACCCAATATGTAGTAGACAAGACCTACTCCTTGCTCAGAGAACTGGACTCAACACGCCCTATTCACCGCACAAGAATATACCTGACTAGTAATAATCTTAAAACCTATGTATTGATATCTCTCTGTTAGTGTGTCAAGTGGGTGTAAAGCGGCATAAACACAGCCGTGAAAAGCAGCTAAACCCCATTATGAAAATAAATTACTTTGAAAAACCCATGAAACAACGACAGTGAAAGAGATAGAAATTCTTACACAATGAGTTCAGGGGCTGTGATGCAACCTGGATTGACCATATCTAGACCCACAGCTGGATGAGACATAAGGGTGGACACTCTTGGGGCTGAGAGGTTTGGTGAGGTTGGGTGAGCAAACACAGACCCTTTAAAGTAATACTGCGTGGTACCCATCGCATGGGTCCCAAATCTCCAGGTTCAAGGGCATCTTCCTACATCGAAAACATGCATGAGAAACCCAGAAGATGGTACACCGTGTGATAGGGAAAGGTTTCTAAAACGCACCTCATTTCTCATCTCCTTGTGCCCGGGTTCGCCATTCCAGCTGCTTTACTAGCAATCTCCCTACTTGGAGCATCAGCACCTTTAACCTCCTGTTCCGTACAGGTTGCAATTTGTCCTGAGGATGAACGGCAAGACGGGGAACCAACGAGAGACTAGCTCTTGGTGTTGGGACAGGCACAGGTCACTCTATTTTCCCATCAGGAAGAAGAATTAACCACAGGCTCAGCCTGCCCCCTGGAACCAGAACAGGGCCTGAAGCCATCCTGCGCTTTTGCGGCCAGCTCCCAAAAAAGCGAGTTGTAAAATGGAGGTTCAGGGCAGTGCAATTCACAAACCTTCAGAGTTATAAATGATAACTCTCGTCCACAAATATATTGAGGGAAGGCAAAGAAGAGGATTTGAAATCAAGGCAGAATTGCAGGAAACAGATTTCAGGAGGTAGATTCGAATCGCCTTTAAAGCACATGAAAAGCGGCAAAATGTTGACAATGATGCCCTTGGCCAAAAAGGGCGTATGCGTTTTTTCCTGAATATATTCAGGAAAAAACGCATACGCCCTTTTTGGCCAACCAAGCAACCTGGAAAGGCAAATCAGCGCTACAGAGAAGTCTCGCTCCCCATCGGTCAAAAGGGCCATGCTGAAAAAAGTGTCAAAACCAGAAATGCAGGACAGGCCATGGAGAAATGAGAGCCTTGCTACACTGATGGGCGGGATGTAAATTGCCAACAGCCACTCTGGAGAAGTGTACGGTGTGTCCTGAAACATCTGAAAAACACAGCTTAGAGAGCATAGGGCACTTCCACTCATGGGGGTATAAATTGGGAAAATGAAAAATCAGCAAGACACAAGCACCCCAAAGTTTAGGGCTGCTCTGTTGGCAAGGACCTCCACTTCATTCCACCTTAAATATCCAAGGAAAGAGAAAAATGGATAAAGAAGTTGTGGTCCTTATGTACAATGGAATATCACTCAGCCATGAAATCAATGTCATAAGGTTAGTAGAAGCATGATGAGTGGATGTAGGTACGACGATTCTAAGTGAAATAAGTCACACAGAAAAGGACACTTCTCATAAGGTATCACTGATAGAGGGAATGTAAAAACCGTTACACTTGAACTGAAATACAAAACAGAACAGAGTCACACATGCAGAAAACACACTATGGCTGCTTAACGGGAAAGGTGAGGTGGGGTGATACATAAAACAAGGGTATCAAATTAGCTCAGATACCGTTCCATAAACCCAATATGTAGTAGACAAGACCTACTCCTTGCTCAGAGAAGTGGACTCAACACGCCCTATTCACCGCACAAGAATATATCTGACTAGTAATAATCTTAAAACCTATGTATTGATATCTCTCTGTTAGTGTGTCAAGTGGGTGTAAAGCGGCATAAACACAGCCGTGAAAAGCAGCTAAACCCCATTATTAAAATAAATTACTTTCAAAAACCCATGAAACAACGACAGTGAAAGAGATAGAAATTCTTACACAATGAGTTCAGGGGCTGTGATGCAACCTGGATTGACCATATCTAGACCCACAGCTGGATGAGACATAAGGGTGGACACTCTTGGGGCTGAGAGGTTTGGTGAGGTTGGGTGAGCAAACGCAGACCCTTTAAAGTAATACTTCGTGGTACCCATCGAATGGGTCCCAAATCTCCAGCTTCAAGGGCATCTTCCTACATCAAAAACATGCATGAGAAACCCAGAAGATGGTACACCATGTGATGGGGAAAGGTTTCTAAAACGCACCTCATTTCTCATCGCCTTGTGCCCGGGTTCGCCATTCCAGCCGCTTTACTAGCAATCTCCCTACTTGGAGCATCAGCACCTTTAACCTCCTGTTCCGTCCAGGTTGCAATTTGTCCTGAGGATGAACGGGAAGATGGGGAACCAACGAGAGACTAGCTCTTGGTGTTGGGACAGGCACAGGTCACTCTATTTTCCCATCAGGAAGAAGAATTAACCACAGGCTCAGCCTGCCTCCCGGAACCAGAACAGGGCCTGAAGCCATCCTGCGCTTTTGCGGCCAGCTCCCAAAAAAGCGAGTTGTAAAATGGAGGTTCAGGGCACTGCAATTCACAAACCTGCAGAGTTATAAATGATAACTCTCGTCCACAAATATATTGAGGGAAGGCAAAGAAGAGGATTTGAAATCAAGGCAGAATTGCAGGAAACAGATTTCAGGAGGTAGATACGAATCGCCTTTAAAGCACATGAAAAGCGGCAAAACGTTGACAATGATGCCCTTGGCCAAAAAGGGCGTATGCGTTTTTTCCTGAATATATTCAGGAAAAAACGCATACGCCCTTTTTGGCCAACCAAGCAACCTGGAAAGGCAAATCAGCGCTACAGAGAAGTCTCGCTTCCCATCGGTCAAAAGGGCCATGATGAAAAAAGTGTCAAAACCCGAAATGCAGTACAGGCCATGCAGAAATGGGAGCCTTGCTACACTGATGGGCGGGATGTAAATTGCCAACAGCCACTCTGGAGAAGTGTACGGTGTGTCCTGAAACATCTGAAAAACACATCTTAGAGAGCATAGGGCACTTCCACTCATGGGGGTATAAATTGGGAAAATGAAAAATCAGCAAGACACAAGCACCCCAAAGTTGAGGGCTGCTCTGTTGACAAGGACCTCCACTTAATTCCACCTTAAATATCCCAGGAAAGAGAAAAATGGATAAAGAAGTTGTGGTCCTTATGTACAATGGAATATCACTCAGCCATGAAATCAATGTCATAAGGTTAGTAGCAGCATGATGAGTGGATTTAGGTGCGACGATTCTAAGTGAAATAAGTCACACAGAAAAGGACACTTCTCATAAGGTATCACTGATAGAGGGAATGTAAAAACCGTTACACTTGAACTGAATTACAAAACAGAACAGAGTCACACATGCAGAAAACACACTATGGCTGCTTAACGGGAAAGGTGAGGTGGGGTGATACATAAAACAAGGGTATCAAATTAGCTCAGATACCATTCCATAAACCCAATATGTAATAGACAAGACCTACTCCTTGCTCAGAGAACTGGACTCAACACGCCCTATTCACCGCACAAGAATATATCTGACTAGTAATAATCTTAAAACCTATGTATTGATATCTCTCTGTTAGTGTGTCAAGTGGGTGTGAAGCGGCATAAACACAGCCGTGAAAAGCAGCTAAACCCCATTATGAAAATAAATTACTTTGAAAAACCCATGAAACAACGACAGTGAAAGAGATAGAAATTCTTACACAATGAGTTCAGGGGCTGTGATGCAACCTGGATTGACCATATCTAGACCCACAGCTGGATGAGACATAAGGGTGGACACTCTTGGGGCTGAGAGGTTTGGTGAGGTTGGGTGAGCAAACGCAGACCCTTTAAAGTAATACTGCGTGGTACCCATTGCATGGGTCCCAAATCTCCAGGTTCAAGGGCATCTTCCTACATCAAAAACATGCATGAGAAACCCAGAAGATGGTACACCGTGTGATGGGGAAAGGTTTCTAAAACGCACCTCATTTCTCATCTCCTTGTGCCCGGGTTCGCCATTCCAGCCACTTTACTAGCAATCTCCCTACTTGGAGCATCAGCACCTTTAACCTCCTGTTCCGTACAGGTTGCAATTTGTCCTGAGGATGAACGGGAAGACGGGGAACCAACGAGAGACTAGCTCTTGGTGTCGGGACAGGCACAGGTCACTCTATTTTCCCATCAGGAAGAAGAATTAACCACAGGCTCAGCCTGCCCCCCGGAACCAGAACAGGGCCTGAAGCCATCCTGCGCTTTTGCGGCCAGCTCCCAAAAAAGCGAGTTGTAAAATGGAGGTTCAGGGCACTGCAATTCACAAACCTGCAGAGTTATAAATGATAACTCTCATCCACAAATATATTGAGGGAAGGCAAAGAAGAGGATTTGAAATCAAGGCAGAATTGCAGGAAACAGATTTCAGGAGGTAGATTCGAATCGCCTTTAAAGCACATGAAAAGCGGCAAAACGTTGACAATGATGCCCTTGGCCAAAAAGGGCGTATGCGTTTTTTCCTGAATATATTCAGGAAAAAACGCATACGCCCTTTTTGGCCAACCAAGCAACCTGGAAAGGCAAATCAGCGCTACAAAGAAGTCTCGCTTCCCATCGGTCAAAAGGGCCATGCTGAAAAAAGTGTCAAAACCAGAAATGCAGGACAGGCCATGGAGAAATGGGAGCCTTGCTACACTGATGGGCGGGATGTAAATTGCCAACAGCCACTCTGGAGAAGTGTACGGTGAGTCCTGAAACATCTGAAAAACACAGCTTAGAGAGCATAGGGCACTTCCACTCATGGGGGTATAAATTGGGAAAATGAAAAATCAGCAAGACACAAGCACCCCAAAGTTTAGGGCTGCTCTGTTGACAAGGACCTCCACTTCATTCCACCTTAAATATCCAAGGAAAGAGAAAAATGGATAAAGAAGTTGTGGTCCTTATGTACAATGGAATATCACTCAGCCATGAAATCAATGTCATAAGGTTAGTAGCAGCATGATGAGTGGATTTAGGTACGACGATTCTAAGTGAAATAAGTCACACAGAAAAGGACACTTCTCATAAGGTATCACTTTTAGAGGGAATGTAAAAACCGTTACACTTGAACTGAATTACAGAACAGAACAGAGTCACACATGCAGAAAACAGACTATGGCTGCTTAACGGGAAAGGTGAGGTGGGGTGATACATAAAACAAGGGTATCAAATTAGCTCAGATACTGTTCCATAAACCCAATATGTAGTAGACAAGACCTACTCCTTGCTCAGAGAACTGGACTCAACACGCCCTATTCACCGCACAAGAATATATCTGACTAGTAATAATCTTAAAACCTATGTATTGATATCTCTCTGTTAGTGTGTCAAGTGGGTGTGAAGCGGCATAAACACAGCCGTGAAAAGCAGCTAAACCCCATTATGAAAATAAATTACTTTGAAAAACCCATGAAACAACGACAGTGAAAGAGATAGAAATTCTTACACAATGAGTTCAGGGGCTGTGATGCAACCTGGATTGACCATATCTAGACCCACAGCTGGATGAGACATAAGGGTGGACACTCTTGGGGCTGAGAGGTTTGGTGAGGTTGGGTGAGCAAACGCAGACCCTTTAAAGTAATACTGTGTGGTACCCATCGCATGGGTCCCAAATCTCCAGGTTCAAGGGCATCTTCCTACATCAAAAACATGCATGAGAAACCCAGAAGATGGTACACCGTGTGATGGGGAAAGGTTTCTAAAACGCACCTCATTTCTCATCTCCTTGTGCCCGGGTTCGCCATTCCAGCCACTTTACTAGCAATCTCCCTATTTGGAGCATCAGCACCTTTAACCTCCTGTTCCGTACAGGTTGCAATTTGTCCTGAGGATGAACGGGAAGACGGGGAACCAACGAGAGACTAGCTCTTGGTGTCGGGACAGGCACAGGTCACTCTATTTTCCCATCAGGAAGAAGAATTAACCACAGGCTCAGCCTGCCCCCCGGAACCAGAACAGGGCCTGAAGCCATCCTGCGCTTTTGCGGCCAGCTCCCAAAAAAGCGAGTTGTAAAATGGAGGTTCAGGGCACTGCAATTCACAAACCTGCAGAGTTATAAATGATAACTCTCATCCACAAATATATTGAGGGAAGGCAAAGAAGAGGATTTGAAATCAAGGCAGAATTGCACGAAACAGATTTCAGGAGGTAGATTCGAATCGCCTTTAAAGCACATGAAAAGCGGCAAAATGTTGACAATGATGCCCTTGGCCAAAAAGGGCGTATGCGTTTTTTCCTGAATATATTCAGGAAAAAACGCATACGCCCTTTTTGGCCAACCAAGCAACCTGGAAAGGCAAATCAGCGCTACAGAGAAGTCTCGCTTCCCATCGGTCAAAAGGGCCATGCTGAAAAAAGTGTCAAAACCAGAAATGCAGGACAGGCCATGGAGAAATGAGAGCCTTGCTACACTGATGGGCGGGATGTAAATTGCCAACAGCCACTCTGGAGAAGTGTACGGTGTGTCCTGAAACATCTGAAAAACACAGCTTAGAGAGCATAGGGCACTTCCACTCATGGGGGTATAAATTGGGAAAATGAAAAATCAGCAAGACACAAGCACCCCAAAGTTGAGGGCTGCTCTGTTGACAAGGACCTCCACTTCATTCCACCTTAAATATCCAAGGAAAGAGAAAAATGGATAAAGAAGTTGTGGTCCTTATGTACAGTGGAATATCACTCAGCCATGAAATCAATGTCATAAGGTTAGTAGCAGCATGATGAGTGGATTTAGGTACGACGATTCTAAGTGAAATAAGTCACACAGAAAAGGACACTTCTCATAAGGTATCACTTTTAGAGGGAATGTAAAAACCGTTACACTTGAACTGAATTACAAAACAGAACAGAGTCACACATGCAGAAAACAGACTATGGCTGCTTAACGGGAAAGGTGAGGTGGGGTGATACATAAAACAAGGGTATCAAATTAGCTCAGATACCGTTCCATAAACCCAATATGTAGTAGACAAGACCTACTCCTTGCTCAGAGAACTGGACTCAACACGCCCTATTCACCGCACAAGAATATATCTGACTAGTAATAATCTTAAAACCTATGTATTGATATCTCTCTGTTAGTGTGTCAAGTGGGTGTAAAGCGGCATAAACACAGCCGTTAAAAGCAGCTAAACCCCATTATGAAAATAAATTACTTTGAAAAACCCATGAAACAACGACAGTGAAAGAGACAGAAATTCTTACACAATGAGTTCAGGGGCTGTGATGCAACCTGGATTGACCATATCTAGACCCACAGCTGGATGAGACATAAGGGTGGACACTCTTGGGGCTGAGAGGTTTGGTGAGGTTGGGTGAGCAAACGCAGACCCTTTAAAGTAATACTGCGTGGTACCCATCGCATGGGTCCCAAATCTCCAGGTTCAAGGGCATCTTCCTACATCGAAAACATGCATGAGAAACCCAGAAGATGGTACACCGTGTGATGGGGAAAGGTTTCTAAAACGCACCTCATTTCTCATCTCCTTGTGCCCGGGTTCGCCATTCCAGCCGATTTACTAGCAATCTCCCTACTTGGAGCATCAGCACCTTTAACCTCCTGTTCCGTACAGGTTGCAATTTGTCCTGAGGATGAACGGGAAGACGGGGAACCAACGAGAGACTAGCTCTTGGTGTCGGGATAGGCACAGGTAACTCTATTTTCCCATCAGGAAGAAGAATTAACCACAGGCTCAGCCTGCCCCCCGGAACCAGAACAGGGCCTGAAGCCATCCTGCGCTTTTGCGGCCAGCTCCCAAAAAAGCGAGTTGTAAAATGGAGGTTCAGGGCACTGCAATTCACAAACCTGCAGAGTTATAAATGATAACTCTCGTCCACAAATATATTGAGGGAAGGCAAAGAAGAGGATTTGAAATCAAGGCAGAATTGCACGAAACAGATTTCAGGAGGTAGATACGAATCGCCTTTAAAGCACATGAAAAGCCGCAAAACGTTGACAATGATGCCCTTGGCCAAAAAGGGCGTATGCGTTTTTTCCTGAATATATTCAGGAAAAAACGCATACGCCCTTTTTGGCCAACCAAGCAACCTGGAAAGGCAAATCAGCGCTACAGAGAAGTCTTGCTTCCCATCGGTCAAAAGGGCCATGCTGAAAAATGTGTCAAAACCAGAAATGCAGGACAGGCCATGGAGAAATGGGAGCCTTGCTACACTGATGGGCGGGATGTAAATTGCCAACAGCCACTCTGGAGAAGTGTACGGTGAGTCCTGAAACATCTAAAAAACACAGCTTAGAGAGCATAGGGCACTTCCACTCATGGGGGTATAAATTGGGAAAATGAAAAATCAGCAAGACACAAGCACCCCAAAGTTGAGGGCTGCTCTGTTGACAAGGACCTCCACTTCATTCCACCTTCAATATCCCAGGAAAGAGAAAAATGGATAAAGAAGTTGTGGTCCTTATGTACAATGGAATATCACTCAGCCATGAAATCAATGTCATAAGGTTAGTAGCAGCATGATGAGTGGATTTAGGTACGACGATTCTAAGTGAAATAAGTCACACAGAAAAGGACACTTCTCATAAGGTATCACTTTTAGAGGGAATGTAAAAACCGTTACACTTGAACTGAATTACAAAACAGAACAGAGTCACACATGCAGAAAACAGACTATGGCTGCTTAACGGGAAAGGTGAGGTGGGGTGATACATAAAACAAGGGTATCAAATTAGCTCAGATACCGTTCCATAAACCCAATATGTAATAGACAAGACCTACTCCTTGCTCAGAGAACTGGACTCAACACGCCCTATTCACCGCACAAGAATATATCTGACTAGTAATAATCTTAAAACCTATGTATTGATATCTCTCTGTTAGTGTGTCAAGTGGGTGTAAAGCGGCATAAACACAGCAGTGAAAAGCAGCTAAACCCCATTATGAAAATAAATTACTTTGAAAAACCCATGAAACAACGACAGTGAAAGAGACAGAAATTCTTACACAATGCGTTCAGGGGCTGTGATGCAACCTGGATTGACCATATCTAGACCCACAGCTGGATGAGACATAAGGGTGGACACTCTTGGGGCTGAGAGGTTTGGTGAGGTTGGGTGAGCAAACACAGACCCTTTAAAGTAATACTGCGTGGTACCCATCGAATGGGTCCCAAATCTCCAGCTTCAAGGGCATCTTCCTACATTGAAAACATGCATGAGAAACCCAGAAGATAGTATACCGTGTGATGGGGAAAGGTTTCTAAAACGCACCTCATTTCTCATCTCCTTGTGCCCGGGTTCGCCATTCCAGCCGCTTTACTAGCAATCTCCCTACTTGGAAAATCAGCACCTTTAACCTCCTGTTCCGTACAGGTTGCAATTTGTCCTGAGGATGAACGGGAAGACGGGGAACCAACGAGAGACTAGCTCTTGGTGTTGGGACAGGCACAGGTCACTCTATTTTCCCATCAGGAAGAAGAATTAACCACAGGCTCAGCCTGCCCCCCGGAACCAGAACAGGGCCTGAAGCCATCCTGCGCTTTTGCGGCCAGCTCCCAAAAAAGCGAGTTGTAAAATGGAGGTCCAGGGCACAGCAATTCACAAACCTGCAGAGTTATAAATGATAACTCTCGTCCACAAATATATTGAGGGAAGGCAAAGAAGAGGATTTGAAATCAAGGCAGAATTGCAGGAAACAGATTTCAGGAGGTAGATTCGAATCGCCTTTAAAGCACATGAAAAGCGGCAAAACGTTGACAATGATGCCCTTGGCCAAAAAGGGCGTATGCGTTTTTTCCTGAATATATTCAGGAAAAAACGCATACGCCCTTTTTGGCCAACCAAGCAACCTGGAAAGGCAAATCAGCGCTACAAAGAAGTCTCGCTTCCCATCGGTCAAAAGGGCCATGCTGAAAAAAGTGTCAAAACCAGAAATGCAGGACAGGTCATGGAGAAATGGGAGCCTTGCTACACTGATGGGCGGGATGTAAATTGCCAACAGCCACTCTGGAGAAGTGTACGGTGAGTCCTGAAACATCTGAAAAACACAGCTTAGAGAGCATAGGGCACTTCCACTCATGGGGGTATAAATTGGGAAAATGAAAAATCAGCAAGACACAAGCACCCCAAAGTTTAGGGCTGCTCTGTTGACAAGGACCTCCACTTCATTCCACCTTAAATATCCAAGGAAAGAGAAAAATGGATAAAGAAGTTGTGGTCCTTATGTACAATGGAATATCACTCAGCCATGAAATCAATGTCATAAGGTTAGTAGCAGCATGATGAGTGGATTTAGGTACGACGATTCTAAGTGAAATAAGTCACACAGAAAAGGACACTTCTCATAAGGTATCACTTTTAGAGGGAATGTAAAAACCGTTACACTTGAACTGAATTACAAAACAGAACAGAGTCACACATGCAGAAAACAGACTATGGCTGCTTAACGGGAAAGGTGAGGTGGGGTGATACATAAAACAAGGGTATCAAATTAGCTCAGATACTGTTCCATAAACCCAATATGTAGTAGACAAGACCTACTCCTTGCTCAGAGAACTGGACTCAACACGCCCTATTCACCGCACAAGAATATATCTGACTAGTAATAATTTTAAAACCTATGTATTGATATCTCTCTGTTAGTGTGTCAAGTGGGTGTGAAGCGGCATAAACACAGCCGTGAAAAGCAGCTAAACCCCATTATGAAAATAAATTACTTTGAAAAACCCATGAAACAACGACAGTGAAAGAGATAGAAATTCTTACACAATGAGTTCAGGGGCTGTGATGCAACCTGGATTGACCATATCTAGACCCACAGCTGGATGAGACATAAGGGTGGACACTCTTGGGGCTGAGAGGTTTGGTGAGGTTGGGTGAGCAAACGCAGACCCTTTAAAGTAATACTGCGTGGTACCCATCGCATGGGTCCCAAATCTCCAGGTTCAAGGGCATCTTCCTACATTAAAAACATGCATGAGAAACCCAGAAGATGGTACACCGTGTGATGGGGAAAGGTTTCTAAAACGCACCTCATTTCTCATCTCCTTGTGCCCGGGTTTGCCATTCCAGCCACTTTACTAGCAATCTCCCTACTTGGAGCATCAGCACCTTTAACCTCCTGTTCCGTACAGGTTGCAATTTGTCCTGAGGATGAACGGGAAGACGGGGAACCAACGAGAGACTAGCTCTTGGTGTCGGGACAGGCACAGGTCACTCTATTTTCCCATCAGGAAGAAGAATTAACCACAGGCTCAGCCTGCCCCCCGGAACCAGAACAGGGCCTGAAGCCATCCTGCGCTTTTGCGGCCAGCTCCCAAAAAAGCGAGTTGTAAAATGGAGGTTCAGGGCACTGCAATTCACAAACCTGCAGAGTTATAAATGATAACTCTCGTCCACAAATATATTGAGGGAAGGCAAAGAAGAGGATTTGAAATCAAGGCAGAATTGCACGAAACAGATTTCAGGAGGTAGATACGAATCGCCTTTAAAGCACATGAAAAGCGGCAAAACGTTGACAATGATGCCCTTGGCCAAAAAGGGCGTATGCGTTTTTTCCTGAATATATTCAGGAAAAAACGCATACGCCCTTTTTGGCCAACCAAGCAACCTGGAAAGGCAAATCAGCGCTACAGAGAAGTCTCGCTTCCCATCGGTCAAAAGGGCCATGCTGAAAAAAGTGTCAAAACCAGAAATGCAGGACAGGCCATGGAGAAATGAGAGCCTTGCTACACTGATGGGCGGGATGTAAATTGCCAACAGCCACTCTGGAGAAGTGTACGGTGTGTCCTGAAACATCTGAAAAACACAGCTTAGAGAGCATAGGGCACTTCCACTCATGGGGGTATAAATTGGGAAAATGAAAAATCAGCAAGACACAAGCACCCCAAAGTTGAGGGCTGCTCTGTTGACAAGGACCTCCACTTCATTCCACCTTAAATATCCAAGGAAAGAGAAAAATGGATAAAGAAGTTGTGGTCCTTATGTACAATGGAATATCACTCAGCCATGAAATCAATGTCATAAGGTTAGTAGCAGCATGATGAGTGGATATAGGTACGACGATTCTAAGTGAAATAAGTCACACAGAAAAGGACACTTCTCATAAGGTATCACTTTTAGAGGGAATGTAAAAACCGTTACACTTGAACTGAATTACAAAACAGAACAGAGTCACACATGCAGAAAACAGACTATGGCTGCTTAACGGGAAAGATGAGGTGGGGTGATACATAAAACAAGGGTATCAAATTAGCTCAGATACCGTTCCATAAACCCAATATGTAGTAGACAAGACCTACTCCTTGCTCAGAGAACTGGACTCAACACGCCCTATTCACCGCACAAGAATATACCTGACTAGTAATAATCTTAAAACCTATGTATTGATATCTCTCTGTTAGTGTGTCAAGTGGGTGTAAAGCGGCATAAACACAGCCGTGAAAAGCAGCTAAACCCCATTATGAAAATAAATTACTTTGAAAAACCCATGAAACAACGACAGTGAAAGAGATAGAAATTCTTACACAATGAGTTCAGGGGCTGTGATGCAACCTGGATTGACCATATCTAGACCCACAGCTGGATGAGACATAAGGGTGGACACTCTTGGGGCTGAGAGGTTTGGTGAGGTTGGGTGAGCAAACACAGACCCTTTAAAGTAATACTGCGTGGTACCCATCGCATGGGTCCCAAATCTCCAGGTTCAAGGGCATCTTCCTACATCGAAAACATGCATGAGAAACCCAGAAGATGGTACACCGTGTGATAGGGAAAGGTTTCTAAAACGCACCTCATTTCTCATCTCCTTGTGCCCGGGTTCGCCATTCCAGCTGCTTTACTAGCAATCTCCCTACTTGGAGCATCAGCACCTTTAACCTCCTGTTCCGTACAGGTTGCAATTTGTCCTGAGGATGAACGGCAAGACGGGGAACCAACGAGAGACTAGCTCTTGGTGTTGGGACAGGCACAGGTCACTCTATTTTCCCATCAGGAAGAAGAATTAACCACAGGCTCAGCCTGCCCCCTGGAACCAGAACAGGGCCTGAAGCCATCCTGCGCTTTTGCGGCCAGCTCCCAAAAAAGCGAGTTGTAAAATGGAGGTTCAGGGCAGTGCAATTCACAAACCTTCAGAGTTATAAATGATAACTCTCGTCCACAAATATATTGAGGGAAGGCAAAGAAGAGGATTTGAAATCAAGGCAGAATTGCAGGAAACAGATTTCAGGAGGTAGATTCGAATCGCCTTTAAAGCACATGAAAAGCGGCAAAATGTTGACAATGATGCCCTTGGCCAAAAAGGGCGTATGCGTTTTTTCCTGAATATATTCAGGAAAAAACGCATACGCCCTTTTTGGCCAACCAAGCAACCTGGAAAGGCAAATCAGCGCTACAGAGAAGTCTCGCTCCCCATCGGTCAAAAGGGCCATGCTGAAAAAAGTGTCAAAACCAGAAATGCAGGACAGGCCATGGAGAAATGAGAGCCTTGCTACACTGATGGGCGGGATGTAAATTGCCAACAGCCACTCTGGAGAAGTGTACGGTGTGTCCTGAAACATCTGAAAAACACAGCTTAGAGAGCATAGGGCACTTCCACTCATGGGGGTATAAATTGGGAAAATGAAAAATCAGCAAGACACAAGCACCCCAAAGTTTAGGGCTGCTCTGTTGGCAAGGACCTCCACTTCATTCCACCTTAAATATCCAAGGAAAGAGAAAAATGGATAAAGAAGTTGTGGTCCTTATGTACAATGGAATATCACTCAGCCATGAAATCAATGTCATAAGGTTAGTAGAAGCATGATGAGTGGATGTAGGTACGACGATTCTAAGTGAAATAAGTCACACAGAAAAGGACACTTCTCATAAGGTATCACTGATAGAGGGAATGTAAAAACCGTTACACTTGAACTGAAATACAAAACAGAACAGAGTCACACATGCAGAAAACACACTATGGCTGCTTAACGGGAAAGGTGAGGTGGGGTGATACATAAAACAAGGGTATCAAATTAGCTCAGATACCGTTCCATAAACCCAATATGTAGTAGACAAGACCTACTCCTTGCTCAGAGAAGTGGACTCAACACGCCCTATTCACCGCACAAGAATATATCTGACTAGTAATAATCTTAAAACCTATGTATTGATATCTCTCTGTTAGTGTGTCAAGTGGGTGTAAAGCGGCATAAACACAGCCGTGAAAAGCAGCTAAACCCCATTATTAAAATAAATTACTTTCAAAAACCCATGAAACAACGACAGTGAAAGAGATAGAAATTCTTACACAATGAGTTCAGGGGCTGTGATGCAACCTGGATTGACCATATCTAGACCCACAGCTGGATGAGACATAAGGGTGGACACTCTTGGGGCTGAGAGGTTTGGTGAGGTTGGGTGAGCAAACGCAGACCCTTTAAAGTAATACTTCGTGGTACCCATCGAATGGCTCCCAAATCTCCAGCTTCAAGGGCATCTTCCTACATCAAAAACATGCATGAGAAACCCAGAAGATGGTACACCATGTGATGGGGAAAGGTTTCTAAAACGCACCTCATTTCTCATCGCCTTGTGCCCGGGTTCGCCATTCCAGCCGCTTTACTAGCAATCTCCCTACTTGGAGCATCAGCACCTTTAACCTCCTGTTCCGTCCAGGTTGCAATTTGTCCTGAGGATGAACGGGAAGATGGGGAACCAACGAGAGACTAGCTCTTGGTGTTGGGACAGGCACAGGTCACTCTATTTTCCCATCAGGAAGAAGAATTAACCACAGGCTCAGCCTGCCTCCCGGAACCAGAACAGGGCCTGAAGCCATCCTGCGCTTTTGCGGCCAGCTCCCAAAAAAGCGAGTTGTAAAATGGAGGTTCAGGGCACTGCAATTCACAAACCTGCAGAGTTATAAATGATAACTCTCGTCCACAAATATATTGAGGGAAGGCAAAGAAGAGGATTTGAAATCAAGGCAGAATTGCAGGAAACAGATTTCAGGAGGTAGATACGAATCGCCTTTAAAGCACATGAAAAGCGGCAAAACGTTGACAATGATGCCCTTGGCCAAAAAGGGCGTATGCGTTTTTTCCTGAATATATTCAGGAAAAAACGCATACGCCCTTTTTGGCCAACCAAGCAACCTGGAAAGGCAAATCAGCGCTACAGAGAAGTCTCGCTTCCCATCGGTCAAAAGGGCCATGATGAAAAAAGTGTCAAAACCCGAAATGCAGTACAGGCCATGCAGAAATGGGAGCCTTGCTACACTGATGGGCGGGATGTAAATTGCCAACAGCCACTCTGGAGAAGTGTACGGTGTGTCCTGAAACATCTGAAAAACACATCTTAGAGAGCATAGGGCACTTCCACTCATGGGGGTATAAATTGGGAAAATGAAAAATCAGCAAGACACAAGCACCCCAAAGTTGAGGGCTGCTCTGTTGACAAGGACCTCCACTTAATTCCACCTTAAATATCCCAGGAAAGAGAAAAATGGATAAAGAAGTTGTGGTCCTTATGTACAATGGAATATCACTCAGCCATGAAATCAATGTCATAAGGTTAGTAGCAGCATGATGAGTGGATTTAGGTGCGACGATTCTAAGTGAAATAAGTCACACAGAAAAGGACACTTCTCATAAGGTATCACTGATAGAGGGAATGTAAAAACCGTTACACTTGAACTGAATTACAAAACAGAACAGAGTCACACATGCAGAAAACACACTATGGCTGCTTAACGGGAAAGGTGAGGTGGGGTGATACATAAAACAAGGGTATCAAATTAGCTCAGATACCATTCCATAAACCCAATATGTAATAGACAAGACCTACTCCTTGCTCAGAGAACTGGACTCAACACGCCCTATTCACCGCACAAGAATATATCTGACTAGTAATAATCTTAAAACCTATGTATTGATATCTCTCTGTTAGTGTGTCAAGTGGGTGTGAAGCGGCATAAACACAGCCGTGAAAAGCAGCTAAACCCCATTATGAAAATAAATTACTTTGAAAAACCCATGAAACAACGACAGTGAAAGAGATAGAAATTCTTACACAATGAGTTCAGGGGCTGTGATGCAACCTGGATTGACCATATCTAGACCCACAGCTGGATGAGACATAAGGGTGGACACTCTTGGGGCTGAGAGGTTTGGTGAGGTTGGGTGAGCAAACGCAGACCCTTTAAAGTAATACTGCGTGGTACCCATTGCATGGGTCCCAAATCTCCAGGTTCAAGGGCATCTTCCTACATCAAAAACATGCATGAGAAACCCAGAAGATGGTACACCGTGTGATGGGGAAAGGTTTCTAAAACGCACCTCATTTCTCATCTCCTTGTGCCCGGGTTCGCCATTCCAGCCACTTTACTAGCAATCTCCCTACTTGGAGCATCAGCACCTTTAACCTCCTGTTCCGTACAGGTTGCAATTTGTCCTGAGGATGAACGGGAAGACGGGGAACCAACGAGAGACTAGCTCTTGGTGTCGGGACAGGCACAGGTCACTCTATTTTCCCATCAGGAAGAAGAATTAACCACAGGCTCAGCCTGCCCCCCGGAACCAGAACAGGGCCTGAAGCCATCCTGCGCTTTTGCGGCCAGCTCCCAAAAAAGCGAGTTGTAAAATGGAGGTTCAGGGCACTGCAATTCACAAACCTGCAGAGTTATAAATGATAACTCTCATCCACAAATATATTGAGGGAAGGCAAAGAAGAGGATTTGAAATCAAGGCAGAATTGCAGGAAACAGATTTCAGGAGGTAGATTCGAATCGCCTTTAAAGCACATGAAAAGCGGCAAAACGTTGACAATGATGCCCTTGGCCAAAAAGGGCGTATGCGTTTTTTCCTGAATATATTCAGGAAAAAACGCATACGCCCTTTTTGGCCAACCAAGCAACCTGGAAAGGCAAATCAGCGCTACAAAGAAGTCTCGCTTCCCATCGGTCAAAAGGGCCATGCTGAAAAAAGTGTCAAAACCAGAAATGCAGGACAGGCCATGGAGAAATGGGAGCCTTGCTACACTGATGGGCGGGATGTAAATTGCCAACAGCCACTCTGGAGAAGTGTACGGTGAGTCCTGAAACATCTGAAAAACACAGCTTAGAGAGCATAGGGCACTTCCACTCATGGGGGTATAAATTGGGAAAATGAAAAATCAGCAAGACACAAGCACCCCAAAGTTTAGGGCTGCTCTGTTGACAAGGACCTCCACTTCATTCCACCTTAAATATCCAAGGAAAGAGAAAAATGGATAAAGAAGTTGTGGTCCTTATGTACAATGGAATATCACTCAGCCATGAAATCAATGTCATAAGGTTAGTAGCAGCATGATGAGTGGATTTAGGTACGACGATTCTAAGTGAAATAAGTCACACAGAAAAGGACACTTCTCATAAGGTATAACTTTTAGAGGGAATGTAAAAACCGTTACACTTGAACTGAATTACAGAACAGAACAGAGTCACACATGCAGAAAACAGACTATGGCTGCTTAACGGGAAAGGTGAGGTGGGGTGATACATAAAACAAGGGTATCAAATTAGCTCAGATACTGTTCCATAAACCCAATATGTAGTAGACAAGACCTACTCCTTGCTCAGAGAACTGGACTCAACACGCCCTATTCACCGCACAAGAATATATCTGACTAGTAATAATCTTAAAACCTATGTATTGATATCTCTCTGTTAGTGTGTCAAGTGGGTGTGAAGCGGCATAAACACAGCCGTGAAAAGCAGCTAAACCCCATTATGAAAATAAATTACTTTGAAAAACCCATGAAACAACGACAGTGAAAGAGATAGAAATTCTTACACAATGAGTTCAGGGGCTGTGATGCAACCTGGATTGACCATATCTAGACCCACAGCTGGATGAGACATAAGGGTGGACACTCTTGGGGCTGAGAGGTTTGGTGAGGTTGGGTGAGCAAACGCAGACCCTTTAAAGTAATACTGTGTGGTACCCATCGCATGGGTCCCAAATCTCCAGGTTCAAGGGCATCTTCCTACATCAAAAACATGCATGAGAAACCCAGAAGATGGTACACCGTGTGATGGGGAAAGGTTTCTAAAACGCACCTCATTTCTCATCTCCTTGTGCCCGGGTTCGCCATTCCAGCCACTTTACTAGCAATCTCCCTATTTGGAGCATCAGCACCTTTAACCTCCTGTTCCGTACAGGTTGCAATTTGTCCTGAGGATGAACGGGAAGACGGGGAACCAACGAGAGACTAGCTCTTGGTGTCGGGACAGGCACAGGTCACTCTATTTTCCCATCAGGAAGAAGAATTAACCACAGGCTCAGCCTGCCCCCCGGAACCAGAACAGGGCCTGAAGCCATCCTGCGCTTTTGCGGCCAGCTCCCAAAAAAGCGAGTTGTAAAATGGAGGTTCAGGGCACTGCAATTCACAAACCTGCAGAGTTATAAATGATAACTCTCATCCACAAATATATTGAGGGAAGGCAAAGAAGAGGATTTGAAATCAAGGCAGAATTGCACGAAACAGATTTCAGGAGGTAGATTCGAATCGCCTTTAAAGCACATGAAAAGCGGCAAAATGTTGACAATGATGCCCTTGGCCAAAAAGGGCGTATGCGTTTTTTCCTGAATATATTCAGGAAAAAACGCATACGCCCTTTTTGGCCAACCAAGCAACCTGGAAAGGCAAATCAGCGCTACAGAGAAGTCTCGCTTCCCATCGGTCAAAAGGGCCATGCTGAAAAAAGTGTCAAAACCAGAAATGCAGGACAGGCCATGGAGAAATGAGAGCCTTGCTACACTGATGGGCGGGATGTAAATTGCCAACAGCCACTCTGGAGAAGTGTACGGTGTGTCCTGAAACATCTGAAAAACACAGCTTAGAGAGCATAGGGCACTTCCACTCATGGGGGTATAAATTGGGAAAATGAAAAATCAGCAAGACACAAGCACCCCAAAGTTGAGGGCTGCTCTGTTGACAAGGACCTCCACTTCATTCCACCTTAAATATCCAAGGAAAGAGAAAAATGGATAAAGAAGTTGTGGTCCTTATGTACAGTGGAATATCACTCAGCCATGAAATCAATGTCATAAGGTTAGTAGCAGCATGATGAGTGGATTTAGGTACGACGATTCTAAGTGAAATAAGTCACACAGAAAAGGACACTTCTCATAAGGTATCACTTTTAGAGGGAATGTAAAAACCGTTACACTTGAACTGAATTACAAAACAGAACAGAGTCACACATGCAGAAAACAGACTATGGCTGCTTAACGGGAAAGGTGAGGTGGGGTGATACATAAAACAAGGGTATCAAATTAGCTCAGATACCGTTCCATAAACCCAATATGTAGTAGACAAGACCTACTCCTTGCTCAGAGAACTGGACTCAACACGCCCTATTCACCGCACAAGAATATATCTGACTAGTAATAATCTTAAAACCTATGTATTGATATCTCTCTGTTAGTGTGTCAAGTGGGTGTAAAGCGGCATAAACACAGCCGTTAAAAGCAGCTAAACCCCATTATGAAAATAAATTACTTTGAAAAACCCATGAAACAACGACAGTGAAAGAGACAGAAATTCTTACACAATGAGTTCAGGGGCTGTGATGCAACCTGGATTGACCATATCTAGACCCACAGCTGGATGAGACATAAGGGTGGACACTCTTGGGGCTGAGAGGTTTGGTGAGGTTGGGTGAGCAAACGCAGACCCTTTAAAGTAATACTGCGTGGTACCCATCGCATGGGTCCCAAATCTCCAGGTTCAAGGGCATCTTCCTACATCGAAAACATGCATGAGAAACCCAGAAGATGGTACACCGTGTGATGGGGAAAGGTTTCTAAAACGCACCTCATTTCTCATCTCCTTGTGCCCGGGTTCGCCATTCCAGCCGATTTACTAGCAATCTCCCTACTTGGAGCATCAGCACCTTTAACCTCCTGTTCCGTACAGGTTGCAATTTGTCCTGAGGATGAACGGGAAGACGGGGAACCAACGAGAGACTAGCTCTTGGTGTCGGGATAGGCACAGGTAACTCTATTTTCCCATCAGGAAGAAGAATTAACCACAGGCTCAGCCTGCCCCCCGGAACCAGAACAGGGCCTGAAGCCATCCTGCGCTTTTGCGGCCAGCTCCCAAAAAAGCGAGTTGTAAAATGGAGGTTCAGGGCACTGCAATTCACAAACCTGCAGAGTTATAAATGATAACTCTCGTCCACAAATATATTGAGGGAAGGCAAAGAAGAGGATTTGAAATCAAGGCAGAATTGCACGAAACAGATTTCAGGAGGTAGATACGAATCGCCTTTAAAGCACATGAAAAGCGGCAAAACGTTGACAATGATGCCCTTGGCCAAAAAGGGCGTATGCGTTTTTTCCTGAATATATTCAGGAAAAAACGCATACGCCCTTTTTGGCCAACCAAGCAACCTGGAAAGGCAAATCAGCGCTACAGAGAAGTCTTGCTTCCCATCGGTCAAAAGGGCCATGCTGAAAAATGTGTCAAAACCAGAAATGCAGGACAGGCCATGGAGAAATGGGAGCCTTGCTACACTGATGGGCGGGATGTAAATTGCCAACAGCCACTCTGGAGAAGTGTACGGTGAGTCCTGAAACATCTAAAAAACACAGCTTAGAGAGCATAGGGCACTTCCACTCATGGGGGTATAAATTGGGAAAATGAAAAATCAGCAAGACACAAGCACCCCAAAGTTGAGGGCTGCTCTGTTGACAAGGACCTCCACTTCATTCCACCTTCAATATCCCAGGAAAGAGAAAAATGGATAAAGAAGTTGTGGTCCTTATGTACAATGGAATATCACTCAGCCATGAAATCAATGTCATAAGGTTAGTAGCAGCATGATGAGTGGATTTAGGTACGACGATTCTAAGTGAAATAAGTCACACAGAAAAGGACACTTCTCATAAGGTATCACTTTTAGAGGGAATGTAAAAACCGTTACACTTGAACTGAATTACAAAACAGAACAGAGTCACACATGCAGAAAACAGACTATGGCTGCTTAACGGGAAAGGTGAGGTGGGGTGATACATAAAACAAGGGTATCAAATTAGCTCAGATACCGTTCCATAAACCCAATATGTAATAGACAAGACCTACTCCTTGCTCAGAGAACTGGACTCAACACGCCCTATTCACCACACAAGAATCTATCTGACTAGTAATAATCTTAAAACCTATGTACTGATATCTCTCTGTTAGTGTGTCAAGTGGGTGTAAAGCGGCATAAACACAGCAGTGAAAAGCAGCTAAACCCCATTATGAAAATAAATTACTTTGAAAAACCCATGAAACAACGACAGTGAAAGAGACAGAAATTCTTACACAATGCGTTCAGGGGCTGTGATGCAACCTGGATTGACCATATCTAGACCCACAGCTGGATGAGACATAAGGGTGGACACTCTTGGGGCTGAGAGGTTTGGTGAGGTTGGGTGAGCAAACACAGACCCTTTAAAGTAATACTGCGTGGTACCCATCGAATGGGTCCCAAATCTCCAGCTTCAAGGGCATCTTCCTACATTGAAAACATGCATGAGAAACCCAGAAGATAGTATACCGTGTGATGGGGAAAGGTTTCTAAAACGCACCTCATTTCTCATCTCCTTGTGCCCGGGTTCGCCATTCCAGCCGCTTTACTAGCAATCTCCCTACTTGGAAAATCAGCACCTTTAACCTCCTGTTCCGTACAGGTTGCAATTTGTCCTGAGGATGAACGGGAAGACGGGGAACCAACGAGAGACTAGCTCTTGGTGTTGGGACAGGCACAGGTCACTCTATTTTCCCATCAGGAAGAAGAATTAACCACAGGCTCAGCCTGCCCCCCGGAACCAGAACAGGGCCTGAAGCCATCCTGCGCTTTTGCGGCCAGCTCCCAAAAAAGCGAGTTGTAAAATGGAGGTCCAGGGCACAGCAATTCACAAACCTGCAGAGTTATAAATGATAACTCTCGTCCACAAATATATTGAGGGAAGGCAAAGAAGAGGATTTGAAATCAAGGCAGAATTGCAGGAAACAGATTTCAGGAGGTAGATTCGAATCGCCTTTAAAGCACATGAAAAGCGGCAAAACGTTGACAATGATGCCCTTGGCCAAAAAGGGCGTATGCGTTTTTTCCTGAATATATTCAGGAAAAAACGCATACGCCCTTTTTGGCCAACCAAGCAACCTGGAAAGGCAAATCAGCGCTACAAAGAAGTCTCGCTTCCCATCGGTCAAAAGGGCCATGCTGAAAAAAGTGTCAAAACCAGAAATGCAGGACAGGTCATGGAGAAATGGGAGCCTTGCTACACTGATGGGCGGGATGTAAATTGCCAACAGCCACTCTGGAGAAGTGTACGGTGAGTCCTGAAACATCTGAAAAACACAGCTTAGAGAGCATAGGGCACTTCCACTCATGGGGGTATAAATTGGGAAAATGAAAAATCAGCAAGACACAAGCACCCCAAAGTTTAGGGCTGCTCTGTTGACAAGGACCTCCACTTCATTCCACCTTAAATATCCAAGGAAAGAGAAAAATGGATAAAGAAGTTGTGGTCCTTATGTACAATGGAATATCACTCAGCCATGAAATCAATGTCATAAGGTTAGTAGCAGCATGATGAGTGGATTTAGGTACGACGATTCTAAGTGAAATAAGTCACACAGAAAAGGACACTTCTCATAAGGTATCACTTTTAGAGGGAATGTAAAAACCGTTACACTTGAACTGAATTACAAAACAGAACAGAGTCACACATGCAGAAAACAGACTATGGCTGCTTAACGGGAAAGGTGAGGTGGGGTGATACATAAAACAAGGGTATCAAATTAGCTCAGATACTGTTCCATAAACCCAATATGTAGTAGACAAGACCTACTCCTTGCTCAGAGAACTGGACTCAACACGCCCTATTCACCGCACAAGAATATATCTGACTAGTAATAATTTTAAAACCTATGTATTGATATCTCTCTGTTAGTGTGTCAAGTGGGTGTGAAGCGGCATAAACACAGCCGTGAAAAGCAGCTAAACCCCATTATGAAAATAAATTACTTTGAAAAACCCATGAAACAACGACAGTGAAAGAGATAGAAATTCTTACACAATGAGTTCAGGGGCTGTGATGCAACCTGGATTGACCATATCTAGACCCACAGCTGGATGAGACATAAGGGTGGACACTCTTGGGGCTGAGAGGTTTGGTGAGGTTGGGTGAGCAAACGCAGACCCTTTAAAGTAATACTGCGTGGTACCCATCGCATGGGTCCCAAATCTCCAGGTTCAAGGGCATCTTCCTACATTAAAAACATGCATGAGAAACCCAGAAGATGGTACACCGTGTGATGGGGAAAGGTTTCTAAAACGCACCTCATTTCTCATCTCCTTGTGCCCGGGTTTGCCATTCCAGCCACTTTACTAGCAATCTCCCTACTTGGAGCATCAGCACCTTTAACCTCCTGTTCCGTACAGGTTGCAATTTGTCCTGAGGATGAACGGGAAGACGGGGAACCAACGAGAGACTAGCTCTTGGTGTCGGGACAGGCACAGGTCACTCTATTTTCCCATCAGGAAGAAGAATTAACCACAGGCTCAGCCTGCCCCCCGGAACCAGAACAGGGCCTGAAGCCATCCTGCGCTTTTGCGGCCAGCTCCCAAAAAAGCGAGTTGTAAAATGGAGGTTCAGGGCACTGCAATTCACAAACCTGCAGAGTTATAAATGATAACTCTCATCCACAAATATATTGAGGGAAGGCAAAGAAGAGGATTTGAAATCAAGGCAGAATTGCAGGAAACAGATTTCAGGAGGTAGATTCGAATCGCCTTTAAAGCACATGAAAAGCGGCAAAACGTTGACAATGATGCCCTTGGCCAAAAAGGGCGTATGCGTTTTTTCCTGAATATATTCAGGAAAAAACGCATACGCCCTTTTTGGCCAACCAAGCAACCTGGAAAGGCAAATCAGCGCTACAAACAAGTCTCGCTTCCCATCGGTCAAAAGGGCCATGCTGAAAAAAGTGTCAAAACCAGAAATGCAGGACAGGCCATGGAGAAATGGGAGCCTTGCTACACTGATGGGCGGGATGTAAATTGCCAACAGCCACTCTGGAGAAGTGTACGGTGAGTCCTGAAACATCTGAAAAACACAGCTTAGAGAGCATAGGGCACTTCCACTCATGGGGGTATAAATTGGGAAAATGAAAAATCAGCAAGACACAAGCACCCCAAAGTTTAGGGCTGCTCTGTTGACAAGGACCTCCACTTCATTCCACCTTAAATATCCAAGGAAAGAGAAAAATGGATAAAGAAGTTGTGGTCCTTATGTACAATGGAATATCACTCAGCCATGAAATCAATGTCATAAGGTTAGTAGCAGCATGATGAGTGGATTTAGGTACGACGATTCTAAGTGAAATAAGTCACACAGAAAAGGACACTTCTCATAAGGTATCACTTTTAGAGGGAATGTAAAAACCGTTACACTTGAACTGAATTACAAAACAGAACAGAGTCACACATGCAGAAAACAGACTATGGCTGCTTAACGGGAAAGGTGAGGTGGGGTGATACATAAAACAAGGGTATCAAATTAGCTCAGATACTGTTCCATAAACCCAATATGTAGTAGACAAGACCTACTCCTTGCTCAGAGAACTGGACTCAACACGCCCTATTCACCGCACAAGAATATATCTGACTAGTAATAATCTTAAAACCTATGTATTGATATCTCTCTGTTAGTGTGTCAAGTGGGTGTGAAGCGGCATAAACACAGCCGTGAAAAGCAGCTAAACCCCATTATGAAAATAAATTACTTTGAAAAACCCATGAAACAACGACAGTGAAAGAGATAGAAATTCTTACACAATGAGTTCAGGGGCTGTGATGCAACCTGGATTGACCATATCTAGACCCACAGCTGGATGAGACATAAGGGTGGACACTCTTGGGGCTGAGAGGTTTGGTGAGGTTGGGTGAGCAAACGCAGACCCTTTAAAGTAATACTGCGTGGTACCCATCGCATGGGTCCCAAATCTCCAGGTTCAAGGGCATCTTCCTACATCAAAAACATGCATGAGAAACCCAGAAGATGGTACACCGTGTGATGGGGAAAGGTTTCTAAAACGCACCTCATTTCTCATCTCCTTGTGCCCGGGTTCGCCATTCCAGCCACTTTACTAGCAATCTCCCTATTTGGAGCATCAGCACCTTTAACCTCCTGTTCCGTACAGGTTGCAATTTGTCCTGAGGATGAAAGGGAAGACGGGGAACCAACGAGAGACTAGCTCTTGGTGACGGGACAGGCACAGGTCACTCTATTTTCCCATCAGGAAGAAGAATTAACCACAGGCTCAGCCTGCCCCCCGGAACCAGAACAGGGCCTGAAGCCATCCTGCGCTTTTGCGGCCAGCTCCCAAAAAAGCGAGTTGTAAAATGGAGGTTCAGGGCACTGCAATTCACAAACCTGCAGAGTTATAAATGATAACTCTCATCCACAAATATATTGAGGGAAGGCAAAGAAGAGGATTTGAAATCAAGGCAGAATTGCACGAAACAGATTTCAGGAGGTAGATTCGAATCGCCTTTAAAGCACATGAAAAGCGGCAAAATGTTGACAATGATGCCCTTGGCCAAAAAGGGCGTATGCGTTTTTTCCTGAATATATTCAGGAAAAAACGCATACGCCCTTTTTGGCCAACCAAGCAACCTGGAAAGGCAAATCAGCGCTACAGAGAAGTCTCGCTTCCCATCGGTCAAAAGGGCCATGCTGAAAAAAGTGTCAAAACCAGAAATGCAGGACAGGCCATGGAGAAATGAGAGCCTTGCTACACTGATGGGCGGGATGTAAATTGCCAACAGCCACTCTGGAGAAGTGTACGGTGTGTCCTGAAACATCTGAAAAACACAGCTTAGAGAGCATAGGGCACTTCCACTCATGGGGGTATAAATTGGGAAAATGAAAAATCAGCAAGACACAAGCACCCCAAAGTTGAGGGCTGCTCTGTTGACAAGGACCTCCACTTCATTCCACCTTAAATATCCAAGGAAAGAGAAAAATGGATAAAGAATTTGTGGTCCTTATGTACAATGGAATATCACTCAGCCATGAAATCAATGTCATAAGGTTAGTAGCAGCATGATGAGTGGATTTAGGTACGACGATTCTAAGTGAAATAAGTCACACAGAAAAGGACACTTCTCATAAGGTATCACTTTTAGAGGGAATGTAAAAACCGTTACACTTGAACTGAATTACAAAACAGAACAGAGTCACACATGCAGAAAACAGACTATGGCTGCTTAACGGGAAAGGTGAGGTGGGGTGATACATAAAACAAGGGTATCAAATTAGCTCAGATACCGTTCCATAAACCCAATATGTAGTAGACAAGACCTACTCCTTGCTCAGAGAACTGGACTCAACACGCCCTATTCACCGCACAAGAATATATCTGACTAGTAATAATCTTAAAACCTATGTATTGATATCTCTCTGTTAGTGTGTCAAGTGGGTGTAAAGCGGCATAAACACAGCCGTTAAAAGCAGCTAAACCCCATTATGAAAATAAATTACTTTGAAAAACCCATGAAACAACGACAGTGAAAGAGACAGAAATTCTTACACAATGAGTTCAGGGGCTGTGATGCAACCTGGATTGACCATATCTAGACCCACAGCTGGATGAGACATAAGGGTGGACACTCTTGGGGCTGAGAGGTTTGGTGAGGTTGGGTGAGCAAACGCAGACCCTTTAAAGTAATACTGCGTGGTACCCATCGCATGGGTCCCAAATCTCCAGGTTCAAGGGCATCTTCCTACATCGAAAACATGCATGAGAAACCCAGAAGATGGTACACCGTGTGATGGGGAAAGGTTTCTAAAACGCACCTCATTTCTCATCTCCTTGTGCCCGGGTTCGCCATTCCAGCCGATTTACTAGCAATCTCCCTACTTGGAGCATCAGCACCTTTAACCTCCTGTTCCGTACAGGTTGCAATTTGTCCTGAGGATGAACGGGAAGACGGGGAACCAACGAGAGACTAGCTCTTGGTGTCGGGATAGGCACAGGTAACTCTATTTTCCCATCAGGAAGAAGAATTAACCACAGGCTCAGCCTGCCCCCCGGAACCAGAACAGGGCCTGAAGCCATCCTGCGCTTTTGCGGCCAGCTCCCAAAAAAGCGAGTTGTAAAATGGAGGTTCAGGGCACTGCAATTCACAAACCTGCAGAGTTATAAATGATAACTCTCGTCCACAAATATATTGAGGGAAGGCAAAGAAGAGGATTTGAAATCAAGGCAGAATTGCACGAAACAGATTTCAGGAGGTAGATACGAATCGCCTTTAAAGCACATGAAAAGCGGCAAAACGTTGACAATGATGCCCTTGGCCAAAAAGGGCGTATGCGTTTTTTCCTGAATATATTCAGGAAAAAACGCATACGCCCTTTTTGGCCAACCAAGCAACCTGGAAAGGCAAATCAGCGCTACAGAGAAGTCTTGCTTCCCATCGGTCAAAAGGGCCATGCTGAAAAAAGTGTCAAAACCAGAAATGCAGGACAGGCCATGGAGAAATGGGAGCCTTGCTACACTGATGGGCGGGATGTAAATTGCCAACAGCCACTCTGGAGAAGTGTACGGTGAGTCCTGAAACATCTAAAAAACACAGCTTAGAGAGCATAGGGCACTTCCACTCATGGGGGTATAAATTGGGAAAATGAAAAATCAGCAAGACACAAGCACCCCAAAGTTGAGGGCTGCTCTGTTGACAAGGACCTCCACTTCATTCCACCTTCAATATCCCAGGAAAGAGAAAAATGGATAAAGAAGTTGTGGTCCTTATGTACAATGGAATATCACTCAGCCATGAAATCAATGTCATAAGGTTAGTAGCAGCATGATGAGTGGATTTAGGTACGACGATTCTAAGTGAAATAAGTCACACAGAAAAGGACACTTCTCATAAGGTATCACTTTTAGAGGGAATGTAAAAACCGTTACACTTGAACTGAATTACAAAACAGAACAGAGTCACACATGCAGAAAACAGACTATGGCTGCTTAACGGGAAAGGTGAGGTGGGGTGATACATAAAACAAGGGTATCAAATTAGCTCAGATACCGTTCCATAAACCCAATATGTAATAGACAAGACCTACTCCTTGCTCAGAGAACTGGACTCAACACGCCCTATTCACCGCACAAGAATATATCTGACTAGTAATAATCTTAAAACCTATGTATTGATATCTCTCTGTTAGTGTGTCAAGTGGGTGTAAAGCGGCATAAACACAGCAGTGAAAAGCAGCTAAACCCCATTATGAAAATAAATTACTTTGAAAAACCCATGAAACAACGACAGTGAAAGAGACAGAAATTCTTACACAATGCGTTCAGGGGCTGTGATGCAACCTGGATTGACCATATCTAGACCCACAGCTGGATGAGACATAAGGGTGGACACTCTTGGGGCTGAGAGGTTTGGTGAGGTTGGGTGAGCAAACACAGACCCTTTAAAGTAATACTGCGTGGTACCCATCGAATGGGTCCCAAATCTCCAGCTTCAAGGGCATCTTCCTACATTGAAAACATGCATGAGAAACCCAGAAGATAGTATACCGTGTGATGGGGAAAGGTTTCTAAAACGCACCTCATTTCTCATCTCCTTGTGCCCGGGTTCGCCATTCCAGCCGCTTTACTAGCAATCTCCCTACTTGGAAAATCAGCACCTTTAACCTCCTGTTCCGTACAGGTTGCAATTTGTCCTGAGGATGAACGGGAAGACGGGGAACCAACGAGAGACTAGCTCTTGGTGTTGGGACAGGCACAGGTCACTCTATTTTCCCATCAGGAAGAAGAATTAACCACAGGCTCAGCCTGCCCCCCGGAACCAGAACAGGGCCTGAAGCCATCCTGCGCTTTTGCGGCCAGCTCCCAAAAAAGCGAGTTGTAAAATGGAGGTCCAGGGCACAGCAATTCACAAACCTGCAGAGTTATAAATGATAACTCTCGTCCACAAATATATTGAGGGAAGGCAAAGAAGAGGATTTGAAATCAAGGCAGAATTGCAGGAAACAGATTTCAGGAGGTAGATTCGAATCGCCTTTAAAGCACATGAAAAGCGGCAAAACGTTGACAATGATGCCCTTGGCCAAAAAGGGCGTATGCGTTTTTTCCTGAATATATTCAGGAAAAAACGCATACGCCCTTTTTGGCCAACCAAGCAACCTGGAAAGGCAAATCAGCGCTACAAAGAAGTCTCGCTTCCCATCGGTCAAAAGGGCCATGCTGAAAAAAGTGTCAAAACCAGAAATGCAGGACAGGTCATGGAGAAATGGGAGCCTTGCTACACTGATGGGCGGGATGTAAATTGCCAACAGCCACTCTGGAGAAGTGTACGGTGAGTCCTGAAACATCTGAAAAACACAGCTTAGAGAGCATAGGGCACTTCCACTCATGGGGGTATAAATTGGGAAAATGAAAAATCAGCAAGACACAAGCACCCCAAAGTTTAGGGCTGCTCTGTTGACAAGGACCTCCACTTCATTCCACCTTAAATATCCAAGGAAAGAGAAAAATGGATAAAGAAGTTGTGGTCCTTATGTACAATGGAATATCACTCAGCCATGAAATCAATGTCATAAGGTTAGTAGCAGCATGATGAGTGGATTTAGGTACGACGATTCTAAGTGAAATAAGTCACACAGAAAAGGACACTTCTCATAAGGTATCACTTTTAGAGGGAATGTAAAAACCGTTACACTTGAACTGAATTACAAAACAGAACAGAGTCACACATGCAGAAAACAGACTATGGCTGCTTAACGGGAAAGGTGAGGTGGGGTGATACATAAAACAAGGGTATCAAATTAGCTCAGATACTGTTCCATAAACCCAATATGTAGTAGACAAGACCTACTCCTTGCTCAGAGAACTGGACTCAACACGCCCTATTCACCGCACAAGAATATATCTGACTAGTAATAATCTTAAAACCTATGTATTGATATCTCTCTGTTAGTGTGTCAAGTGGGTGTGAAGCGGCATAAACACAGCCGTGAAAAGCAGCTAAACCCCATTATGAAAATAAATTACTTTGAAAAACCCATGAAACAACGACAGTGAAAGAGATAGAAATTCTTACACAATGAGTTCAGGGGCTGTGATGCAACCTGGATTGACCATATCTAGACCCACAGCTGGATGAGACATAAGTGTGGACACTCTTGGGGCTGAGAGGTTTGGTGAGGTTGGGTGAGCAAACGCAGACCCTTTAAAGTAATACTGCGTGGTACCCATCGCATGGGTCCCAAATCTCCAGGTTCAAGGGCATCTTCCTACATTAAAAACATGCATGAGAAACCCAGAAGATGGTACACCGTGTGATGGGGAAAGGTTTCTAAAACGCACCTCATTTCTCATCTCCTTGTGCCCGGGTTTGCCATTCCAGCCACTTTACTAGCAATCTCCCTACTTGGAGCATCAGCACCTTTAACCTCCTGTTCCGTACAGGTTGCAATTTGTCCTGAGGATGAACGGGAAGACGGGGAACCAACGAGAGACTAGCTCTTGGTGTCGGGACAGGCACAGGTCACTCTATTTTCCCATCAGGAAGAAGAATTAACCACAGGCTCAGCCTGCCCCCCGGAACCAGAACAGGGCCTGAAGCCATCCTGCGCTTTTGCGGCCAGCTCCCAAAAAAGCGAGTTGTAAAATGGAGGTTCAGGGCACTGCAATTCACAAACCTGCAGAGTTATAAATGATAACTCTCATCCACAAATATATTGAGGGAAGGCAAAGAAGAGGATTTGAAATCAAGGCAGAATTGCAGGAAACAGATTTCAGGAGGTAGATTCGAATCGCCTTTAAAGCACATGAAAAGCGGCAAAACGTTGACAATGATGCCCTTGGCCAAAAAGGGCGTATGCGTTTTTTCCTGAATATATTCAGGAAAAAACGCATACGCCCTTTTTGGCCAACCAAGCAACCTGGAAAGGCAAATCAGCGCTACAAACAAGTCTCGCTTCCCATCGGTCAAAAGGGCCATGCTGAAAAAAGTGTCAAAACCAGAAATGCAGGACAGGCCATGGAGAAATGGGAGCCTTGCTACACTGATGGGCGGGATGTAAATTGCCAACAGCCACTCTGGAGAAGTGTACGGTGAGTCCTGAAACATCTGAAAAACACAGCTTAGAGAGCATAGGGCACTTCCACTCATGGGGGTATAAATTGGGAAAATGAAAAATCAGCAAGACACAAGCACCCCAAAGTTTAGGGCTGCTCTGTTGACAAGGACCTCCACTTCATTCCACCTTAAATATCCAAGGAAAGAGAAAAATGGATAAAGAAGTTGTGGTCCTTATGTACAATGGAATATCACTCAGCCATGAAATCAATGTCATAAGGTTAGTAGCAGCATGATGAGTGGATTTAGGTACGACGATTCTAAGTGAAATAAGTCACACAGAAAAGGACACTTCTCATAAGGTATCACTTTTAGAGGGAATGTAAAAACCGTTACACTTGAACTGAATTACAAAACAGAACAGAGTCACACATGCAGAAAACAGACTATGGCTGCTTAACGGGAAAGGTGAGGTGGGGTGATACATAAAACAAGGGTATCAAATTAGCTCAGATACTGTTCCATAAACCCAATATGTAGTAGACAAGACCTACTCCTTGCTCAGAGAACTGGACTCAACACGCCCTATTCACCGCACAAGAATATATCTGACTAGTAATAATCTTAAAACCTATGTATTGATATCTCTCTGTTAGTGTGTCAAGTGGGTGTGAAGCGGCATAAACACAGCCGTGAAAAGCAGCTAAACCCCATTATGAAAATAAATTACTTTGAAAAACCCATGAAACAACGACAGTGAAAGAGATAGAAATTCTTACACAATGAGTTCAGGGGCTGTGATGCAACCTGGATTGACCATATCTAGACCCACAGCTGGATGAGACATAAGGGTGGACACTCTTGGGGCTGAGAGGTTTGGTGAGGTTGGGTGAGCAAACGCAGACCCTTTAAAGTAATACTGTGTGGTACCCATCGCATGGGTCCCAAATCTCCAGGTTCAAGGGCATCTTCCTACATCAAAAACATGCATGAGAAACCCAGAAGATGGTACACCGTGTGATGGGGAAAGGTTTCTAAAACGCACCTCATTTCTCATCTCCTTGTGCCCGGGTTCGCCATTCCAGCCACTTTACTAGCAATCTCCCTATTTGGAGCATCAGCACCTTTAACCTCCTGTTCCGTACAGGTTGCAATTTGTCCTGAGGATGAACGGGAAGACGGGGAACCAACGAGAGACTAGCTCTTGGTGACGGGACAGGCACAGGTCACTCTATTTTCCCATCAGGAAGAAGAATTAACCACAGGCTCAGCCTGCCCCCCGGAACCAGAACAGGGCCTGAAGCCATCCTGCGCTTTTGCGGCCAGCTCCCAAAAAAGCGAGTTGTAAAATGGAGGTTCAGGGCACTGCAATTCACAAACCTGCAGAGTTATAAATGATAACTCTCATCCACAAATATATTGAGGGAAGGCAAAGAAGAGGATTTGAAATCAAGGCAGAATTGCACGAAACAGATTTCAGGAGGTAGATTCGAATCGCCTTTAAAGCACATGAAAAGCGGCAAAATGTTGACAATGATGCCCTTGGCCAAAAAGGGCGTATGCGTTTTTTCCTGAATATATTCAGGAAAAAACGCATACGCCCTTTTTGGCCAACCAAGCAACCTGGAAAGGCAAATCAGCGCTACAGAGAAGTCTCGCTTCCCATCGGTCAAAAGGGCCATGCTGAAAAAAGTGTCAAAACCAGAAATGCAGGACAGGCCATGGAGAAATGAGAGCCTTGCTACACTGATGGGCGGGATGTAAATTGCCAACAGCCACTCTGGAGAAGTGTACGGTGTGTCCTGAAACATCTGAAAAACACAGCTTAGAGAGCATAGGGCACTTCCACTCATGGGGGTATAAATTGGGAAAATGAAAAATCAGCAAGACACAAGCACCCCAAAGTTGAGGGCTGCTCTGTTGACAAGGACCTCCACTTCATTCCACCTTAAATATCCAAGGAAAGAGAAAAATGGATAAAGAAGTTGTGGTCCTTATGTACAATGGAATATCACTCAGCCATGAAATCAATGTCATAAGGTTAGTAGCAGCATGATGAGTGGATTTAGGTACGACGATTCTAAGTGAAATAAGTCACACAGAAAAGGACACTTCTCATAAGGTATCACTTTTAGAGGGAATGTAAAAACCGTTACACTTGAACTGAATTACAAAACAGAACAGAGTCACACATGCAGAAAACAGACTATGGCTGCTTAACGGGAAAGGTGAGGTGGGGTGATACATAAAACAAGGGTATCAAATTAGCTCAGATACCGTTCCATAAACCCAATATGTAGTAGACAAGACCTACTCCTTGCTCAGAGAACTGGACTCAACACGCCCTATTCACCGCACAAGAATATATCTGACTAGTAATAATCTTAAAACCTATGTATTGATATCTCTCTGTTAGTGTGTCAAGTGGGTGTAAAGCGGCATAAACACAGCCGTTAAAAGCAGCTAAACCCCATTATGAAAATAAATTACTTTGAAAAACCCATGAAACAACGACAGTGAAAGAGACAGAAATTCTTACACAATGAGTTCAGGGGCTGTGATGCAACCTGGATTGACCATATCTAGACCCACAGCTGGATGAGACATAAGGGTGGACACTCTTGGGGCTGAGAGGTTTGGTGAGGTTGGGTGAGCAAACGCAGACCCTTTAAAGTAATACTGCGTGGTACCCATCGCATGGGTCCCAAATCTCCAGGTTCAAGGGCATCTTCCTACATCGAAAACATGCATGAGAAACCCAGAAGATGGTACACCGTGTGATGGGGAAAGGTTTCTAAAACGCACCTCATTTCTCATCTCCTTGTGCCCGGGTTCGCCATTCCAGCCGATTTACTAGCAATCTCCCTACTTGGAGCATCAGCACCTTTAACCTCCTGTTCCGTACAGGTTGCAATTTGTCCTGAGGATGAACGGGAAGACGGGGAACCAACGAGAGACTAGCTCTTGGTGTCGGGATAGGCACAGGTCACTCTATTTTCCCATCAGGAAGAAGAATTAACCACAGGCTCAGCCTGCCCCCCGGAACCAGAACAGGGCCTGAAGCCATCCTGCGCTTTTGCGGCCAGCTCCCAAAAAAGCGAGTTGTAAAATGGAGGTTCAGGGCACTGCAATTCACAAACCTGCAGAGTTATAAATGATAACTCTCGTCCACAAATATATTGAGGGAAGGCAAAGAAGAGGATTTGAAATCAAGGCAGAATTGCACGAAACAGATTTCAGGAGGTAGATACGAATCGCCTTTAAAGCACATGAAAAGCGGCAAAACGTTGACAATGATGCCCTTGGCCAAAAAGGGCGTATGCGTTTTTTCCTGAATATATTCAGGAAAAAACGCATACGCCCTTTTTGGCCAACCAAGCAACCTGGAAAGGCAAATCAGCGCTACAGAGAAGTCTTGCTTCCCATCGGTCAAAAGGGCCATGCTGAAAAAAGTGTCAAAACCAGAAATGCAGGACAGGCCATGGAGAAATGGGAGCCTTGCTACACTGATGGGCGGGATGTAAATTGCCAACAGCCACTCTGGAGAAGTGTACGGTGAGTCCTGAAACATCTAAAAAACACAGCTTAGAGAGCATAGGGCACTTCCACTCATGGGGGTATAAATTGGGAAAATGAAAAATCAGCAAGACACAAGCACCCCAAAGTTGAGGGCTGCTCTGTTGACAAGGACCTCCACTTCATTCCACCTTCAATATCCCAGGAAAGAGAAAAATGGATAAAGAAGTTGTGGTCCTTATGTACAATGGAATATCACTCAGCCATGAAATCAATGTCATAAGGTTAGTAGCAGCATGATGAGTGGATTTAGGTACGACGATTCTAAGTGAAATAAGTCACACAGAAAAGGACACTTCTCATAAGGTATCACTTTTAGAGGGAATGTAAAAACCGTTACACTTGAACTGAATTACAAAACAGAACAGAGTCACACATGCAGAAAACAGACTATGGCTGCTTAACGGGAAAGGTGAGGTGGGGTGATACATAAAAGAAGGGTATCAAATTAGCTCAGATACCGTTCCATAAACCCAATATGTAATAGACAAGACCTACTCCTTGCTCAGAGAACTGGACTCAACACGCCCTATTCACCGCACAAGAATATATCTGACTAGTAATAATCTTAAAACCTATGTATTGATATCTCTCTGTTAGTGTGTCAAGTGGGTGTAAAGCGGCATAAACACAGCAGTGAAAAGCAGCTAAACCCCATTATGAAAATAAATTACTTTGAAAAACCCATGAAACAACGACAGTGAAAGAGACAGAAATTCTTACACAATGCGTTCAGGGGCTGTGATGCAACCTGGATTGACCATATCTAGACCCACAGCTGGATGAGACATAAGGGTGGACACTCTTGGGGCTGAGAGGTTTGGTGAGGTTGGGTGAGCAAACACAGACCCTTTAAAGTAATACTGCGTGGTACCCATCGAATGGGTCCCAAATCTCCAGCTTCAAGGGCATCTTCCTACATTGAAAACATGCATGAGAAACCCAGAAGATAGTATACCGTGTGATGGGGAAAGGTTTCTAAAACGCACCTCATTTCTCATCTCCTTGTGCCCGGGTTCGCCATTCCAGCCGCTTTACTAGCAATCTCCCTACTTGGAAAATCAGCACCTTTAACCTCCTGTTCCGTACAGGTTGCAATTTGTCCTGAGGATGAACGGGAAGACGGGGAACCAACGAGAGACTAGCTCTTGGTGTTGGGACAGGCACAGGTCACTCTATTTTCCCATCAGGAAGAAGAATTAACCACAGGCTCAGCCTGCCTCCCGGAACCAGAACAGGGCCTGAAGCCATCCTGCGCTTTTGCGGCCAGCTCCCAAAAAAGCGAGTTGTAAAATGGAGGTTCAGGGCACTGCAATTCACAAACCTGCAGAGTTATAAATGATAACTCTCGTCCACAAATATATTGAGGGAAGGCAAAGAAGAGGATTTGAAATCAAGGCAGAATTGCAGGAAACAGATTTCAGGAGGTAGATACGAATCGCCTTTAAAGCACATGAAAAGCGGCAAAACGTTGACAATGATGCCCTTGGCCAAAAAGGGCGTATGCGTTTTTTCCTGAATATATTCAGGAAAAAACGCATACGCCCTTTTTGGCCAACCAAGCAACCTGGAAAGGCAAATCAGCGCTACAGAGAAGTCTCGCTTCCCATCGGTCAAAAGGGCCATGATGAAAAAAGTGTCAAAACCCGAAATGCAGTACAGGCCATGCAGAAATGGGAGCCTTGCTACACTGATGGGCGGGATGTAAATTGCCAACAGCCACTCTGGAGAAGTGTACGGTGTGTCCTGAAACATCTGAAAAACACATCTTAGAGAGCATAGGGCACTTCCACTCATGGGGGTATAAATTGGGAAAATGAAAAATCAGCAAGACACAAGCACCCCAAAGTTGAGGGCTGCTCTGTTGACAAGGACCTCCACTTAATTCCACCTTAAATATCCCAGGAAAGAGAAAAATGGATAAAGAAGTTGTGGTCCTTATGTACAATGGAATATCACTCAGCCATGAAATCAATGTCATAAGGTTAGTAGCAGCATGATGAGTGGATTTAGGTGCGACGATTCTAAGTGAAATAAGTCACACAGAAAAGGACACTTCTCATAAGGTATCACTGATAGAGGGAATGTAAAAACCGTTACACTTGAACTGAATTACAAAACAGAACAGAGTCACACATGCAGAAAACACACTATGGCTGCTTAACGGGAAAGGTGAGGTGGGGTGATACATAAAACAAGGGTATCAAATTAGCTCAGATACCATTCCATAAACCCAATATGTAATAGACAAGACCTACTCCTTGCTCAGAGAACTGGACTCAACACGCCCTATTCACCGCACAAGAATATATCTGACTAGTAATAATCTTAAAACCTATGTATTGATATCTCTCTGTTAGTGTGTCAAGTGGGTGTGAAGCGGCATAAACACAGCCGTGAAAAGCAGCTAAACCCCATTATGAAAATAAATTACTTTGAAAAACCCATGAAACAACGACAGTGAAAGAGATAGAAATTCTTACACAATGAGTTCAGGGGCTGTGATGCAACCTGGATTGACCATATCTAGACCCACAGCTGGATGAGACATAAGGGTGGACACTCTTGGGGCTGAGAGGTTTGGTGAGGTTGGGTGAGCAAACGCAGACCCTTTAAAGTAATACTGCGTGGTACCCATTGCATGGGTCCCAAATCTCCAGGTTCAAGGGCATCTTCCTACATCAAAAACATGCATGAGAAACCCAGAAGATGGTACACCGTGTGATGGGGAAAGGTTTCTAAAACGCACCTCATTTCTCATCTCCTTGTGCCCGGGTTCGCCATTCCAGCCACTTTACTAGCAATCTCCCTACTTGGAGCATCAGCACCTTTAACCTCCTGTTCCGTACAGGTTGCAATTTGTCCTGAGGATGAACGGGAAGACGGGGAACCAACGAGAGACTAGCTCTTGGTGTCGGGACAGGCACAGGTCACTCTATTTTCCCATCAGGAAGAAGAATTAACCACAGGCTCAGCCTGCCCCCCGGAACCAGAACAGGGCCTGAAGCCATCCTGCGCTTTTGCGGCCAGCTCCCAAAAAAGCGAGTTGTAAAATGGAGGTTCAGGGCACTGCAATTCACAAACCTGCAGAGTTATAAATGATAACTCTCATCCACAAATATATTGAGGGAAGGCAAAGAAGAGGATTTGAAATCAAGGCAGAATTGCAGGAAACAGATTTCAGGAGGTAGATTCGAATCGCCTTTAAAGCACATGAAAAGCGGCAAAACGTTGACAATGATGCCCTTGGCCAAAAAGGGCGTATGCGTTTTTTCCTGAATATATTCAGGAAAAAACGCATACGCCCTTTTTGGCCAACCAAGCAACCTGGAAAGGCAAATCAGCGCTACAAAGAAGTCTCGCTTCCCATCGGTCAAAAGGGCCATGCTGAAAAAAGTGTCAAAACCAGAAATGCAGGACAGGCCATGGAGAAATGGGAGCCTTGCTACACTGATGGGCGGGATGTAAATTGCCAACAGCCACTCTGGAGAAGTGTACGGTGAGTCCTGAAACATCTGAAAAACACAGCTTAGAGAGCATAGGGCACTTCCACTCATGGGGGTATAAATTGGGAAAATGAAAAATCAGCAAGACACAAGCACCCCAAAGTTTAGGGCTGCTCTGTTGACAAGGACCTCCACTTCATTCCACCTTAAATATCCAAGGAAAGAGAAAAATGGATAAAGAAGTTGTGGTCCTTATGTACAATGGAATATCACTCAGCCATGAAATCAATGTCATAAGGTTAGTAGCAGCATGATGAGTGGATTTAGGTACGACGATTCTAAGTGAAATAAGTCACACAGAAAAGGACACTTCTCATAAGGTATCACTTTTAGAGGGAATGTAAAAACCGTTACACTTGAACTGAATTACAGAACAGAACAGAGTCACACATGCAGAAAACAGACTATGGCTGCTTAACGGGAAAGGTGAGGTGGGGTGATACATAAAACAAGGGTATCAAATTAGCTCAGATACTGTTCCATAAACCCAATATGTAGTAGACAAGACCTACTCCTTGCTCAGAGAACTGGACTCAACACGCCCTATTCACCGCACAAGAATATATCTGACTAGTAATAATCTTAAAACCTATGTATTGATATCTCTCTGTTAGTGTGTCAAGTGGGTGTGAAGCGGCATAAACACAGCCGTGAAAAGCAGCTAAACCCCATTATGAAAATAAATTACTTTGAAAAACCCATGAAACAACGACAGTGAAAGAGATAGAAATTCTTACACAATGAGTTCAGGGGCTGTGATGCAACCTGGATTGACCATATCTAGACCCACAGCTGGATGAGACATAAGGGTGGACACTCTTGGGGCTGAGAGGTTTGGTGAGGTTGGGTGAGCAAACGCAGACCCTTTAAAGTAATACTGTGTGGTACCCATCGCATGGGTCCCAAATCTCCAGGTTCAAGGGCATCTTCCTACATCAAAAACATGCATGAGAAACCCAGAAGATGGTACACCGTGTGATGGGGAAAGGTTTCTAAAACGCACCTCATTTCTCATCTCCTTGTGCCCGGGTTCGCCATTCCAGCCACTTTACTAGCAATCTCCCTATTTGGAGCATCAGCACCTTTAACCTCCTGTTCCGTACAGGTTGCAATTTGTCCTGAGGATGAACGGGAAGACGGGGAACCAACGAGAGACTAGCTCTTGGTGTCGGGACAGGCACAGGTCACTCTATTTTCCCATCAGGAAGAAGAATTAACCACAGGCTCAGCCTGCCCCCCGGAACCAGAACAGGGCCTGAAGCCATCCTGCGCTTTTGCGGCCAGCTCCCAAAAAAGCGAGTTGTAAAATGGAGGTTCAGGGCACTGCAATTCACAAACCTGCAGAGTTATAAATGATAACTCTCATCCACAAATATATTGAGGGAAGGCAAAGAAGAGGATTTGAAATCAAGGCAGAATTGCAGGAAACAGATTTCAGGAGGTAGATTCGAATCGCCTTTAAAGCACATGAAAAGCGGCAAAACGTTGACAATGATGCCCTTGGCCAAAAAGGGCGTATGCGTTTTTTCCTGAATATATTCAGGAAAAAACGCATACGCCCTTTTTGGCCAACCAAGCAACCTGGAAAGGCAAATCAGCGCTACAAAGAAGTCTCGCTTCCCATCGGTCAAAAGGGCCATGCTGAAAAAAGTGTCAAAACCAGAAATGCAGGACAGGTCATGGAGAAATGGGAGCCTTGCTACACTGATGGGCGGGATGTAAATTGCCAACAGCCACTCTGGAGAAGTGTACGGTGAGTCCTGAAACATCTGAAAAACACAGCTTAGAGAGCATAGGGCACTTCCACTCATGGGGGGTATAAATTGGGAAAATGAAAAATCAGCAAGACACAAGCACCCCAAAGTTTAGGGCTGCTCTGTTGACAAGGACCTCCACTTCATTCCACCTTAAATATCCAAGGAAAGAGAAAAATGGATAAAGAAGTTGTGGTCCTTATGTACAATGGAATATCACTCAGCCATGAAATCAATGTCATAAGGTTAGTAGCAGCATGATGAGTGGATTTAGGTACGACGATTCTAAGTGAAATAAGTCACACAGAAAAGGACACTTCTCATAAGGTATCACTTTTAGAGGGAATGTAAAAACCGTTACACTTGAACTGAATTACAAAACAGAACAGAGTCACACATGCAGAAAACAGACTATGGCTGCTTAACGGGAAAGGTGAGGTGGGGTGATACATAAAACAAGGGTATCAAATTAGCTCAGATACTGTTCCATAAACCCAATATGTAGTAGACAAGACCTACTCCTTGCTCAGAGAACTGGACTCAACACGCCCTATTCACCGCACAAGAATATATCTGACTAGTAATAATTTTAAAACCTATGTATTGATATCTCTCTGTTAGTGTGTCAAGTGGGTGTGAAGCGGCATAAACACAGCCGTGAAAAGCAGCTAAACCCCATTATGAAAATAAATTACTTTGAAAAACCCATGAAACAACGACAGTGAAAGAGATAGAAATTCTTACACAATGAGTTCAGGGGCTGTGATGCAACCTGGATTGACCATATCTAGACCCACAGCTGGATGAGACATAAGTGTGGACACTCTTGGGGCTGAGAGGTTTGGTGAGGTTGGGTGAGCAAACGCAGACCCTTTAAAGTAATACTGCGTGGTACCCATCGCATGGGTCCCAAATCTCCAGGTTCAAGGGCATCTTCCTACATTAAAAACATGCATGAGAAACCCAGAAGATGGTACACCGTGTGATGGGGAAAGGTTTCTAAAACGCACCTCATTTCTCATCTCCTTGTGCCCGGGTTTGCCATTCCAGCCACTTTACTAGCAATCTCCCTACTTGGAGCATCAGCACCTTTAACCTCCTGTTCCGTACAGGTTGCAATTTGTCCTGAGGATGAACGGGAAGACGGGGAACCAACGAGAGACTAGCTCTTGGTGTCGGGACAGGCACAGGTCACTCTATTTTCCCATCAGGAAGAAGAATTAACCACAGGCTCAGCCTGCCCCCCGGAACCAGAACAGGGCCTGAAGCCATCCTGCGCTTTTGCGGCCAGCTCCCAAAAAAGCGAGTTGTAAAATGGAGGTTCAGGGCACTGCAATTCACAAACCTGCAGAGTTATAAATGATAACTCTCATCCACAAATATATTGAGGGAAGGCAAAGAAGAGGATTTGAAATCAAGGCAGAATTGCAGGAAACAGATTTCAGGAGGTAGATTCGAATCGCCTTTAAAGCACATGAAAAGCGGCAAAACGTTGACAATGATGCCCTTGGCCAAAAAGGGCGTATGCGTTTTTTCCTGAATATATTCAGGAAAAAACGCATACGCCCTTTTTGGCCAACCAAGCAACCTGGAAAGGCAAATCAGCGCTACAAACAAGTCTCGCTTCCCATCGGTCAAAAGGGCCATGCTGAAAAAAGTGTCAAAACCAGAAATGCAGGACAGGCCATGGAGAAATGGGAGCCTTGCTACACTGATGGGCGGGATGTAAATTGCCAACAGCCACTCTGGAGAAGTGTACGGTGAGTCCTGAAACATCTGAAAAACACAGCTTAGAGAGCATAGGGCACTTCCACTCATGGGGGTATAAATTGGGAAAATGAAAAATCAGCAAGACACAAGCACCCCAAAGTTTAGGGCTGCTCTGTTGACAAGGACCTCCACTTCATTCCACCTTAAATATCCAAGGAAAGAGAAAAATGGATAAAGAAGTTGTGGTCCTTATGTACAATGGAATATCACTCAGCCATGAAATCAATGTCATAAGGTTAGTAGCAGCATGATGAGTGGATTTAGGTACGACGATTCTAAGTGAAATAAGTCACACAGAAAAGGACACTTCTCATAAGGTATCACTTTTAGAGGGAATGTAAAAACCGTTACACTTGAACTGAATTACAAAACAGAACAGAGTCACACATGCAGAAAACAGACTATGGCTGCTTAACGGGAAAGGTGAGGTGGGGTGATACATAAAACAAGGGTATCAAATTAGCTCAGATACTGTTCCATAAACCCAATATGTAGTAGACAAGACCTACTCCTTGCTCAGAGAACTGGACTCAACACGCCCTATTCACCGCACAAGAATATATCTGACTAGTAATAATCTTAAAACCTATGTATTGATATCTCTCTGTTAGTGTGTCAAGTGGGTGTGAAGCGGCATAAACACAGCCGTGAAAAGCAGCTAAACCCCATTATGAAAATAAATTACTTTGAAAAACCCATGAAACAACGACAGTGAAAGAGATAGAAATTCTTACACAATGAGTTCAGGGGCTGTGATGCAACCTGGATTGACCATATCTAGACCCACAGCTGGATGAGACATAAGGGTGGACACTCTTGGGGCTGAGAGGTTTGGTGAGGTTGGGTGAGCAAACGCAGACCCTTTAAAGTAATACTGTGTGGTACCCATCGCATGGGTCCCAAATCTCCAGGTTCAAGGGCATCTTCCTACATCAAAAACATGCATGAGAAACCCAGAAGATGGTACACCGTGTGATGGGGAAAGGTTTCTAAAACGCACCTCATTTCTCATCTCCTTGTGCCCGGGTTCGCCATTCCAGCCACTTTACTAGCAATCTCCCTATTTGGAGCATCAGCACCTTTAACCTCCTGTTCCGTACAGGTTGCAATTTGTCCTGAGGATGAACGGGAAGACGGGGAACCAACGAGAGACTAGCTCTTGGTGACGGGACAGGCACAGGTCACTCTATTTTCCCATCAGGAAGAAGAATTAACCACAGGCTCAGCCTGCCCCCCGGAACCAGAACAGGGCCTGAAGCCATCCTGCGCTTTTGCGGCCAGCTCCCAAAAAAGCGAGTTGTAAAATGGAGGTTCAGGGCACTGCAATTCACAAACCTGCAGAGTTATAAATGATAACTCTCGTCCACAAATATATTGAGGGAAGGCAAAGAAGAGGATTTGAAATCAAGGCAGAATTGCACGAAACAGATTTCAGGAGGTAGATACGAATCGCCTTTAAAGCACATGAAAAGCGGCAAAACGTTGACAATGATGCCCTTGGCCAAAAAGGGCGTATGCGTTTTTTCCTGAATATATTCAGGAAAAAACGCATACGCCCTTTTTGGCCAACCAAGCAACCTGGAAAGGCAAATCAGCGCTACAGAGAAGTCTTGCTTCCCATCGGTCAAAAGGGCCATGCTGAAAAAAGTGTCAAAACCAGAAATGCAGGACAGGCCATGGAGAAATGGGAGCCTTGCTACACTGATGGGCGGGATGTAAATTGCCAACAGCCACTCTGGAGAAGTGTACGGTGAGTCCTGAAACATCTAAAAAACACAGCTTAGAGAGCATAGGGCACTTCCACTCATGGGGGTATAAATTGGGAAAATGAAAAATCAGCAAGACACAAGCACCCCAAAGTTGAGGGCTGCTCTGTTGACAAGGACCTCCACTTCATTCCACCTTCAATATCCCAGGAAAGAGAAAAATGGATAAAGAAGTTGTGGTCCTTATGTACAATGGAATATCACTCAGCCATGAAATCAATGTCATAAGGTTAGTAGCAGCATGATGAGTGGATTTAGGTACGACGATTCTAAGTGAAATAAGTCACACAGAAAAGGACACTTCTCATAAGGTATCACTTTTAGAGGGAATGTAAAAACCGTTACACTTGAACTGAATTACAAAACAGAACAGAGTCACACATGCAGAAAACAGACTATGGCTGCTTAACGGGAAAGGTGAGGTGGGGTGATACATAAAACAAGGGTATCAAATTAGCTCAGATACTGTTCCATAAACCCAATATGTAGTAGACAAGACCTACTCCTTGCTCAGAGAACTGGACTCAACACGCCCTATTCACCGCACAAGAATATATCTGACTAGTAATAATCTTAAAACCTATGTATTGATATCTCTCTGTTAGTGTGTCAAGTGGGTGTGAAGCGGCATAAACACAGCCGTGAAAAGCAGCTAAACCCCATTATGAAAATAAATTACTTTGAAAAACCCATGAAACAACGACAGTGAAAGAGATAGAAATTCTTACACAATGAGTTCAGGGGCTGTGATGCAACCTGGATTGACCATATCTAGACCCACAGCTGGATGAGACATAAGTGTGGACACTCTTGGGGCTGAGAGGTTTGGTGAGGTTGGGTGAGCAAACGCAGACCCTTTAAAGTAATACTGCGTGGTACCCATCGCATGGGTCCCAAATCTCCAGGTTCAAGGGCATCTTCCTACATTAAAAACATGCATGAGAAACCCAGAAGATGGTACACCGTGTGATGGGGAAAGGTTTCTAAAACGCACCTCATTTCTCATCTCCTTGTGCCCGGGTTTGCCATTCCAGCCACTTTACTAGCAATCTCCCTACTTGGAGCATCAGCACCTTTAACCTCCTGTTCCGTACAGGTTGCAATTTGTCCTGAGGATGAACGGGAAGACGGGGAACCAACGAGAGACTAGCTCTTGGTGTCGGGACAGGCACAGGTCACTCTATTTTCCCATCAGGAAGAAGAATTAACCACAGGCTCAGCCTGCCCCCCGGAACCAGAACAGGGCCTGAAGCCATCCTGCGCTTTTGCGGCCAGCTCCCAAAAAAGCGAGTTGTAAAATGGAGGTTCAGGGCACTGCAATTCACAAACCTGCAGAGTTATAAATGATAACTCTCGTCCACAAATATATTGAGGGAAGGCAAAGAAGAGGATTTGAAATCAAGGCAGAATTGCAGGAAACAGATTTCAGGAGGTAGATTCGAATCGCCTTTAAAGCACATGAAAAGCGGCAAAACGTTGACAATGATGCCCTTGGCCAAAAAGGGCGTATGCGTTTTTTCCTGAATATATTCAGGAAAAAACGCATACGCCCTTTTTGGCCAACCAAGCAACCTGGAAAGGCAAATCAGCGCTACAAACAAGTCTCGCTTCCCATCGGTCAAAAGGGCCATGCTGAAAAAAGTGTCAAAACCAGAAATGCAGGACAGGCCATGGAGAAATGGGAGCCTTGCTACACTGATGGGCGGGATGTAAATTGCCAACAGCCACTCTGGAGAAGTGTACGGTGAGTCCTGAAACATCTGAAAAACACAGCTTAGAGAGCATAGGGCACTTCCACTCATGGGGGTATAAATTGGGAAAATGAAAAATCAGCAAGACACAAGCACCCCAAAGTTTAGGGCTGCTCTGTTGACAAGGACCTCCACTTCATTCCACCTTAAATATCCAAGGAAAGAGAAAAATGGATAAAGAAGTTGTGGTCCTTATGTACAATGGAATATCACTCAGCCATGAAATCAATGTCATAAGGTTAGTAGCAGCATGATGAGTGGATTTAGGTACGACGATTCTAAGTGAAATAAGTCACACAGAAAAGGACACTTCTCATAAGGTATCACTTTTAGAGGGAATGTAAAAACCGTTACACTTGAACTGAATTACAAAACAGAACAGAGTCACACATGCAGAAAACAGACTATGGCTGCTTAACGGGAAAGGTGAGGTGGGGTGATACATAAAACAAGGGTATCAAATTAGCTCAGATACTGTTCCATAAACCCAATATGTAGTAGACAAGACCTACTCCTTGCTCAGAGAACTGGACTCAACACGCCCTATTCACCGCACAAGAATATATCTGACTAGTAATAATCTTAAAACCTATGTATTGATATCTCTCTGTTAGTGTGTCAAGTGGGTGTGAAGCGGCATAAACACAGCCGTGAAAAGCAGCTAAACCCCATTATGAAAATAAATTACTTTGAAAAACCCATGAAACAACGACAGTGAAAGAGATAGAAATTCTTACACAATGAGTTCAGGGGCTGTGATGCAACCTGGATTGACCATATCTAGACCCACAGCTGGATGAGACATAAGGGTGGACACTCTTGGGGCTGAGAGGTTTGGTGAGGTTGGGTGAGCAAACGCAGACCCTTTAAAGTAATACTGTGTGGTACCCATCGCATGGGTCCCAAATCTCCAGGTTCAAGGGCATCTTCCTACATCAAAAACATGCATGAGAAACCCAGAAGATGGTACACCGTGTGATGGGGAAAGGTTTCTAAAACGCACCTCATTTCTCATCTCCTTGTGCCCGGGTTCGCCATTCCAGCCACTTTACTAGCAATCTCCCTATTTGGAGCATCAGCACCTTTAACCTCCTGTTCCGTACAGGTTGCAATTTGTCCTGAGGATGAACGGGAAGACGGGGAACCAACGAGAGACTAGCTCTTGGTGACGGGACAGGCACAGGTCACTCTATTTTCCCATCAGGAAGAAGAATTAACCACAGGCTCAGCCTGCCCCCCGGAACCAGAACAGGGCCTGAAGCCATCCTGCGCTTTTGCGGCCAGCTCCCAAAAAAGCGAGTTGTAAAATGGAGGTTCAGGGCACTGCAATTCACAAACCTGCAGAGTTATAAATGATAACTCTCATCCACAAATATATTGAGGGAAGGCAAAGAAGAGGATTTGAAATCAAGGCAGAATTGCACGAAACAGATTTCAGGAGGTAGATTCGAATCGCCTTTAAAGCACATGAAAAGCGGCAAAATGTTGACAATGATGCCCTTGGCCAAAAAGAGCGTATGCGTTTTTTCCTGAATATATTCAGGAAAAAACGCATACGCCCTTTTTGGCCAACCAAGCAACCTGGAAAGGCAAATCAGCGCTACAGAGAAGTCTCGCTTCCCATCGGTCAAAAGGGCCATGCTGAAAAAAGTGTCAAAACCAGAAATGCAGGACAGGCCATGGAGAAATGAGAGCCTTGCTACACTGATGGGCGGGATGTAAATTGCCAACAGCCACTCTGGAGAAGTGTACGGTGTGTCCTGAAACATCTGAAAAACACAGCTTAGAGAGCATAGGGCACTTCCACTCATGGGGGTATAAATTGGGAAAATGAAAAATCAGCAAGACACAAGCACCCCAAAGTTGAGGGCTGCTCTGTTGACAAGGACCTCCACTTCATTCCACCTTAAATATCCAAGGAAAGAGAAAAATGGATAAAGAAGTTGTGGTCCTTATGTACAATGGAATATCACTCAGCCATGAAATCAATGTCATAAGGTTAGTAGCAGCATGATGAGTGGATTTAGGTACGACGATTCTAAGTGAAATAAGTCACACAGAAAAGGACACTTCTCATAAGGTATCACTTTTAGAGGGAATGTAAAAACCGTTACACTTGAACTGAATTACAAAACAGAACAGAGTCACACATGCAGAAAACAGACTATGGCTGCTTAACGGGAAAGGTGAGGTGGGGTGATACATAAAACAAGGGTATCAAATTAGCTCAGATACCGTTCCATAAACCCAATATGTAGTAGACAAGACCTACTCCTTGCTCAGAGAACTGGACTCAACACGCCCTATTCACCGCACAAGAATATATCTGACTAGTAATAATCTTAAAACCTATGTATTGATATCTCTCTGTTAGTGTGTCAAGTGGGTGTAAAGCGGCATAAACACAGCCGTTAAAAGCAGCTAAACCCCATTATGAAAATAAATTACTTTGAAAAACCCATGAAACAACGACAGTGAAAGAGACAGAAATTCTTACACAATGAGTTCAGGGGCTGTGATGCAACCTGGATTGACCATATCTAGACCCACAGCTGGATGAGACATAAGGGTGGACACTCTTGGGGCTGAGAGGTTTGGTGAGGTTGGGTGAGCAAACGCAGACCCTTTAAAGTAATACTGCGTGGTACCCATCGCATGGGTCCCAAATCTCCAGGTTCAAGGGCATCTTCCTACATCGAAAACATGCATGAGAAACCCAGAAGATGGTACACCGTGTGATGGGGAAAGGTTTCTAAAACGCACCTCATTTCTCATCTCCTTGTGCCCGGGTTCGCCATTCCAGCCGATTTACTAGCAATCTCCCTACTTGGAGCATCAGCACCTTTAACCTCCTGTTCCGTACAGGTTGCAATTTGTCCTGAGGATGAACGGGAAGACGGGGAACCAACGAGAGACTAGCTCTTGGTGTCGGGATAGGCACAGGTAACTCTATTTTCCCATCAGGAAGAAGAATTAACCACAGGCTCAGCCTGCCCCCCGGAACCAGAACAGGGCCTGAAGCCATCCTGCGCTTTTGCGGCCAGCTCCCAAAAAAGCGAGTTGTAAAATGGAGGTTCAGGGCACTGCAATTCACAAACCTGCAGAGTTATAAATGATAACTCTCGTCCACAAATATATTGAGGGAAGGCAAAGAAGAGGATTTGAAATCAAGGCAGAATTGCACGAAACAGATTTCAGGAGGTAGATACGAATCGCCTTTAAAGCACATGAAAAGCGGCAAAACGTTGACAATGATGCCCTTGGCCAAAAAGGGCGTATGCGTTTTTTCCTGAATATATTCAGGAAAAAACGCATACGCCCTTTTTGGCCAACCAAGCAACCTGGAAAGGCAAATCATCGCTACAGAGAAGTCTTGCTTCCCATCGGTCAAAAGGGCCATGCTGAAAAAAGTGTCAAAACCAGAAATGCAGGACAGGCCATGGAGAAATGGGAGCCTTGCTACACTGATGGGCGGGATGTAAATTGCCAACAGCCACTCTGGAGAAGTGTACGGTGAGTCCTGAAACATCTAAAAAACACAGCTTAGAGAGCATAGGGCACTTCCACTCATGGGGGTATAAATTGGGAAAATGAAAAATCAGCAAGACACAAGCACCCCAAAGTTTAGGGCTGCTCTGTTGACAAGGACCTCCACTTCATTCCACCTTCAATATCCCAGGAAAGAGAAAAATGGATAAAGAAGTTGTGGTCCTTATGTACAATGGAATATCACTCAGCCATGAAATCAATGTCATAAGGTTAGTAGCAGCATGATGAGTGGATTTAGGTACGACGATTCTAAGTGAAATAAGTCACACAGAAAAGGACACTTCTCATAAGGTATCACTTTTAGAGGGAATGTAAAAACCGTTACACTTGAACTGAATTACAAAACAGAACAGAGTCACACATGCAGAAAACAGACTATGGCTGCTTAACGGGAAAGGTGAGGTGGGGTGATACATAAAACAAGGGTATCAAATTAGCTCAGATACCGTTCCATAAACCCAATATGTAGTAGACAAGACCTACTCCTTGCTCAGAGAACTGGACTCAACACGCCCTATTCACCGCACAAGAATATATCTGACTAGTAATAATCTTAAAACCTATGTATTGATATCTCTCTGTTAGTGTGTCAAGTGGGTGTAAAGCGGCATAAACACAGCCGTTAAAAGCAGCTAAACCCCATTATGAAAATAAATTACTTTGAAAAACCCATGAAACAACGACAGTGAAAGAGACAGAAATTCTTACACAATGAGTTCAGGGGCTGTGATGCAACCTGGATTGACCATATCTAGACCCACAGCTGGATGAGACATAAGGGTGGACACTCTTGGGGCTGAGAGGTTTGGTGAGGTTGGGTGAGCAAACGCAGACCCTTTAAAGTAATACTGCGTGGTACCCATCGCATGGGTCCCAAATCTCCAGGTTCAAGGGCATCTTCCTACATCGAAAACATGCATGAGAAACCCAGAAGATGGTACACCGTGTGATGGGGAAAGGTTTCTAAAACGCACCTCATTTCTCATCTCCTTGTGCCCGGGTTCGCCATTCCAGCCGATTTACTAGCAATCTCCCTACTTGGAGCATCAGCACCTTTAACCTCCTGTTCCGTACAGGTTGCAATTTGTCCTGAGGATGAACGGGAAGACGGGGAACCAACGAGAGACTAGCTCTTGGTGTCGGGATAGGCACAGGTAACTCTATTTTCCCATCAGGAAGAAGAATTAACCACAGGCTCAGCCTGCCCCCCGGAACCAGAACAGGGCCTGAAGCCATCCTGCGCTTTTGCGGCCAGCTCCCAAAAAAGCGAGTTGTAAAATGGAGGTTCAGGGCACTGCAATTCACAAACCTGCAGAGTTATAAATGATAACTCTCGTCCACAAATATATTGAGGGAAGGCAAAGAAGAGGATTTGAAATCAAGGCAGAATTGCACGAAACAGATTTCAGGAGGTAGATACGAATCGCCTTTAAAGCACATGAAAAGCGGCAAAACGTTGACAATGATGCCCTTGGCCAAAAAGGGCGTATGCGTTTTTTCCTGAATATATTCAGGAAAAAACGCATACGCCCTTTTTGGCCAACCAAGCAACCTGGAAAGGCAAATCATCGCTACAGAGAAGTCTTGCTTCCCATCGGTCAAAAGGGCCATGCTGAAAAAAGTGTCAAAACCAGAAATGCAGGACAGGCCATGGAGAAATGGGAGCCTTGCTACACTGATGGGCGGGATGTAAATTGCCAACAGCCACTCTGGAGAAGTGTACGGTGAGTCCTGAAACATCTAAAAAACACAGCTTAGAGAGCATAGGGCACTTCCACTCATGGGGGTATAAATTGGGAAAATGAAAAATCAGCAAGACACAAGCACCCCAAAGTTGAGGGCTGCTCTGTTGACAAGGACCTCCACTTCATTCCACCTTCAATATCCCAGGAAAGAGAAAAATGGATAAAGAAGTTGTGGTCCTTATGTACAATGGAATATCACTCAGCCATGAAATCAATGTCATAAGGTTAGTAGCAGCATGATGAGTGGATTTAGGTACGACGATTCTAAGTGAAATAAGTCACACAGAAAAGGACACTTCTCATAAGGTATCACTTTTAGAGGGAATGTAAAAACCGTTACACTTGAACTGAATTACAAAACAGAACAGAGTCACACATGCAGAAAACAGACTATGGCTGCTTAACGGGAAAGGTGAGGTGGGGTGATACATAAAACAACGGTATCAAATTAGCTCAGATACCGTTCCATAAACCCAATATGTAATAGACAAGACCTACTCCTTGCTCAGAGAACTGGACTCAACACGCCCTATTCACCGCACAAGAATATATCTGACTAGTAATAATCTTAAAACCTATGTATTGATATCTCTCTGTTAGTGTGTCAAGTGGGTGTAAAGCGGCATAAACACAGCAGTGAAAAGCAGCTAAACCCCATTATGAAAATAAATTACTTTGAAAAACCCATGAAACAACGACAGTGAAAGAGAGAGAAATTCTTACACAATGCGTTCAGGGGCTGTGATGCAACCTGGATTGACCATATCTAGACCCACAGCTGGATGAGACATAAGGGTGGACACTCTTGGGGCTGAGAGGTTTGGTGAGGTTGGGTGAGCAAACGCAGACCCTTTAAAGTAATACTGCGTGGTACCCATCGAATGGGTCCCAAATCTCCAGGTTCAAGGGCATCTTCCTACATCGAAAACATGCATGAGAAACCCAGAAGATAGTACACCGTGTGATGGGGAAATGTTTCTAAAACGCACCTCATTTCTCATCTCCTTGTGCCCGGGTTCGCCATTCCAGCCGCTTTACTAGCAATCTCCCTACTTGGAAAATCAGCACCTTTAACCTCCTGTTCCGTACAGGTTGCAATTTGTCCTGAGGATGAACGGGAAGACGGGGAACCAACGAGAGACTAGCTCTTGGTGTTGGGACAGGCACAGGTCACTCTATTTTCCCATCAGGAAGAAGAATTAACCACAGGCTCAGCCTGCCCCCCGGAACCAGAACAGGGCCTGAAGCCATCCTGCGCTTTTGCGGCCAGCTCCCAAAAAAGCGAGTTGTAAAATGGAGGTCCAGGGCACTGCAATTCACAAACCTGCAGAGTTATAAATGATAACTCTCGTCCACAAATATATTGAGGGAAGGCAAAGAAGAGGATTTGAAATCAAGGCAGAATTGCAGGAAACAGATTTCAGGAGGTAGATTCGAATCGCCTTTAAAGCACATGAAAAGCGGCAAAATGTTGACAATGATGCCCTTGGCCAAAAAGGGCGTATGCGTTTTTTCCTGAATATATTCAGGAAAAAACGCATACGCCCTTTTTGGCCAACCAAGCAACCTGGAAAGGCAAATCAGCGCTACAAAGAAGTCTCGCTTCCCATCGGTCAAAAGGGCCATGCTGAAAAAAGTGTCAAAACCAGAAATGCAGGACAGGCCATGGAGAAATGGGAGCCTTGCTACACTGATGGGCGGGATGTAAATTGCCAACAGCCACTCTGGAGAAGTGTACGGTGTGTCCTGAAACATCTGAAAAACACAGCTTAGAGAGCATAGGGCACTTCCACTCATGGGGGTATAAATTGGGAAAATGAAAAATCAGCAAGACACAAGCACCCCAAAGTTTAGGGCTGCTCTGTTGACAAGGACCTCCACTTCATTCCACCTTAAATATCCAAGGAAAGAGAAAAATGGATAAAGAAGTTGTGGTCTTTATGTACAATGGAATATCACTCAGCCATGAAATCAATGTCATAAGGTTAGTAGCAGCATGATGAGTGGATTTAGGTACGACGATTCTAAGTGAAATAAGTCACACAGAAAAGGACACTTCTCATAAGGTATCACTTTTAGAGGGAATGTAAAAACCGTTACACTTGAACTGAATTACAAAACAGAACAGAGTCACACATGCAGAAAACAGACTATGGCTGCTTAACGGGAAAGGTGAGGTGGGGTGATACATAAAACAAGGGTATCAAATTAGCTCAGATACCGTTCCATAAACCCAATATGTAGTAGACAAGACCTACTCCTTGCTCAGAGAACTGGACTCAACACGCCCTATTCACCGCACAAGAATATATCTGACTAGTAATAATCTTAAAACCTATGTATTGATATCTCTCTGTTAGTGTGTCAAGTGGGTGTAAAGCGGCATAAACACAGCCGTGAAAAGCAGCTAAACCCCATTATGAAAATAAATTACTTTGAAAAACCCATGAAACAACGACAGTGAAAGAGACAGAAATTCTTACACAATGAGTTCAGGGGCTGTGATGCAACCTGGATTGACCATATCTAGACCCACAGCTGGATGAGACATAAGGGTGGACACTCTTGGGGCTGAGAGGTTTGGTGAGGTTGGGTGAGCAAACGCAGACCCTTTAAAGTAATACTGCGTGGTACCCATCGCATGGGTCCCAAATCTCCAGGTTCAAGGGCATCTTCCTACATCGAAAACATGCATGAGAAACCCAGAAGATAGTACACCGTGTGATGGGGAAAGGTTTCTAAAACGCACCTCATTTCTCATCTCCTTGTGCCCGGGTTCGCCATTCCAGCCGATTTACTAGCAATCTCCCTACTTGGAGCATCAGCACCTTTAACCTCCTGTTCCGTACAGGTTGCAATTTGTCCTGAGGATGAATGGGAAGACGGGGAACCAACGAGAGACTAGCTCTTGGTGTCGGGACAGGCACAGGTCACTCTATTTTCCCATCAGGAAGAAGAATTAACCACAGGCTCAGCCTGCCCCCCGGAACCAGAACAGGGCCTGAAGCCATCCTGCGCTTTTGCGGCCAGCTCCCAGAAAAGCGAGTTGTAAAATGGAGGTTCAGGGCACTGCAATTCACAAACCTGCAGAGTTATAAATGATAACTCTCGTCCACAAATATATTGAGGGAAGGCAAAGAAGAGGATTTGAAATCAAGGCAGAATTGCAGGAAACAGATTTCAGGAGGTAGATACGAATCGCCTTTAAAGCACATGAAAAGAGGCAAAACGTTGACAATGATGCCCTTGGCCAAAAAGGGCGTATGCGTTTTTTCCTGAATATATTCAGGAAAAAACGCATAAGCCCTTTTTGGCCAGCCAAGCAACCTGGAAAGGCAAATCAGCACTACAGAGAAGTCTTGCTTCCCATCGGTCAAAAGGGCCATGCTGAAAAAAGTGTCAAAACCAGAAATGCAGGACAGGCCATGGAGAAATGGGAGCCTTGCTACACTGATGGGCGGGATGTAAATTGCCAACAGCCACTCTGGAGAAGTGTACGGTGAGTCCTGAAACATCTAAAAAACACAGCTTAGAGAGCATAGGGCACTTCCACTCATGGGGGTATAAATTGGGAAAATGAAAAATCAGCAAGACACAAGCACCCCAAAGTTGAGGGCTGCTCTGTTGACAAGGACCTCCACTTCATTCCACCTTAAATATCCCAGGAAAGAGAAAAATGGATAAAGAAGTTGTGGTCCTTATGTACAATGGAATATCACTCAGCCATGAAATCAATGTCATAAGGTTAGTAGCAGCATGATGAGTGGATTTAGGTACGACGATTCTAAGTGAAATAAGTCACACAGAAAAGGACACTTCTCATAAGGTATCACTTTTAGAGGGAATGTAAAAACCGTTACACTTGAACTGAATTACAAAACAGAACAGAGTCACACATGCAGAAAACAGACTATGGCTGCTTAACGGGAAAGGTGAGGTGGGGTGATACATAAAACAAGGGTATCAAATTAGCTCAGATACCGTTCCATAAACCCAATATGTAATAGACAAGACCTACTCCTTGCTCAGAGAACTGGACTCAACACGCCCTATTCACCGCACAAGAATATATCTGACTAGTAATAATCTTAAAACCTATGTATTGATATCTCTCTGTTAGTGTGTCAAGTGGGTGTAAAGCGGCATAAACACAGCAGTGAAAAGCAGCTAAACCCCATTATGAAAATAAATTACTTTGAAAAACCCATGAAACAACGACAGTGAAAGAGAGAGAAATTCTTACACAATGCGTTCAGGGGCTGTGATGCAACCTGGATTGACCATATCTAGACCCACAGCTGGATGAGACATAAGGGTGGACACTCTTGGGGCTGAGAGGTTTGGTGAGGTTGGGTGAGCAAACGCAGACCCTTTAAAGTAATACTGCGTGGTACCCATCGAATGGGTCCCAAATCTCCAGGTTCAAGGGCATCTTCCTACATCGAAAACATGCATGAGAAACCCAGAAGATAGTACACCGTGTGATGGGGAAAGGTTTCTAAAACGCACCTCATTTCTCATCTCCTTGTGCCCGGGTTCGCCATTCCAGCCGCTTTACTAGCAATCTCCCTACTTGGAAAATCAGCACCTTTAACCTCCTGTTCCGTACAGGTTGCAATTTGTCCTGAGGATGAACGGGAAGACGGGGAACCAACGAGAGACTAGCTCTTGGTGTTGGGACAGGCACAGGTCACTCTATTTTCCCATCAGGAAGAAGAATTAACCACAGGCTCAGCCTGCCCCCCGGAACCAGAACAGGGCCTGAAGCCATCCTGCGCTTTTGCGGCCAGCTCCCAAAAAAGCGAGTTGTAAAATGGAGGTCCAGGGCACTGCAATTCACAAACCTGCAGAGTTATAAATAATAACTCTCGTCCACAAATATATTGAGGGAAGGCAAAGAAGAGGATTTGAAATCAAGGCAGAATTGCAGGAAACAGATTTCAGGAGGTAGATTCGAATCGCCTTTAAAGCACATGAAAAGCGGCAAAATGTTGACAATGATGCCCTTGGCCAAAAAGGGCGTATGCGTTTTTTCCTGAATATATTCAGGAAAAAACGCATACGCCCTTTTTGGCCAACCAAGCAACCTGGAAAGGCAAATCAGCGCTACAAAGAAGTCTCGCTTCCCATCGGTCAAAAGGGCCATGCTGAAAAAAGTGTCAAAACCAGAAATGCAGGACAGGCCATGGAGAAATGGGAGCCTTGCTACACTGATGGGCGGGATGTAAATTGCCAACAGCCACTCTGGAGAAGTGTACGGTGTGTCCTGAAACATCTGAAAAACACAGCTTAGAGAGCATAGGGCACTTCCACTCATGGGGGTATAAATTGGGAAAATGAAAAATCAGCAAGACACAAGCACCCCAAAGTTGAGGGCTGCTCTGTTGACAAGGACCTCCACTTCATTCCACCTTAAATATCCAAGGAAAGAGAAAAATGGATAAAGAAGTTGTGGTCTTTATGTACAATGGAATATCACTCAGCCATGAAATCAATGTCATAAGGTTAGTAGCAGCATGATGAGTGGATTTAGGTACGACGATTCTAAGTGAAATAAGTCACACAGAAAAGGACACTTCTCATAAGGTATCACTTTTAGAGGGAATGTAAAAACCGTTACACTTGAACTGAATTACAAAACAGAACAGAGTCACACATGCAGAAAACAGACTATGGCTGCTTAACGGGAAAGGTGAGGTGGGGTGATACATAAAACAAGGGTATCAAATTAGCTCAGATACCGTTCCATAAACCCAATATGTAGTAGACAAGACCTACTCCTTGCTCAGACAACTGGACTCAACACGCCCTATTCACCGCACAAGAATATATCTGACTAGTAATAATCTTAAAACCTATGTATTGATATCTCTCTGTTAGTGTGTCAAGTGGGTGTGAAGCGGCATAAACACAGCCGTGAAAAGCAGCTAAACCCCATTATGAAAATAAATTACTTTGAAAAACCCATGAAACAACGACAGTGAAAGAGACAGAAATTCTTACACAATGAGTTCAGGGGCTGTGATGCAACCTGGATTGACCATATCTAGACCCACAGCTGGATGAGACATAAGGGTGGACACTCTTGGGGCTGAGAGGTTTGGTGAGGTTGGGTGAGCAAACGCAGACCCTTTAAAGTAATACTGCGTGGTACCCATCGCATGGGTCCCAAATCTCCAGGTTCAAGGGCATCTTCCTACATCGAAAACATGCATGAGAAACCCAGAAGATAGTACACCGTGTGATGGGGAAAGGTTTCTAAAACGCACCTCATTTCTCATCTCCTTGTGCCCGGGTTCGCCATTCCAGCCGATTTACTAGCAATCTCCCTACTTGGAGCATCAGCACCTTTAACCTCCTGTTCCGTACAGGTTGCAATTTGTCCTGAGGATGAATGGGAAGACGGGGAACCAACGAGAGACTAGCTCTTGGTGTCGGGACAGGCACAGGTCACTCTATTTTCCCATCAGGAAGAAGAATTAACCACAGGCTCAGCCTGCCCCCCGGAACCAGAACAGGGCCTGAAGCCATCCTGCGCTTTTGCGGCCAGCTCCCAGAAAAGCGAGTTGTAAAATGGAGGTTCAGGGCACTGCAATTCACAAACCTGCAGAGTTATAAATAATAACTCTTGTCCACAAATATATTGAGGGAAGGCAAAGAAGAGGATTTGAAATCAAGGCAGAATTGCAGGAAACAGATTTCAGGAGGTAGATACGAATCGCTTTTAAAGCACATGAAAAGCGGCAAAACGTTGACAATGATGCCCTTGGCCAAAAAGGGCGTATGCGTTTTTTCCTGAATATATTCAGGAAAAAACGCATAAGCCCTTTTTGGCCAGCCAAGCAACCTGGAAAGGCAAATCAGCACTACAGAGAAGTCTTGCTTCCCATCGGTCAAAAGGGCCATGCTGAAAAAAGTGTGAAAACCAGAAATGCAGGACAGGCCATGGAGAAATGGGAGCCTTGCTACACTGATGGGCGGGATGTAAATTGCCAACAGCCACTCTGGAGAAGTGTACGGTGAGTCCTGAAACATCTAAAAAACACAGCTTAGAGAGCATAGGGCACTTCCACTCATGGGGGTATAAATTGGGAAAATGAAAAATCAGCAAGACACAAGCACCCCAAAGTTTAGGGCTGCTCTGTTGACAAGGACCTCCACTTCATTCCACCTTAAATATCCCAGGAAAGAGAAAAATGGATAAAGAAGTTGTGGTCCTTATGTACAATGGAATATCACTCAGCCATGAAATCAATGTCATAAGGTTAGTAGCAGCATGATGAGTGGATTTAGGTACGACGATTCTAAGTGAAATAAGTCACACAGAAAAGGACACTTCTCATAAGGTATCACTTTTAGAGGGAATGTAAAAACCGTTACACTTGAACTGAATTACAAAACAGAACAGAGTCACACATGCAGAAAACAGACTATGGCTGCTTAACGGGAAAGGTGAGGTGGGGTGATACATAAAACAAGGGTATCAAATTAGCTCAGATACCGTTCCATAAACCCAATATGTAATAGACAAGACCTACTCCTTGCTCAGAGAACTGGACTCAACACGCCCTATTCACCACACAAGAATATATCTGACTAGTAATAATCTTAAAACCTATGTATTGATATCTCTCTGTTAGTGTGTCAAGTGGGTGTAAAGCGGCATAAACACAGCAGTGAAAAGCAGCTAAACCCCATTATGAAAATAAATTACTTTGAAAAACCCATGAAACAACGACAGTGAAAGAGAGAGAAATTCTTACACAATGCGTTCAGGGGCTGTGATGCAACCTGGATTGACCATATCTAGACCCACAGCTGGATGAGACATAAGGGTGGACACTCTTGGGGCTGAGAGGTTTGGTGAGGTTGGGTGAGCAAACGCAGACCCTTTAAAGTAATACTGCGTGGTACCCATCGAATGGGTCCCAAATCTCCAGGTTCAAGGGCATCTTCCTACATCGAAAACATGCATGAGAAACCCAGAAGATAGTACACCGTGTGATGGGGAAAGGTTTCTAAAACGCACCTCATTTCTCATCTCCTTGTGCCCGGGTTCGCCATTCCAGCCGCTTTACTAGCAATCTCCCTACTTGGAAAATCAGCACCTTTAACCTCCTGTTCCGTACAGGTTGCAATTTGTCCTGAGGATGAACGGGAAGACGGGGAACCAACGAGAGACTAGCTCTTGGTGTTGGGACAGGCACAGGTCACTCTATTTTCCCATTAGGAAGAAGAATTAACCACAGGCTCAGCCTGCCCCCCGGAACCAGAACAGGGCCTGAAGCCATCCTGCGCTTTTGCGGCCAGCTCCCAAAAAAGCGAGTTGTAAAATGGAGGTCCAGGGCACTGCAATTCACAAACCTGCAGAGTTATAAATGATAACTCTCGTCCACAAATATATTGAGGGAAGGCAAAGAAGAGGATTTGAAATCAAGGCAGAATTGCAGGAAACAGATTTCAGGAGGTAGATTCGAATCGCCTTTAAAGCACATGAAAAGCGGCAAAATGTTGACAATGATGCCCTTGGCCAAAAAGGGCGTATGCGTTTTTTCCTGAATATATTCAGGAAAAAACGCATACGCCCTTTTTGGCCAACCAAGCAACCTGGAAAGGCAAATCAGCGCTACAAAGAAGTCTCGCTTCCCATCGGTCAAAAGGGCCATGCTGAAAAAAGTGTCAAAACCAGAAATGCAGGACAGGCCATGGAGAAATGGGAGCCTTGCTACACTGATGGGCGGGATGTAAATTGCCAACAGCCACTCTGGAGAAGTGTACGGTGTGTCCTGAAACATCTGAAAAACACAGCTTAGAGAGCATAGGGCACTTCCACTCATGGGGGTATAAATTGGGAAAATGAAAAATCAGCAAGACACAAGCACCCCAAAGTTGAGGGCTGCTCTGTTGACAAGGACCTCCACTTCATTCCACCTTAAATATCCAAGGAAAGAGAAAAATGGATAAAGAAGTTGTGGTCTTTATGTACAATGGAATATCACTCAGCCATGAAATCAATGTCATAAGGTTAGTAGCAGCATGATGAGTGGATTTAGGTACGACGATTCTAAGTGAAATAAGTCACACAGAAAAGGACACTTCTCATAAGGTATCACTTTTAGAGGGAATGTAAAAACCGTTACACTTGAACTGAATTACAAAACAGAACAGAGTCACACATGCAGAAAACAGACTATGGCTGCTTAACGGGAAAGGTGAGGTGGGGTGATACATAAAACAAGGGTATCAAATTAGCTCAGATACCGTTCCATAAACCCAATATGTAGTAGACAAGACCTACTCCTTGCTCAGAGAACTGGACTCAACACGCCCTATTCACCGCACAAGAATATATCTGACTAGTAATAATCTTAAAACCTATGTATTGATATCTCTCTGTTAGTGTGTCAAGTGGGTGTGAAGCGGCATAAACACAGCCGTGAAAAGCAGCTAAACCCCATTATGAAAATAAATTACTTTGAAAAACCCATGAAACAACGACAGTGAAAGAGACAGAAATTCTTACACAATGAGTTCAGGGGCTGTGATGCAACCTGGATTGACCATATCTAGACCCACAGCTGGATGAGACATAAGGGTGGACACTCTTGGGGCTGAGAGGTTTGGTGAGGTTGGGTGAGCAAACGCAGACCCTTTAAAGTAATACTGCGTGGTACCCATCGCATGGGTCCCAAATCTCCAGGTTCAAGGGCATCTTCCTACATCGAAAACATGCATGAGAAACCCAGAAGATAGTACACCGTGTGATGGGGAAAGGTTTCTAAAACGCACCTCATTTCTCATCTCCTTGTGCCCGGGTTCGCCATTCCAGCCGATTTACTAGCAATCTCCCTACTTGGAGCATCAGCACCTTTAACCTCCTGTTCCGTACAGGTTGCAATTTGTCCTGAGGATGAATGGGAAGACGGGGAACCAACGAGAGACTAGCTCTTGGTGTCGGGACAGGCACAGGTCACTCTATTTTCCCATCAGGAAGAAGAATTAACCACAGGCTCAGCCTGCCCCCCGGAACCAGAACAGGGCCTGAAGCCATCCTGCGCTTTTGCGGCCAGCTCCCAGAAAAGCGAGTTGTAAAATGGAGGTTCAGGGCACTGCAATTCACAAACCTGCAGAGTTATAAATGATAACTCTCGTCCACAAATATATTGAGGGAAGGCAAAGAAGAGGATTTGAAATCAAGGCAGAATTGCAGGAAACAGATTTCAGGAGGTAGATACGAATCGCTTTTAAAGCACATGAAAAGCGGCAAAACGTTGACAATGATGCCCTTGGCCAAAAAGGGCGTATGCGTTTTTTCCTGAATATATTCAGGAAAAAACGCATAAGCCCTTTTTGGCCAGCCAAGCAACCTGGAAAGGCAAATCAGCACTACAGAGAAGTCTTGCTTCCCATCGGTCAAAAGGGCCATGCTGAAAAAAGTGTCAAAACCAGAAATGCAGGACAGGCCATGGAGAAATGGGAGCCTTGCTACACTGATGGGCGGGATGTAAATTGCCAACAGCCACTCTGGAGAAGTGTACGGTGAGTCCTGAAACATCTAAAAAACACAGCTTAGAGAGCATAGGGCACTTCCACTCATGGGGGTATAAATTGGGAAAATGAAAAATCAGCAAGACACAAGCACCCCAAAGTTGAGGGCTGCTCTGTTGACAAGGACCTCCACTTCATTCCACCTTAAATATCCCAGGAAAGAGAAAAATGGATAAAGAAGTTGTGGTCCTTATGTACAATGGAATATCACTCAGCCATGAAATCAATGTCATAAGGTTAGTAGCAGCATGATGAGTGGATTTAGGTACGACGATTCTAAGTGAAATAAGTCACACAGAAAAGGACACTTCTCATAAGGTATCACTTTTAGAGGGAATGTAAAAACCGTTACACTTGAACTGAATTACAAAACAGAACAGAGTCACACATGCAGAAAACAGACTATGGCTGCTTAACGGGAAAGGTGAGGTGGGGTGATACATAAAACAAGGGTATCAAATTAGCTCAGATACTGTTCCATAAACCCAATATGTAGTAGACAAGACCTACTCCTTGCTCAGAGAACTGGACTCAACACACCCTATTCACCGCACAAGAATATATCTGACTAGTAATAATCTTAAAACCTATGTATTGATATCTCTCTGTTAGTGTGTCAAGTGGGTGTGAAGCGGCATAAACACAGCCGTGAAAAGCAGCTAAACCCCATTATGAAAATAAATTACTTTGAAAAACCCATGAAACAACGACAGTGAAAGAGATAGAAATTCTTACACAATGAGTTCAGGGGCTGTGATGCAACCTGGATTGACCATATCTAGACCCACAGCTGGATGAGACATAAGGGTGGACACTCTTGGGGCTGAGAGGTTTGGTGAGGTTGGGTGAGCAAACGCAGACCCTTTAAAGTAATACTGCGTGGTACCCATCACATGGGTCCCAAATCTCCAGGTTCAAGGGCATCTTCCTACATCAAAAACATGCATGAGAAACCCAGAAGATGGTACACCGTGTGATGGGGAAAGGTTTCTAAAACGCACCTCATTTCTCATCTCCTTGTGCCCGGGTTCGCCATTCCAGCCACTTTACTAGCAATCTCCCTACTTGGAGCATCAGCACCTTTAACCTCCTGTTCCGTACAGGTTGCAATTTGTCCTGAGGATGAACGGGAAGACGGGGAACCAACGAGAGACTAGCTCTTGGTGTCGGGACAGGCACATGTCACTCTATTTTCCCATCAGGAAGAAGAATTAACCACAGGCTCAGCCTGCCCCCCGGAACCAGAACAGGGCCTGAAGCCATCCTGCGCTTTTGCGGCCAGCTCCCAAAAAAGCGAGTTGTAAAATGGAGGTTCAGGGCACTGCAATTCACAAACCTGCAGAGTTATAAATGATAACTCTCATCCACAAATATATTGAGGGAAGGCAAAGAAGAGGATTTGAAATCAAGGCAGAATTGCACGAAACAGATTTCAGGAGGTAGATTCGAATCGCCTTTAAAGCACATGAAAAGCGGCAAAATGTTGACAATGATGCCCTTGGCCAAAAAGGGCGTATGCGTTTTCTCCTGAATATATTCAGGAAAAAACGCATACGCCCTTTTTGGCCAACCAAGCAACCTGGAAAGGCAAATCAGCGCTACAAAGAAGTCTCGCTTCCCATCGGTCAAAAGGGCCATGCTGAAAAAAGTGTCAAAACCAGAAATGCAGGACAGGCCATGGAGAAATGAGAGCCTTGCTACACTGATGGGCGGGATGTAAATTGCCAACAGCCACTCTGGAGAAGTGTACGGTGTGTCCTGAAACATCTGAAAAACACAGCTTAGAGAGCATAGGGCACTTCCACTCATGGGGGTATAAATTGGGAAAATGAAAAATCAGCAAGACACAAGCACCCCAAAGTTGAGGGCTGCTCTGTTGACAAGGACCTCCACTTCACTCCACCTTCAATATCCCAGGAAAGAGAAAAATGGATAAAGAAGTTGTGGTCCTTATGTACAATGGAATATCACTCAGCCATGAAATCAATGTCATAAGGTTAGTAGCAGCATGATGAGTGGATTTAGGTACGACGATTCTAAGTGAAATAAGTCACACAGAAAAGGACACTTCTCATAAGGTATCACTTATAGAGGGAATGTAAAAACCGTTACACTTGAACTGAATTACAAAACAGAACAGAGTCACACATGCAGAAAACAGACTATGGCTGCTTAACGGGAAAGGTGAGGTGGGGTGATACATAAAACAAGGGTATCAAATTAGCTCAGATACCGTTCCATAAACCCAATATGTAGTAGACAAGACCTACTCCTTGCTCAGAGAACTGGACTCAACACGCCCTATTCACCGCACAAGAATATATCTGACTAGTAATAATCTTAAAACCTATGTATTGATATCTCTCTGTTAGTGTGTCAAGTGGGTGTAAAGCGGCATAAACACAGCCGTGAAAAGCAGCTAAACCCCATTATGAAAATAAATTACTTTGAAAAACCCATGAAACAACGACAGTGAAAGAGATAGAAATTCGTACACAATGAGTTCAGGGGCTGTGATGCAACCTGGATTGACCATATCTAGACCCACAGCTGGATGAGACATAAGGGTGGACACTCTTGGGGCTGAGAGGTTTGGTGAGGTTGGGTGAGCAAACGCAGACCCTTTAAAGTAATACTGCGTGGTACCCATCGAATGGGTCCCAAATCTCCAGGTTCAAGGGCATCTTCCTACATCGAAAACATGCATGAGAAACCCAGAAGATAGTACACCGTGTGATGGGGAAAGGTTTCTAAAACGCACCTCATTTCTCATCTCCTTGTGCCCGGGTTCGCCATTCCAGCCGCTTTACTAGCAATCTCCCTACTTGGAAAATCAGCACCTTTAACCTCCTGTTCCGTACAGGTTGCAATTTGTCCTGAGGATGAACGGGAAGACGGGGAACCAACGAGAGACTAGCTCTTGGTGTTGGGACAGGCACAGGTCACTCTATTTTCCCATCAGGAAGAAGAATTAACCACAGGCTCAGCCTGCCCCCCGGAACCAGAACAGGGCCTGAAGCCATCCTGCGCTTTTGCGGCCAGCTCCCAAAAAAGCGAGTTGTAAAATGGAGGTCCAGGGCACTGCAATTCACAAACCTGCAGAGTTATAAATGATAACTCTCGTCCACAAATATATTGAGGGAAGGCAAAGAAGAGGATTTGAAATCAAGGCAGAATTGCAGGAAACAGATTTCAGGAGGTAGATTCGAATCGCCTTTAAAGCACATGAAAAGCGGCAAAATGTTGACAATGATGCCCTTGGCCAAAAAGGGCGTATGCGTTTTTTCCTGAATATATTCAGGAAAAAACGCATACGCCCTTTTTGGCCAACCAAGCAACCTGGAAAGGCAAATCAGCGCTACAAAGAAGTCTCGCTTCCCATCGGTCAAAAGGGCCATGCTGAAAAAAGTGTCAAAACCAGAAATGCAGGACAGGCCATGGAGAAATGGGAGCCTTGCTACACTGATGGGCGGGATGTAAATTGCCAACAGCCACTCTGGAGAAGTGTACGGTGTGTCCTGAAACATCTGAAAAACACAGCTTAGAGAGCATAGGGCACTTCCACTCATGGGGGTATAAATTGGGAAAATGAAAAATCAGCAAGACACAAGCACCCCAAAGTTGAGGGCTGCTCTGTTGACAAGGACCTCCACTTCATTCCACTTTAAATATCCAAGGAAAGAGAAAAATGGATAAAGAAGTTGTGGTCCTTATGTACAATGGAATATCACTCAGCCATGAAATCAATGTCATAAGGTTAGTAGCAGCATGATGAGTGGATTTAGGTACGACGATTCTAAGTGAAATAAGTCACACAGAAAAGGACACTTCTCATAAGGTATCACTTTTAGAGGGAATGTAAAAACCGTTACACTTGAACTGAATTACAAAACAGAACAGAGTCACACATGCAGAAAACAGACTATGGCTGCTTAACGGGAAAGGTGAGGTGGGGTGATACATAAAACAAGGGTATCAAATTAGCTCAGATACCGTTCCATAAACCCAATATGTAGTAGACAAGACCTACTCCTTGCTCAGAGAACTGGACTCAACACGCCCTATTCACCGCACAAGAATATATCTGACTAGTAATAATCTTAAAACCTATGTATTGATATCTCTCTGTTAGTGTGTCAAGTGGGTGTAAAGCGGCATAAACACAGCCGTGAAAAGCAGCTAAACCCCATTATGAAAATAAATTACTTTGAAAAACCCATGAAACAACGACAGTGAAAGAGACAGAAATTCTTACACAATGAGTTCAGGGGCTGTGATGCAACCTGGATTGACCATATCTAGACCCACAGCTGGATGAGACATAAGGGTGGACACTCTTGGGGCTGAGAGGTTTGGTGAGGTTGGGTGAGCAAACGCAGACCCTTTAAAGTAATACTGCGTGGTACCCATCGCATGGGTCCCAAATCTCCAGGTTCAAGGGCATCTTCCTACATCGAAAACATGCATGAGAAACCCAGAAGATGGTACACCGTGTGATGGGGAAAGGTTTCTAAAACGCACCTCATTTCTCATCTCCTTGTGCCCGGGTTCGCCATTCCAGCCGATTTACTAGCAATCTCCCTACTTGGAAAATCAGCACCTTTAACCTCCTGTTCCGTACAGGTTGCAATTTGTCCTGAGGATGAACGGGAAGACGGGGAACCAACGAGAGACTAGCTCTTGGTGTCGGGACAGGCACAGGTCACTCTATTTTCCCATCAGGAAGAAGAATTAACCACAGGCTCAGCCTGCCCCCCGGAACCAGAACAGGGCCTGAAGCCATCCTGCGCTTTTGCGGCCAGCTCCCAAAAAAGCGAGTTGTAAAATGGAGGTTCAGGGCACTGCAATTCACAAACCTGCAGAGTTATAAATGATAACTCTCGTCCACAAATATATTGAGGGAAGGCAAAGAAGAGGATTTGAAATCAAGGCAGAATTGCACGAAACAGATTTCAGGAGGTAGATTCGAATCGCCTTTAAAGCACATGAAAAGCGGCAAAACGTTGACAATGATGCCCTTGGCCAAAAAGGGCGTATGCGTTTTTTCCTGAATATATTCAGGAAAAAACGCATACGCCCTTTTTGGCCAACCAAGCAACCTGGAAAGGCAAATCAGCGCTACAGAGAAGTCTCGCTTCCCATCGGTCAAAAGGGCCATGCTGAAAAAAGTGTCAAAACCAGAAATGCAGGACAGGCCATGGAGAAATGGGAGCCTTGCTACACTGAAGGGCGGGATGTAAATTGCCAACAGCCACTCTGGAGAAGTGTACGGTGTGTCCTGAAACATCTGAAAAACACAGCTTAGAGAGCATAGGGCACTTCCACTCATGGGGGTATAAATTGGGAAAATGAAAAATCAGCAAGACACAAGCACCCCAAAGTTTAGGGCTGCTCTGTTGACAAGGACCTCCACTTCATTCCACCTTCAATATCCCAGGAAAGAGAAAAATGGATAAAGAAGTTGTGGTCCTTATGTACAATGGAATATCACTCAGCCATGAAATCAATGTCATAAGGTTAGTAGCAGCATGATGAGTGGATTTAGGTACGACGATTCTAAGTGAAATAAGTCACACAGAAAAGGACACTTCTCATAAGGTATCACTTTTAGAGGGAATGTAAAAACCGTTACACTTGAACTGAATTACAAAACAGAACAGAGTCACACATGCAGAAAACAGACTATGGCTGCTTAACGGGAAAGGTGAGGTGGGGTGATACATAAAACAAGGGTATCAAATTAGCTCAGATACCGTTCCATAAACCCAATATGTAGTAGACAAGACCTACTCCTTGCTCAGAGAACTGGACTCAACACGCCCTATTCACCGCACAAGAATATATCTGACTAGTAATAATCTTAAAACCTATGTATTGATATCTCTCTGTTAGTGTGTCAAGTGGGTGTAAAGCGGCATAAACACAGCCGTGAAAAGCAGCTAAACCCCATTATGAAAATAAATTACTTTGAAAAACCCATGAAACAACGACAGTGAAAGAGACAGAAATTCTTACACAATGAGTTCAGGGGCTGTGATGCAACCTGGATTGACCATATCTAGACCCACAGCTGGATGAGACATAAGGGTGGACACTCTTGGGGCTGAGAGGTTTGGTGAGGTTGGGTGAGCAAACGCAGACCCTTTAAAGTAATACTGCGTGGTACCCATCGCATGGGTCCCAAATCTCCAGGTTCAAGGGCATCTTCCTACATCAAAATCATGCATGAGAAACCCAGAAGATGGTACACCGTGTGATGGGGAAAGTTTTCTAAAACGCACCTCATTTCTCATCTCCTTGTGCCCGGGTTCGCCATTACAGCCACTTTACTAGCAATCTCCCTACTTGGAGCATCAGCACCTTTAACCTCCTGTTCCGTACAGGTTGCAATTTGTCCTGAGGATGAACGGGAAGAAGGGGAACCAACGAGAGACTAGCTCTTGGTGTCGGGATAGGCACAGGTAACTCTATTTTCCCATCAGGAAGAAGAATTAACCACAGGCTCAGCCTGCCCCCCGGAACCAGAACAGGGCCTGAAGCCATCCTGCGCTTTTGCGGCCAGCTCCCAAAAAAGCGAGTTGTAAAATGGAGGTTCAGGGCACTGCAATTCACAAACCTGCAGAGTTATAAATGATAACTCTCGTCCACAAATATATTGAGGGAAGGCAAAGAAGAGGATTTGAAATCAAGGCAGAATTGCACGAAACAGATTTCAGGAGGTAGATACGAATCGCCTTTAAAGCACATGAAAAGCGGCAAAACGTTGACAATGATGCCCTTGGCCAAAAAGGGCGTATGCGTTTTTTCCTGAATATATTCAGGAAAAAACGCATACGCCCTTTTTGGCCAACCAAGCAACCTGGAAAGGCAAATCAGCGCTACAGAGAAGTCTCGCTTCCCATCGGTCAAAAGGGCCATGCTGAAAAAAGTGTCAAAACCAGAAATGCAGGACAGGCCATTGAGAAATGGGAGCCTTGCTACACTGATGGGCGGGATGTAAATTACCAACAGCCACTCTGGAGAAGTGTACGGTGTGTCCTGAAACATCTGAAAAACACAGCTTAGAGAGCATAGGGCACTTCCACTCATGGGGGTATAAATTGGGAAAATGAAAAATCAGCAAGACACAAGCACCCCAAAGTTGAGGGCTGCTCTGTTGACAAGAACCTCCACTTCATTCCACCTTCAATATCCCAGGAAAGAGAAAAATGGGTAAAGAAGTTGTGGTCCTTATGTACAATGGAATATCACTCAGCCATGAAATCAATGTCATAAGGTTAGTAGCAGCATGATGAGTGGATTTAGGTACGACGATTCTAAGTGAAATAAGTCACACAGAAAAGGACACTTCTCATAAGGTATCACTGATAGAGGGAATGTAAAAACCGTTACACTTGAACTGAATTACAAAACAGAACAGAGTCACACATGCAGAAAACAGACTATGGCTGCTTAACGGGAAAGGTGAGGTGGGGTGATACATAAAACAAGGGTATCAAATTAGCTCAGATACCGTTCCATAAACCCAATATGTAGTAGACAAGACCTACTCCTTGCTCAGAGAACTGGACTCAACACGCCCTATTCACCGCACAAGAATATATCTGACTGGTAATAATCTTGAAACCTATGTATTGATATCTCTCTGTTAGTGTGTCAAGTGGGTGTAAAGCGGCATAAACACAGCCGTGAAAAGCAGCTAAACCCCATTATGAAAATAAATTACTTTGAAAAACCCATGAAACAACGACAGTGAAAGAGATAGAAATTCTTACACAATGAGTTCAGGGGCTGTGATGCAACCTGGATTGGCCATATCTAGACCCACAGCTGGATGAGACATAAGGGTGGACACTCTTGGGGCTGAGAGGTTTGGTGAGGTTGGGTGAGCAAACGCAGACCCTTTAAAGTAATACAGCGTGGTACCCATCGCATGGGTTCCAAATCTCCAGCTTCAAGGGCATCTTCCTACATCGAAAACATGCATGAGAAACCCAGAAGATGGTACACCGTGTGATGGGGAAAGGTTTCTAAAACGCACCTCATTTCTCATCTCCTTGTGCCCGGGTTCGCCATTCCAGCCACTTTACTAGCAATCTCCCTACTTGGAGCATCAGCACCTTTAACCTCCTGTTCCGTACAGGTTGCAATTTGTCCTGAGGATGAACGGGAAGACGGGGAACCAACGAGAGACTAGCTCTTGGTGTCGGGACAGGCACAGGTCACTCTATTTTCCCATCAGGAAGAAGAATTAACCACAGGCTCAGCCTGCCCCCCGGAACCAGAACAGGGCCTGAAGCCATCCTGCGCTTTTGCGGCCAGCTCCCAAAAAAGCGAGTTGTAAAATGGAGGTTCAGGGCACTGCAATTCACAAACCTGCAGAGTTATAAATGATAACTCTCGTCCACAAATATATTGAGGGAAGGCAAAGAAGAGGATTTGAAATCAAGGCAGAATTGCACGAAACAGATTTCAGGAGGTAGATACGAATCGCCTTTAAAGCACATGAAAAGCGGCAAAACGTTGACAATGATGCCCTTGGCCAAAAAGGGCGTATGCGTTTTTTCCTGAATATATTCAGGAAAAAACGCATACGCCCTTTTTGGCCAACCAAGCAACCTGGAAAGGCAAATCAGCGCTACAGAGAAGTCTCGCTTCCCATCGGTCAAAAGGGCCATGCTGAAAAAAGTGTCAAAACCAGAAATGCAGGACAGGCCATGGAGAAATGAGAGCCTTGCTACACTGATGGGCGGGATGTAAATTGCCAACAGCCACTCTGGAGAAGTGTACGGTGTGTCCTGAAACATCTGAAAAACACAGCTTAGAGAGCATAGGGCACTTCCACTCATGGGGGTATAAATTGGGAAAATGAAAAATCAGCAAGACACAAGCACCCCAAAGTTGAGGGCTGCTCTGTTGACAAGGACCTCCACTTCATTCCACCTTAAATATCCAAGGAAAGAGAAAAATGGATAAAGAAGTTGTGGTCCTTATGTACAATGGAATATCACTCAGCCATGAAATCAATGTCATAAGGTTAGTAGCAGCATGATGAGTGGATTTAGGTACGACGATTCTAAGTGAAATAAGTCACACAGAAAAGGACACTTCTCATAAGGTATCACTTTTAGAGGGAATGTAAAAACCGTTACACTTGAACTGAATTACAAAACAGAACAGAGTCACACATGCAGAAAACAGACTATGGCTGCTTAACGGGAAAGATGAGGTGGGGTGATACATAAAACAAGGGTATCAAATTAGCTCAGATACCGTTCCATAAACACAATATGTAGTAGACAAGACCTACTCCTTGCTCAGAGAACTGGACTCAACACGCCCTATTCACCGCACAAGAATATACCTGACTAGTAATAATCTTAAAACCTATGTATTGATATCTCTCTGTTAGTGTGTCAAGTGGGTGTAAAGCGGCATAAACACAGCCGTGAAAAGCAGCTAAACCCCATTATGAAAATAAATTACTTTGAAAAACCCATGAAACAACGACAGTGAAAGAGATAGAAATTCTTACACAATGAGTTCAGGGGCTGTGATGCAACCTGGATTGACCATATCTAGACCCACAGCTGGATGAGACATAAGGGTGGACACTCTTGGGGCTGAGAGGTTTGGTGAGGTTGGGTGAGCAAACACAGACCCTTTAAAGTAATACTGCGTGGTACCCATCGCATGGGTCCCAAATCTCCAGGTTCAAGGGCATCTTCCTACATCGAAAACATGCATGAGAAACCCAGAAGATGGTACACCGTGTGATAGGGAAAGGTTTCTAAAACGCACCTCATTTCTCATCTCCTTGTGCCCGGGTTCGCCATTCCAGCTGCTTTACTAGCAATCTCCCTACTTGGAGCATCAGCACCTTTAACCTCCTGTTCCGTACAGGTTGCAATTTGTCCTGAGGATGAACGGCAAGACGGGGAACCAACGAGAGACTAGCTCTTGGTGTTGGGACAGGCACAGGTCACTCTATTTTCCCATCAGGAAGAAGAATTAACCACAGGCTCAGCCTGCCCCCTGGAACCAGAACAGGGCCTGAAGCCATCCTGCGCTTTTGCGGCCAGCTCCCAAAAAAGCGAGTTGTAAAATGGAGGTTCAGGGCAGTGCAATTCACAAACCTTCAGAGTTATAAATGATAACTCTCGTCCACAAATATATTGAGGGAAGGCAAAGAAGAGGATTTGAAATCAAGGCAGAATTGCAGGAAACAGATTTCAGGAGGTAGATTCGAATCGCCTTTAAAGCACATGAAAAGCGGCAAAATGTTGACAATGATGCCCTTGGCCAAAAAGGGCGTATGCGTTTTTTCCTGAATATATTCAGGAAAAAACGCATACGCCCTTTTTGGCCAACCAAGCAACCTGGAAAGGCAAATCAGCGCTACAGAGAAGTCTCGCTCCCCATCGGTCAAAAGGGCCATGCTGAAAAAAGTGTCAAAACCAGAAATGCAGGACAGGCCATGGAGAAATGAGAGCCTTGCTACACTGATGGGCGGGATGTAAATTGCCAACAGCCACTCTGGAGAAGTGTACGGTGTGTCCTGAAACATCTGAAAAACACAGCTTAGAGAGCATAGGGCACTTCCACTCATGGGGGTATAAATTGGGAAAATTAAAAATCAGCAAAACACAAGCACCCCAAAGTTTAGGGCTGCTCTGTTGACAAGGACCTCCACTTCATTCCACCTTAAATATCCCAGGAAAGAGAAAAATGGATAAAGAAGTTGTGGTCCTTATGTACAATGGAATATCACTCAGCCATGAAATCAATGTCATAAGGTTAGTAGCAGCATGATGAGTGGATTTAGGTACGACGATTCTAAGTGAAATAAGTCACACAGAAAAGGACACTTCTCATAAGGTATCACTTTTAGAGGGAATGTAAAAACCGTTACACTTGAACTGAATTACAAAACAGAACAGACTCACACATGCAGAAAACAGACTATGGCTGCTTAACGGGAAAGGTGAGGTGGGGTGATACATAAAACAAGGGTATCAAATTAGCTCAGATACCGTTCCATAAACCCAATATGTAGTAGACAAGACCTACTCCTTGCTCAGAGAACTGGACTCAACACGCCCTATTCACCGCACAAGAATATATCTGACTAGTAATAATCTTAAAACCTATGTATTGATATCTCTCTGTTAGTGTGTCAAGTGGGTGTGAAGCGGCATAAACACAGCCGTGAAAAGCAGCTAAACCCCATTATGAAAATAAATTACTTTGAAAAACCCATGAAACAACGACAGTGAAAGAGAGAGAAATTCTTACACAATGCGTTCAGGGGCTGTGATGCAACCTGGATTGACCATATCTAGACCCACAGCTGGATGAGACATAAGGGTGGACACTCTTGGGGCTGAGAGGTTTGGTGAGGTTGGGTGAGCAAACGCAGACCCTTTAAAATAATACTGCGTGGTACCCATCGCATGGGTCCCAAATCTCCAGGTTCAAGGGCATCTTCCTACATCGAAAACATGCATGAGAAACCCAGAAGATGGTACACCGTGTGATGGGGAAAGGTTTCTAAAACGCACCTCATTTCTCATCTCCTTGTGCCCGTGTTCGCCATTCCAGCCGATTTACTAGCAATCTCCCTACTTGGAGCATCAGCACCTTTAACCTCCTGTTCCGTACAGGTTGCAATTTGTCCTGAGGATGAACGGGAAGACGGGGAACCAACGAGAGACTAGCTCTTGGTGTCGGGACAGGCACAGGTCACTCTATTTTCCCATCAGGAAGAAGAATTAACCACAGGCTCAGCCTGCCCCCCGGAACCAGAACAGGGCCTGAAGCCATCCTGCGCTTTTGCGGCCAGCTCCCAAAAAAGCGAGTTGTAAAATGGAGGTTCAGGGCACTGCAATTCACAAACCTGCAGAGTTATAAATGATAACTCTCGTCCACAAATATATTGAGGGAAGGCAAAGAAGAGGATTTGAAATCAAGGCAGAATTGCAGGAAACAGATTTCAGGAGGTAGATACGAATCGCCTTTAAAGCACATGAAAAGCGGCAAAACGTTGACAATGATGCCCTTGGCCAAAAAGGGCGTATGCGTTTTTTCCTGAATATATTCAGGAAAAAACGCATACGCCCTTTTTGGCCAACCAAGCAACCTGGAAAGGCAAATCAGCGCTACAGAGAAGTCTCGCTTCCCATCCGTCAAAAGGGCCATGCTGAAAAAAGTGTCAAAACCAGAAATGCAGGACAGGCCATGGAGAGATGGGAGCCTTGCTACACTGATGGGCGGGATGTAAATTGCCAACAGCCACTCTGGAGAAGTGTACGGTGAGTCCTGAAACATCTAAAAAACACAGCTTAGAGAGCATAGGGCACTTCCACTCATGGGGGTATAAATTGGGAAAATTAAAAATCAGCAAAACACAAGCACCCCAAAGTTTAGGGCTGCTCTGTTGACAAGGACCTCCACTTCATTCCACCTTAAATATCCCAGGAAAGAGAAAAATGGATAAAGAAGTTGTGGTCCTTATGTACAATGGAATATCACTCAGCCATGAAATCAATGTCATAAGGTTAGTAGCAGCATGATGAGTGGATTTAGGTACGACGATTCTAAGTGAAATAAGTCACACAGAAAAGGACACTTCTCATAAGGTATCACTTTTAGAGGGAATGTAAAAAGCGTTACACTTGAACTGAATTACAAAACAGAACAGAGTCACACATGCAGAAAACAGACTATGGCTGCTTAACGGGAAAGGTGAGGTGGGGTGATACATAAAACAAGGGTATCAAATTAGCTCAGATACCGTTCCATAAACCCAATATGTAATAGACAAGACCTACTCCTTGCTCAGAGAACTGGACTCAACACGCCCTATTCACCGCACAAGAATATATCTGACTAGTAATAATCTTAAAACCTATGTATTGATATCTCTCTGATAGTGTGTCAAGTGGGTGTAAAGCGGCATAAACACAGCAGTGAAAAGCAGCTAAACCCCATTATGAAAATAAATTACTTTGAAAAACCCATGAAACAACGACAGTGAAAGAGAGAGAAATTCTTACACAATGCGTTCAGGGGCTGTGATGCAACCTGGATTGACCATATCTAGACCCACAGCTGGATGAGACATAAAGGTGGACACTCTTGGGGCTGAGAGGTTTGGTGAGGTTGGGTGAGCAAACGCAGACCCTTTAAAGTAATACTGCGTGGTACCCATCGCATGGGTCCCAAATCTCCAGCTTCAAGGGCATCTTCCTAGATCGAAAACATGCATGAGAAACCCAGAAGATAGTACACCGTGTGATGGGGAAAGGTTTCTAAAACGCACCTCATTTCTCATCTCCTTGTGCCCGGGTTCGCCATTCCAGCCGCTTTACTAGCAATCTCCCTACTTGGAAAATCAGCACCTTTAAACTCCTGTTCCGTACAGGTTGCAATTTGTCCTGAGGATGAACGGGAAGACGGGGAACCAACGAGAGACTAGCTCTTGGTGTTGGGACAGGCACAGGTCACTCTATTTTCCCATCAGGAAGAAGAATTAACCACAGGCTCAGCCTGCCCCCCGGAACCAGAACAGGGCCTGAAGCCATCCTGCGCTTTTGCGGCCAGCTCCCAAAAAAGCGAGTTGTAAAATGGAGGTCCAGGGCACTGCAATTCACAAACCTGCAGAGTTATAAATGATAACTCTCGTCCACAAATATATTGAGGGAAGGCAAAGAAGAGGATTTGAAATCAAGGCAGAATTGCAGGAAACAGATTTCAGGAGGTAGATACGAATCGCCTTTAAAGCACATGAAAAGCGGCAAAACGTTGACAATGATGCCCTTGGCCAAAAAGGGCGTATGCGTTTTTTCCTGAATATATTCAGGAAAAAACGCATACGCCCTTTTTGGCCAACCAAGCAACCTGGAAAGGCAAATCAGCGCTACAGAGAAGTCTCGCTTCCCATCCGTCAAAAGGGCCATGCTGAAAAAAGTGTCAAAACCAGAAATGCAGGACAGGCCATGGAGAAATGGGAGCCTTGCTACACTGATGGGCGGGATGTAAATTGCCAACAGCCACTCTGGAGAAGTGTACGGTGAGTCCTGAAACATCTAAAAAACACAGCTTAGAGAGCATAGGGCACTTCCACTCATGGGGGTATAAATTGGGAAAATTAAAAATCAGCAAAACACAAGCACCCCAAAGTTTAGGGCTGCTCTGTTGACAAGGACCTCCACTTCATTCCACCTTAAATATCCCAGGAAAGAGAAAAATGGATAAAGAAGTTGTGGTCCTTATGTACAATGGAATATCACTCAGCCATGAAATCAATGTCATAAGGTTAGTAGCAGCATGATGAGTGGATTTAGGTACGACGATTCTAAGTGAAATAAGTCACACAGAAAAGGACACTTCTCATAAGGTATCACTTTTAGAGGGAATGTAAAAAGCGTTACACTTGAACTGAATTACAAAACAGAACAGAGTCACACATGCAGAAAACAGACTATGGCTGCTTAACGGGAAAGGTGAGGTGGGGTGATACATAAAACAAGGGTATCAAATTAGCTCAGATACCGTTCCATAAACCCAATATGTAATAGACAAGACCTACTCCTTGCTCAGAGAACTGGACTCAACACGCCCTATTCACCGCACAAGAATATATCTGACTAGTAATAATCTTAAAACCTATGTATTGATATCTCTCTGATAGTGTGTCAAGTGGGTGTAAAGCGGCATAAACACAGCAGTGAAAAGCAGCTAAACCCCATTATGAAAATAAATTACTTTGAAAAACCCATGAAACAACGACAGTGAAAGAGAGAGAAATTCTTACACAATGCGTTCAGGGGCTGTGATGCAACCTGGATTGACCATATCTAGACCCACAGCTGGATGAGACATAAAGGTGGACACTCTTGGGGCTGAGAGGTTTGGTGAGGTTGGGTGAGCAAACGCAGACCCTTTAAAGTAATACTGCGTGGTACCCATCGCATGGGTCCCAAATCTCCAGCTTCAAGGGCATCTTCCTACATCGAAAACATGCATGAGAAACCCAGAAGATAGTACACCGTGTGATGGGGAAAGGTTTCTAAAACGCACCTCATTTCTCATCTCCTTGTGCCCGGGTTCGCCATTCCAGCCGCTTTACTAGCAATCTCCCTACTTGGAAAATCAGCACCTTTAAACTCCTGTTCCGTACAGGTTGCAATTTGTCCTGAGGATGAACGGGAAGACGGGGAACCAACGAGAGACTAGCTCTTGGTGTTGGGACAGGCACAGGTCACTCTATTTTCCCATCAGGAAGAAGAATTAACCACAGGCTCAGCCTGCCCCCCGGAACCAGAACAGGGCCTGAAGCCATCCTGCGCTTTTGCGGCCAGCTCCCAAAAAAGCGAGTTGTAAAATGGAGGTCCAGGGCACTGCAATTCACAAACCTGCAGAGTTATAAATGATAACTCTCGTCCAAAAATATATTGAGGGAAGGCAAAGAAGAGGATTTGAAATCAAGGCAGAATTGCAGGAAACAGATTTCAGGAGGTAGATTCGAATCGCCTTTAAAGCACATGAAAAGCGGCAAAACGTTGACAATGATGCCCTTGGCCAAAAAGGGCGTATGCGTTTTTTCCTGAATATATTCAGGAAAAAACGCATATGCCCTTTTTGGCCAACCAAGCAACCTGGAAAGGCAAATCAGCACTACAAAGAAGTCTCGCTTCCCATCGGTCAAAAGGGCCATGCTGAAAAAAGTGTCAAAACCAGAAATGCAGGACAGGCCATGGAGAAATGGGAGCCTTGCTACACTGATGGGCGGGATGTAAATTGCCAACAGCCTCTCTGGAGAAGTGTACGGTGAGTCCTGAAACATCTGAAAAACACAGCTTAGAGAGCATAGGGCACTTCCACTCATGGGGGTATAAATTGGGAAAATGAAAAATCAGCAAGACACAAGCACCCCAAAGTTTAGGGCTGCTCTGTTGACAAGGACCTCCACTTCATTCCACCTTAAATATCCAAGGAAAGAGAAAAATGGATAAAGAAGTTGTGGTCCTTATGTACAATGGAATATCACTCAGCCATGAAATCAATGTCATAAGGCTAGTAGCAGCATGATGAGTGGATTTAGGTACGACGATTCTAAGTGAAATAAGTCACACAGAAAAGGACACTTCTCATAAGGTATCACTGATAGAGGGAATGTAAAAACCGTTACACTTGAACTGAATTACAAAACAGAACAGAGTCACACATGCAGAAAACAGACTATGGCTGCTTAACGGGAAAGGTGAGGTGGGGTGATACATAAAACAAGGGTATCAAATTAGCTCAGATACTGTTCCATAAACCCAATATGTAGTAGACAAGACCTACTCCTTGCTCAGAGAACTGGACTCAACACGCCCTATTCACCGCACAAGAATATATCTGACTAGTAATAATCTTAAAACCTATGTATTGATATCTCTCTGTTAGTGTGTCAAGTGGGTGTGAAGCGGCATAAACACAGCCGTGAAAAGCAGCTAAACCCCATTATGAAAATAAATTACTTTGAAAAACCCATGAAACAACGACAGTGAAAGAGATAGAAATTCTTACACAATGAGTTCAGGGGCTGTGATGCAACCTGGATTGACCATATCTAGACCCACAGCTGGATGAGACATAAGGGTGGACACTCTTGGGGCTGAGAGGTTTGGTGAGGTTGGGTGAGCAAACGCAGACCCTTTAAAGTAATACTGCGTGGTACCCATCGCATGGGTCCCAAATCTCCAGGTTCAAGGGCATCTTCCTACATCAAAAACATGCATGAGAAACCCAGAAGATGGTACACCGTGTGATGGGGAAAGGTTTCTAAAACGCACCTCATTTCTCATCTCCTTGTGCCCGGGTTCGCCATTCCAGCCACTTTACTAGCAATCTCCCTACTTGGAGCATCAGCACCTTTAACCTCCTGTTCCGTACAGGTTGCAATTTGTCCTGAGGATGAACGGGAAGACGGGGAACCAACGAGAGACTAGCTCTTGGTGTCGGGACAGGCACAGGTCACTCTATTTTCCCATCAGGAAGAAGAATTAACCACAGGCTCAGCCTGCCCCCCGGAACCAGAACAGGGCCTGAAGCCATCCTGCGCTTTTGCGGCCAGCTCCCAAAAAAGCGAGTTGTAAAATGGAGGTTCAGGGCACTGCAATTCACAAACCTGCAGAGTTATAAATGATAACTCTCATCCACAAATATATTGAGGGAAGGCAAAGAAGAGGATTTGAAATCAAGGCAGAATTGCAGGAAACAGATTTCAGGAGGTAGATTCGAATCGCCTTTAAAGCACATGAAAAGCGGCAAAACGTTGACAATGATGCCCTTGGCCAAAAAGGGCGTATGCGTTTTTTCCTGAATATATTCAGGAAAAAACGCATACGCCCTTTTTGGCCAACCAAGCAACCTGGAAAGGCAAATCAGCGCTACAAACAAGTCTCGCTTCCCATCGGTCAAAAGGGCCATGCTGAAAAAAGTGTCAAAACCAGAAATGCAGGACAGGCCATGGAGAAATGGGAGCCTTGCTACACTGATGGGCGGGATGTAAATTGCCAACAGCCACTCTGGAGAAGTGTACGGTGAGTCCTGAAACATCTGAAAAACACAGCTTAGAGAGCATAGGGCACTTCCACTCATGGGGGTATAAATTGGGAAAATGAAAAATCAGCAAGACACAAGCACCCCAAAGTTGAGGGCTGCTCTGTTGACAAGGACCTCCACTTCATTCCACCTTCAATATCCCAGGAAAGAGAAAAATGGATAAAGAAGTTGTGGTCCTTATGTACAATGGAATATCACTCAGCCATGAAATCAATGTCATAAGGTTAGTAGCAGCATGATGAGTGGATTTAGGTACGACGATTCTAAGTGAAATAAGTCACACAGAAAAGGACACTTCTCATAAGGTATCACTTTTAGAGGGAATGTAAAAACCGTTACACTTGAACTGAATTACAAAACAGAACAGAGTCACACATGCAGAAAACAGACTATGGCTGCTTAACGGGAAAGGTGAGGTGGGGTGATACATAAAACAAGGGTATCAAATTAGCTCAGATACCGTTCCATAAACCCAATATGTAGTAGACAAGACCTACTCCTTGCTCAGAGAACTGGACTCAACACGCCCTATTCACCGCACAAGAATATATCTGACTAGTAATAATCTTAAAACCTATGTATTGATATCTCTCTGTTAGTGTGTCAAGTGGGTGTAAAGCGGCATAAACACAGCCGTGAAAAGCAGCTAAACCCCATTATGAAAATAAATTACTTTGAAAAACCCATGAAACAACGACAGTGAAAGAGACAGAAATTCTTACACAATGAGTTCAGGGGCTGTGATGCAACCTGGATTGACCATATCTAGACCCACAGCTGGATGAGACATAAGGGTGGACACTCTTGGGGCTGAGAGGTTTGGTGAGGTTGGGTGAGCAAACGCAGACCCTTTAAAGTAATACTGCGTGGTACCCATCGCATGGGTCCCAAATCTCCAGGTTCAAGGGCATCTTCCTACATCGAAAACATGCATGAGAAACCCAGAAGATAGTACACCGTGTGATGGGGAAAGGTTTCTAAAACGCACCTCATTTCTCATCTCCTTGTGCCCGGGTTCGCCATTCCAGCCGATTTACTAGCAATCTCCCTACTTGGAGCATCAGCACCTTTAACCTCCTGTTCCGTACAGGTTGCAATTTGTCCTGAGGATGAATGGGAAGACGGGGAACCAACGAGAGACTAGCTCTTGGTGTCGGGACAGGCACAGGTCACTCTATTTTCCCATCAGGAAGAAGAATTAACCACAGGCTCAGCCTGCCCCCCGGAACCAGAACAGGGCCTGAAGCCATCCTGCGCTTTTGCGGCCAGCTCCCAGAAAAGCGAGTTGTAAAATGGAGGTTCAGGGCACTGCAATTCACAAACCTGCAGAGTTATAAATGATAACTCTCGTCCACAAATATATTGAGGGAAGGCAAAGAAGAGGATTTGAAATCAAGGCAGAATTGCAGGAAACAGATTTCAGGAGGTAGATTCGAATCGCCTTTAAAGCACATGAAAAGCGGCAAAATGTTGACAATGATGCCCTTGGCCAAAAAGGGCGTATGCGTTTTTTCCTGAATATATTCAGGAAAAAACGCATACGCCCTTTTTGGCCAACCAAGCAACCTGGAAAGGCAAATCAGCGCTACAAAGAAGTCTCGCTTCCCATCGGTCAAAAGGGCCATGCTGAAAAAAGTGTCAAAACCAGAAATGCAGGACAGGCCATGGAGAAATGGGAGCCTTGCTACACTGATGGGCGGGATGTAAATTGCCAACAGCCACTCTGGAGAAGTGTACGGTGTGTCCTGAAACATCTGAAAAACACAGCTTAGAGAGCATAGGGCACTTCCACTCATGGGGGTATAAATTGGGAAAATGAAAAATCAGCAAGACACAAGCACCCCAAAGTTGAGGGCTGCTCTGTTGACAAGGACCTCCACTTCATTCCACCTTAAATATCCAAGGAAAGAGAAAAATGGATAAAGAAGTTGTGGTCTTTATGTACAATGGAATATCACTCAGCCATGAAATCAATGTCATAAGGTTAGTAGCAGCATGATGAGTGGATTTAGGTACGACGATTCTAAGTGAAATAAGTCACACAGAAAAGGACACTTCTCATAAGGTATCACTTTTAGAGGGAATGTAAAAACCGTTACACTTGAACTGAATTACAAAACAGAACAGAGTCACACATGCAGAAAACAGACTATGGCTGCTTAACGGGAAAGGTGAGGTGGGGTGATACATAAAACAAGGGTATCAAATTAGCTCAGATACCGTTCCATAAACCCAATATGTAGTAGACAAGACCTACTCCTTGCTCAGACAACTGGACTCAACACGCCCTATTCACCGCACAAGAATATATCTGACTAGTAATAATCTTAAAACCTATGTATTGATATCTCTCTGTTAGTGTGTCAAGTGGGTGTGAAGCGGCATAAACACAGCCGTGAAAAGCAGCTAAACCCCATTATGAAAATAAATTACTTTGAAAAACCCATGAAACAACGACAGTGAAAGAGACAGAAATTCTTACACAATGAGTTCAGGGGCTGTGATGCAACCTGGATTGACCATATCTAGACCCACAGCTGGATGAGACATAAGGGTGGACACTCTTGGGGCTGAGAGGTTTGGTGAGGTTGGGTGAGCAAACGCAGACCCTTTAAAGTAATACTGCGTGGTACCCATCGCATGGGTCCCAAATCTCCAGGTTCAAGGGCATCTTCCTACATCGAAAACATGCATGAGAAACCCAGAAGATAGTACACCGTGTGATGGGGAAAGGTTTCTAAAACGCACCTCATTTCTCATCTCCTTGTGCCCGGGTTCGCCATTCCAGCCGATTTACTAGCAATCTCCCTACTTGGAAAATCAGCACCTTTAACCTCCTGTTCCGTACAGGTTGCAATTTGTCCTGAGGATGAATGGGAAGACGGGGAACCAACGAGAGACTAGCTCTTGGTGTCGGGACAGGCACAGGTCACTCTATTTTCCCATCAGGAAGAAGAATTAACCACAGGCTCAGCCTGCCCCCCGGAACCAGAACAGGGCCTGAAGCCATCCTGCGCTTTTGCGGCCAGCTCCCAGAAAAGCGAGTTGTAAAATGGAGGTTCAGGGCACTGCAATTCACAAACCTGCAGAGTTATAAATAATAACTCTTGTCCACAAATATATTGAGGGAAGGCAAAGAAGAGGATTTGAAATCAAGGCAGAATTGCAGGAAACAGATTTCAGGAGGTAGATACGAATCGCTTTTAAAGCACATGAAAAGCGGCAAAACGTTGACAATGATGCCCTTGGCCAAAAAGGGCGTATGCGTTTTTTCCTGAATATATTCAGGAAAAAACGCATAAGCCCTTTTTGGCCAGCCAAGCAACCTGGAAAGGCAAATCAGCACTACAGAGAAGTCTTGCTTCCCATCGGTCAAAAGGGCCATGCTGAAAAAAGTGTCAAAACCAGAAATGCAGGACAGGCCATGGAGAAATGGGAGCCTTGCTACACTGATGGGCGGGATGTAAATTGCCAACAGCCACTCTGGAGAAGTGTACGGTGAGTCCTGAAACATCTAAAAAACACAGCTTAGAGAGCATAGGGCACTTCCACTCATGGGGGTATAAATTGGGAAAATGAAAAATCAGCAAGACACAAGCACCCCAAAGTTGAGGGCTGCTCTGTTGACAAGGACCTCCACTTCATTCCACCTTAAATATCCCAGGAAAGAGAAAAATGGATAAAGAAGTTGTGGTCCTTATGTACAATGGAATATCACTCAGCCATGAAATCAATGTCATAAGGTTAGTAGCAGCATGATGAGTGGATTTAGGTACGACGATTCTAAGTGAAATAAGTCACACAGAAAAGGACACTTCTCATAAGGTATCACTTTTAGAGGGAATGTAAAAACCGTTACACTTGAACTGAATTACAAAACAGAACAGAGTCACACATGCAGAAAACAGACTATGGCTGCTTAACGGGAAAGGTGAGGTGGGGTGATACATAAAACAAGGGTATCAAATTAGCTCAGATACCGTTCCATAAACCCAATATGTAATAGACAAGACCTACTCCTTGCTCAGAGAACTGGACTCAACACGCCCTATTCACCACACAAGAATATATCTGACTAGTAATAATCTTAAAACCTATGTATTGATATCTCTCTGTTAGTGTGTCAAGTGGGTGTAAAGCGGCATAAACACAGCAGTGAAAAGCAGCTAAACCCCATTATGAAAATAAATTACTTTGAAAAACCCATGAAACAACGACAGTGAAAGAGAGAGAAATTCTTACACAATGCGTTCAGGGGCTGTGATGCAACCTGGATTGACCATATCTAGACCCACAGCTGGATGAGACATAAGGGTGGACACTCTTGGGGCTGAGAGGTTTGGTGAGGTTGGGTGAGCAAACGCAGACCCTTTAAAGTAATACTGCGTGGTACCCATCGAATGGGTCCCAAATCTCCAGGTTCAAGGGCATCTTCCTACATCGAAAACATGCATGAGAAACCCAGAAGATAGTACACCGTGTGATGGGGAAAGGTTTCTAAAACGCACCTCATTTCTCATCTCCTTGTGCCCGGGTTCGCCATTCCAGCCGCTTTACTAGCAATCTCCCTACTTGGAAAATCAGCACCTTTAACCTCCTGTTCCGTACAGGTTGCAATTTGTCCTGAGGATGAACGGGAAGACGGGGAACCAACGAGAGACTAGCTCTTGGTGTTGGGACAGGCACAGGTCACTCTATTTTCCCATTAGGAAGAAGAATTAACCACAGGCTCAGCCTGCCCCCCGGAACCAGAACAGGGCCTGAAGCCATCCTGCGCTTTTGCGGCCAGCTCCCAAAAAAGCGAGTTGTAAAATGGAGGTCCAGGGCACTGCAATTCACAAACCTGCAGAGTTATAAATGATAACTCTCGTCCACAAATATATTGAGGGAAGGCAAAGAAGAGGATTTGAAATCAAGGCAGAATTGCAGGAAACAGATTTCAGGAGGTAGATTCGAATCGCCTTTAAAGCACATGAAAAGCGGCAAAATGTTGACAATGATGCCCTTGGCCAAAAAGGGCGTATGCGTTTTTTCCTGAATATATTCAGGAAAAAACGCATACGCCCTTTTTGGCCAACCAAGCAACCTGGAAAGGCAAATCAGCGCTACAAAGAAGTCTCGCTTCCCATCGGTCAAAAGGGCCATGCTGAAAAAAGTGTCAAAACCAGAAATGCAGGACAGGCCATGGAGAAATGGGAGCCTTGCTACACTGATGGGCGGGATGTAAATTGCCAACAGCCACTCTGGAGAAGTGTACGGTGTGTCCTGAAACATCTGAAAAACACAGCTTAGAGAGCATAGGGCACTTCCACTCATGGGGGTATAAATTGGGAAAATGAAAAATCAGCAAGACACAAGCACCCCAAAGTTGAGGGCTGCTCTGTTGACAAGGACCTCCACTTCATTCCACCTTAAATATCCAAGGAAAGAGAAAAATGGATAAAGAAGTTGTGGTCTTTATGTACAATGGAATATCACTCAGCCATGAAATCAATGTCATAAGGTTAGTAGCAGCATGATGAGTGGATTTAGGTACGACGATTCTAAGTGAAATAAGTCACACAGAAAAGGACACTTCTCATAAGGTATCACTTTTAGAGGGAATGTAAAAACCGTTACACTTGAACTGAATTACAAAACAGAACAGAGTCACACATGCAGAAAACAGACTATGGCTGCTTAACGGGAAAGGTGAGGTGGGGTGATACATAAAACAAGGGTATCAAATTAGCTCAGATACCGTTCCATAAACCCAATATGTAGTAGACAAGACCTACTCCTTGCTCAGAGAACTGGACTCAACACGCCCTATTCACCGCACAAGAATATATCTGACTAGTAATAATCTTAAAACCTATGTATTGATATCTCTCTGTTAGTGTGTCAAGTGGGTGTGAAGCGGCATAAACACAGCCGTGAAAAGCAGCTAAACCCCATTATGAAAATAAATTACTTTGAAAAACCCATGAAACAACGACAGTGAAAGAGACAGAAATTCTTACACAATGAGTTCAGGGGCTGTGATGCAACCTGGATTGACCATATCTAGACCCACAGCTGGATGAGACATAAGGGTGGACACTCTTGGGGCTGAGAGGTTTGGTGAGGTTGGGTGAGCAAACGCAGACCCTTTAAAGTAATACTGCGTGGTACCCATCGCATGGGTCCCAAATCTCCAGGTTCAAGGGCATCTTCCTACATCGAAAACATGCATGAGAAACCCAGAAGATAGTACACCGTGTGATGGGGAAAGGTTTCTAAAACGCACCTCATTTCTCATCTCCTTGTGCCCGGGTTCGCCATTCCAGCCGATTTACTAGCAATCTCCCTACTTGGAGCATCAGCACCTTTAACCTCCTGTTCCGTACAGGTTGCAATTTGTCCTGAGGATGAATGGGAAGACGGGGAACCAACGAGAGACTAGCTCTTGGTGTCGGGACAGGCACAGGTCACTCTATTTTCCCATCAGGAAGAAGAATTAACCACAGGCTCAGCCTGCCCCCCGGAACCAGAACAGGGCCTGAAGCCATCCTGCGCTTTTGCGGCCAGCTCCCAGAAAAGCGAGTTGTAAAATGGAGGTTCAGGGCACTGCAATTCACAAACCTGCAGAGTTATAAATGATAACTCTCGTCCACAAATATATTGAGGGAAGGCAAAGAAGAGGATTTGAAATCAAGGCAGAATTGCAGGAAACAGATTTCAGGAGGTAGATACGAATCGCTTTTAAAGCACATGAAAAGCGGCAAAACGTTGACAATGATGCCCTTGGCCAAAAAGGGCGTATGCGTTTTTTCCTGAATATATTCAGGAAAAAACGCATAAGCCCTTTTTGGCCAGCCAAGCAACCTGGAAAGGCAAATCAGCACTACAGAGAAGTCTTGCTTCCCATCGGTCAAAAGGGCCATGCTGAAAAAAGTGTCAAAACCAGAAATGCAGGACAGGCCATGGAGAAATGGGAGCCTTGCTACACTGATGGGCGGGATGTAAATTGCCAACAGCCACTCTGGAGAAGTGTACGGTGAGTCCTGAAACATCTAAAAAACACAGCTTAGAGAGCATAGGGCACTTCCACTCATGGGGGTATAAATTGGGAAAATGAAAAATCAGCAAGACACAAGCACCCCAAAGTTGAGGGCTGCTCTGTTGACAAGGACCTCCACTTCATTCCACCTTAAATATCCCAGGAAAGAGAAAAATGGATAAAGAAGTTGTGGTCCTTATGTACAATGGAATATCACTCAGCCATGAAATCAATGTCATAAGGTTAGTAGCAGCATGATGAGTGGATTTAGGTACGACGATTCTAAGTGAAATAAGTCACACAGAAAAGGACACTTCTCATAAGGTATCACTTTTAGAGGGAATGTAAAAACCGTTACACTTGAACTGAATTACAAAACAGAACAGAGTCACACATGCAGAAAACAGACTATGGCTGCTTAACGGGAAAGGTGAGGTGGGGTGATACATAAAACAAGGGTATCAAATTAGCTCAGATACTGTTCCATAAACCCAATATGTAGTAGACAAGACCTACTCCTTGCTCAGAGAACTGGACTCAACACACCCTATTCACCGCACAAGAATATATCTGACTAGTAATAATCTTAAAACCTATGTATTGATATCTCTCTGTTAGTGTGTCAAGTGGGTGTGAAGCGGCATAAACACAGCCGTGAAAAGCAGCTAAACCCCATTATGAAAATAAATTACTTTGAAAAACCCATGAAACAACGACAGTGAAAGAGATAGAAATTCTTACACAATGAGTTCAGGGGCTGTGATGCAACCTGGATTGACCATATCTAGACCCACAGCTGGATGAGACATAAGGGTGGACACTCTTGGGGCTGAGAGGTTTGGTGAGGTTGGGTGAGCAAACGCAGACCCTTTAAAGTAATACTGCGTGGTACCCATCACATGGGTCCCAAATCTCCAGGTTCAAGGGCATCTTCCTACATCAAAAACATGCATGAGAAACCCAGAAGATGGTACACCGTGTGATGGGGAAAGGTTTCTAAAACGCACCTCATTTCTCATCTCCTTGTGCCCGGGTTCGCCATTCCAGCCACTTTACTAGCAATCTCCCTACTTGGAGCATCAGCACCTTTAACCTCCTGTTCCGTACAGGTTGCAATTTGTCCTGAGGATGAACGGGAAGACGGGGAACCAACGAGAGACTAGCTCTTGGTGTCGGGACAGGCACATGTCACTCTATTTTCCCATCAGGAAGAAGAATTAACCACAGGCTCAGCCTGCCCCCCGGAACCAGAACAGGGCCTGAAGCCATCCTGCGCTTTTGCGGCCAGCTCCCAAAAAAGCGAGTTGTAAAATGGAGGTTCAGGGCACTGCAATTCACAAACCTGCAGAGTTATAAATGATAACTCTCATCCACAAATATATTGAGGGAAGGCAAAGAAGAGGATTTGAAATCAAGGCAGAATTGCACGAAACAGATTTCAGGAGGTAGATTCGAATCGCCTTTAAAGCACATGAAAAGCGGCAAAATGTTGACAATGATGCCCTTGGCCAAAAAGGGCGTATGCGTTTTCTCCTGAATATATTCAGGAAAAAACGCATACGCCCTTTTTGGCCAACCAAGCAACCTGGAAAGGCAAATCAGCGCTACAAAGAAGTCTCGCTTCCCATCGGTCAAAAGGGCCATGCTGAAAAAAGTGTCAAAACCAGAAATGCAGGACAGGCCATGGAGAAATGAGAGCCTTGCTACACTGATGGGCGGGATGTAAATTGCCAACAGCCACTCTGGAGAAGTGTACGGTGTGTCCTGAAACATCTGAAAAACACAGCTTAGAGAGCATAGGGCACTTCCACTCATGGGGGTATAAATTGGGAAAATGAAAAATCAGCAAGACACAAGCACCCCAAAGTTGAGGGCTGCTCTGTTGACAAGGACCTCCACTTCACTCCACCTTCAATATCCCAGGAAAGAGAAAAATGGATAAAGAAGTTGTGGTCCTTATGTACAATGGAATATCACTCAGCCATGAAATCAATGTCATAAGGTTAGTAGCAGCATGATGAGTGGATTTAGGTACGACGATTCTAAGTGAAATAAGTCACACAGAAAAGGACACTTCTCATAAGGTATCACTTATAGAGGGAATGTAAAAACCGTTACACTTGAACTGAATTACAAAACAGAACAGAGTCACACATGCAGAAAACAGACTATGGCTGCTTAACGGGAAAGGTGAGGTGGGGTGATACATAAAACAAGGGTATCAAATTAGCTCAGATACCGTTCCATAAACCCAATATGTAGTAGACAAGACCTACTCCTTGCTCAGAGAACTGGACTCAACACGCCCTATTCACCGCACAAGAATATATCTGACTAGTAATAATCTTAAAACCTATGTATTGATATCTCTCTGTTAGTGTGTCAAGTGGGTGTAAAGCGGCATAAACACAGCCGTGAAAAGCAGCTAAACCCCATTATGAAAATAAATTACTTTGAAAAACCCATGAAACAACGACAGTGAAAGAGATAGAAATTCGTACACAATGAGTTCAGGGGCTGTGATGCAACCTGGATTGACCATATCTAGACCCACAGCTGGATGAGACATAAGGGTGGACACTCTTGGGGCTGAGAGGTTTGGTGAGGTTGGGTGAGCAAACGCAGACCCTTTAAAGTAATACTGCGTGGTACCCATCGAATGGGTCCCAAATCTCCAGGTTCAAGGGCATCTTCCTACATCGAAAACATGCATGAGAAACCCAGAAGATAGTACACCGTGTGATGGGGAAAGGTTTCTAAAACGCACCTCATTTCTCATCTCCTTGTGCCCGGGTTCGCCATTCCAGCCGCTTTACTAGCAATCTCCCTACTTGGAAAATCAGCACCTTTAACCTCCTGTTCCGTACAGGTTGCAATTTGTCCTGAGGATGAACGGGAAGACGGGGAACCAACGAGAGACTAGCTCTTGGTGTTGGGACAGGCACAGGTCACTCTATTTTCCCATCAGGAAGAAGAATTAACCACAGGCTCAGCCTGCCCCCCGGAACCAGAACAGGGCCTGAAGCCATCCTGCGCTTTTGCGGCCAGCTCCCAAAAAAGCGAGTTGTAAAATGGAGGTCCAGGGCACTGCAATTCACAAACCTGCAGAGTTATAAATGATAACTCTCGTCCACAAATATATTGAGGGAAGGCAAAGAAGAGGATTTGAAATCAAGGCAGAATTGCAGGAAACAGATTTCAGGAGGTAGATTCGAATCGCCTTTAAAGCACATGAAAAGCGGCAAAATGTTGACAATGATGCCCTTGGCCAAAAAGGGCGTATGCGTTTTTTCCTGAATATATTCAGGAAAAAACGCATACGCCCTTTTTGGCCAACCAAGCAACCTGGAAAGGCAAATCAGCGCTACAAAGAAGTCTCGCTTCCCATCGGTCAAAAGGGCCATGCTGAAAAAAGTGTCAAAACCAGAAATGCAGGACAGGCCATGGAGAAATGGGAGCCTTGCTACACTGATGGGCGGGATGTAAATTGCCAACAGCCACTCTGGAGAAGTGTACGGTGTGTCCTGAAACATCTGAAAAACACAGCTTAGAGAGCATAGGGCACTTCCACTCATGGGGGTATAAATTGGGAAAATGAAAAATCAGCAAGACACAAGCACCCCAAAGTTGAGGGCTGCTCTGTTGACAAGGACCTCCACTTCATTCCACTTTAAATATCCAAGGAAAGAGAAAAATGGATAAAGAAGTTGTGGTCCTTATGTACAATGGAATATCACTCAGCCATGAAATCAATGTCATAAGGTTAGTAGCAGCATGATGAGTGGATTTAGGTACGACGATTTTAAGTGAAATAAGTCACACAGAAAAGGACACTTCTCATAAGGTATCACTTTTAGAGGGAATGTAAAAACCGTTACACTTGAACTGAATTACAAAACAGAACAGAGTCACACATGCAGAAAACAGACTATGGCTGCTTAACGGGAAAGGTGAGGTGGGGTGATACATAAAACAAGGGTATCAAATTAGCTCAGATACCGTTCCATAAACCCAATATGTAGTAGACAAGACCTACTCCTTGCTCAGAGAACTGGACTCAACACGCCCTATTCACCGCACAAGAATATATCTGACTAGTAATAATCTTAAAACCTATGTATTGATATCTCTCTGTTAGTGTGTCAAGTGGGTGTAAAGCGGCATAAACACAGCCGTGAAAAGCAGCTAAACCCCATTATGAAAATAAATTACTTTGAAAAACCCATGAAACAACGACAGTGAAAGAGACAGAAATTCTTACACAATGAGTTCAGGGGCTGTGATGCAACCTGGATTGACCATATCTAGACCCACAGCTGGATGAGACATAAGGGTGGACACTCTTGGGGCTGAGAGGTTTGGTGAGGTTGGGTGAGCAAATGCAGACCCTTTAAAGTAATACTGCGTGGTACCCATCGCATGGGTCCCAAATCTCCAGGTTCAAGGGCATCTTCCTACATCGAAAACATGCATGAGAAACCCAGAAGATGGTACACCGTGTGATGGGGAAAGGTTTCTAAAACGCACCTCATTTCTCATCTCCTTGTGCCCGGGTTCGCCATTCCAGCCGCTTTACTAGCAATCTCCCTACTTGGAGCATCAGCACCTTTAACCTCCTGTTCCGTACAGGTTGCAATTTGTCCTGAGGATGAACGGGAAGACGGGGAACCAACGAGAGACTAGCTCTTGGTGTTGGGACAGGCACAGGTCACTCTATTTTCCCATCAGGAAGAAGAATTAACCACAGGCTCATCCTCCCCCCCGGAACCAGAACAGGGCCTGAAGCCATACTGCGCTTTTGCGGCCAGCTCCCAAAAAAGCGAGTTGTAAAATGGAGGTTCAGGGCACTGCAATTCACAAACCTGCAGAGTTATAAATGATAACTCTCATCCACAAATATATTGAGGGAAGGCAAAGAAGAGGATTTGAAATCAAGGCAGAATTGCACGAAACAGATTTCAGGAGGTAGATTCGAATCGCCTTTAAAGCACATGAAAAGCGGCAAAATGTTGACAATGATGCCCTTGGCCAAAAAGGGCGTATGCGTTTTTTCCTGAATATATTCAGGAAAAAACGCATACGCCCTTTTTGGCCAACCAAGCAACCTGGAAAGGCAAATCAGCGCTACAAAGAAGTCTCGCTTCCCATCGGTCAAAAGGGCCATGCTGAAAAAAGTGTCAAAACCAGAAATGCAGGACAGGCCATGGAGAAATGAGAGCCTTGCTACACTGATGGGCGGGATGTAAATTGCCAACAGCCACTCTGGAGAAGTGTACGGTGTGTCCTGAAACATCTGAAAAACACAGCTTAGAGAGCATAGGGCACTTCCACTCATGGGGGTATAAATTGGGAAAATGAAAAATCAGCAAGACACAAGCACCCCAAAGTTGAGGGCTGCTCTGTTGACAAGGACCTCCACTTCATTCCACCTTAAATATCCAAGGAAAGAGAAAAATGGATAAAGAAGTTGTGGTCCTTATGTACAATGGAATATCACTCAGCCATGAAATCAATGTCATAAGGTTAGTAGCAGCATGATGAGTGGATTTAGGTACGACGATTCTAAGTGAAATAAGTCACACAGAAAAGGACACTTCTCATAAGGTATCACTTTTAGAGGGAATGTAAAAACCGTTACACTTGAACTGAATTACAAAACAGAACAGAGTCACACATGCAGAAAACAGACTATGGCTGCTTAACGGGAAAGGTGAGGTGGGGTGATACATAAAACAAGGGTATCAAATTAGCTCAGATACCGTTCCATAAACCCAATATGTAGTAGACAAGACCTACTCCTTGCTCAGAGAACTGGACTCAACACGCCCTATTCACCGCACAAGAATATATCTGACTAGTAATAATCTTAAAACCTATGTATTGATATCTCTCTGTTAGTGTGTCAAGTGGGTGTAAAGCGGCATAAACACAGCTGTGAAAAGCAGCTAAACCCCATTATGAAAATAAATTACTTTGAAAAACCCATGAAACAACGACAGTGAAAGAGACAGAAATTCTTACACAATGAGTTCAGGGGCTGTGATGCAACCTGGATTGACCATATCTAGACCCACAGCTGGATGAGACATAAGGGTGGACACTCTTGGGGCTGAGAGGTTTGGTGAGGTTGGGTGAGCAAACGCAGACCCTTTAAAGTAATACTGCGTGGTACCCATCGCATGGGTCCCAAATCTCCAGGTTCAAGGGCATCTTCCTACATCGAAAACATGCATGAGAAACCCAGAAGATGGTACACCGTGTGATGGGGAAAGGTTTCTAAAACGCACCTCATTTCTCATCTCCTTGTGCCCGGGTTCGCCATTCCAGCCGATTTACTAGCAATCTCCCTACTTGGAAAATCAGCACCTTTAACCTCCTGTTCCGTACAGGTTGCAATTTGTCCTGAGGATGAACGGGAAGACGGGGAACCAACGAGAGACTAGCTCTTGGTGTCGGGACAGGCACAGGTCACTCTATTTTCCCATCAGGAAGAAGAATTAACCACAGGCTCAGCCTGCCCCCCGGAACCAGAACAGGGCCTGAAGCCATCCTGCGCTTTTGCGGCCAGCTCCCAAAAAAGCGAGTTGTAAAATGGAGGTTCAGGGCACTGCAATTCACAAACCTGCAGAGTTATAAATGATAACTCTCGTCCACAAATATATTGAGGGAAGGCAAAGAAGAGGATTTGAAATCAAGGCAGAATTGCACGAAACAGATTTCAGGAGGTAGATTCGAATCGCCTTTAAAGCACATGAAAAGCGGCAAAACGTTGACAATGATGCCCTTGGCCAAAAAGGGCGTATGCGTTTTTTCCTGAATATATTCAGGAAAAAACGCATACGCCCTTTTTGGCCAACCAAGCAACCTGGAAAGGCAAATCAGCGCTACAGAGAAGTCTCGCTTCCCATCGGTCAAAAGGGCCATGCTGAAAAAAGTGTCAAAACCAGAAATGCAGGACAGGCCATGGAGAAATGGGAGCCTTGCTACACTGAAGGGCGGGATGTAAATTGCCAACAGCCACTCTGGAGAAGTGTACGGTGTGTCCTGAAACATCTGAAAAACACAGCTTAGAGAGCATAGGGCACTTCCACTCATGGGGGTATAAATTGGGAAAATGAAAAATCAGCAAGACACAAGCACCCCAAAGTTTAGGGCTGCTCTGTTGACAAGGACCTCCACTTCATTCCACCTTCAATATCCCAGGAAAGAGAAAAATGGATAAAGAAGTTGTGGTCCTTATGTACAATGGAATATCACTCAGCCATGAAATCAATGTCATAAGGTTAGTAGCAGCATGATGAGTGGATTTAGGTACGACGATTCTAAGTGAAATAAGTCACACAGAAAAGGACACTTCTCATAAGGTATCACTTTTAGAGGGAATGTAAAAACCGTTACACTTGAACTGAATTACAAAACAGAACAGAGTCACACATGCAGAAAACAGACTATGGCTGCTTAACGGGAAAGGTGAGGTGGGGTGATACATAAAACAAGGGTATCAAATTAGCTCAGATACCGTTCCATAAACCCAATATGTAGTAGACAAGACCTACTCCTTGCTCAGAGAACTGGACTCAACACGCCCTATTCACCGCACAAGAATATATCTGACTAGTAATAATCTTAAAACCTATGTATTGATATCTCTCTGTTAGTGTGTCAAGTGGGTGTAAAGCGGCATAAACACAGCCGTGAAAAGCAGCTAAACCCCATTATGAAAATAAATTACTTTGAAAAACCCATGAAACAACGACAGTGAAAGAGACAGAAATTCTTACACAATGAGTTCAGGGGCTGTGATGCAACCTGGATTGACCATATCTAGACCCACAGCTGGATGAGACATAAGGGTGGACACTCTTGGGGCTGAGAGGTTTGGTGAGGTTGGGTGAGCAAACGCAGACCCTTTAAAGTAATACTGCGTGGTACCCATCGCATGGGTCCCAAATCTCCAGGTTCAAGGGCATCTTCCTACATCAAAATCATGCATGAGAAACCCAGAAGATGGTACACCGTGTGATGGGGAAAGTTTTCTAAAACGCACCTCATTTCTCATCTCCTTGTGCCCGGGTTCGCCATTACAGCCACTTTACTAGCAATCTCCCTACTTGGAGCATCAGCACCTTTAACCTCCTGTTCCGTACAGGTTGCAATTTGTCCTGAGGATGAACGGGAAGAAGGGGAACCAACGAGAGACTAGCTCTTGGTGTCGGGATAGGCACAGGTAACTCTATTTTCCCATCAGGAAGAAGAATTAACCACAGGCTCAGCCTGCCCCCCGGAACCAGAACAGGGCCTGAAGCCATCCTGCGCTTTTGCGGCCAGCTCCCAAAAAAGCGAGTTGTAAAATGGAGGTTCAGGGCACTGCAATTCACAAACCTGCAGAGTTATAAATGATAACTCTCGTCCACAAATATATTGAGGGAAGGCAAAGAAGAGGATTTGAAATCAAGGCAGAATTGCACGAAACAGATTTCAGGAGGTAGATACGAATCGCCTTTAAAGCACATGAAAAGCGGCAAAACGTTGACAATGATGCCCTTGGCCAAAAAGGGCGTATGCGTTTTTTCCTGAATATATTCAGGAAAAAACGCATACGCCCTTTTTGGCCAACCAAGCAACCTGGAAAGGCAAATCAGCGCTACAGAGAAGTCTCGCTTCCCATCGGTCAAAAGGGCCATGCTGAAAAAAGTGTCAAAACCAGAAATGCAGGACAGGCCATTGAGAAATGGGAGCCTTGCTACACTGATGGGCGGGATGTAAATTACCAACAGCCACTCTGGAGAAGTGTACGGTGTGTCCTGAAACATCTGAAAAACACAGCTTAGAGAGCATAGGGCACTTCCACTCATGGGGGTATAAATTGGGAAAATGAAAAATCAGCAAGACACAAGCACCCCAAAGTTGAGGGCTGCTCTGTTGACAAGAACCTCCACTTCATTCCACCTTCAATATCCCAGGAAAGAGAAAAATGGGTAAAGAAGTTGTGGTCCTTATGTACAATGGAATATCACTCAGCCATGAAATCAATGTCATAAGGTTAGTAGCAGCATGATGAGTGGATTTAGGTACGACGATTCTAAGTGAAATAAGTCACACAGAAAAGGACACTTCTCATAAGGTATCACTGATAGAGGGAATGTAAAAACCGTTACACTTGAACTGAATTACAAAACAGAACAGAGTCACACATGCAGAAAACAGACTATGGCTGCTTAACGGGAAAGGTGAGGTGGGGTGATACATAAAACAAGGGTATCAAATTAGCTCAGATACCGTTCCATAAACCCAATATGTAGTAGACAAGACCTACTCCTTGCTCAGAGAACTGGACTCAACACGCCCTATTCACCGCACAAGAATATATCTGACTGGTAATAATCTTGAAACCTATGTATTGATATCTCTCTGTTAGTGTGTCAAGTGGGTGTAAAGCGGCATAAACACAGCCGTGAAAAGCAGCTAAACCCCATTATGAAAATAAATTACTTTGAAAAACCCATGAAACAACGACAGTGAAAGAGATAGAAATTCTTACACAATGAGTTCAGGGGCTGTGATGCAACCTGGATTGACCATATCTAGACCCACAGCTGGATGAGACATAAGGGTGGACACTCTTGGGGCTGAGAGGTTTGGTGAGGTTGGGTGAGCAAACGCAGACCCTTTAAAGTAATACAGCGTGGTACCCATCGCATGGGTTCCAAATCTCCAGCTTCAAGGGCATCTTCCTACATCGAAAACATGCATGAGAAACCCAGAAGATGGTACACCGTGTGATGGGGAAAGGTTTCTAAAACGCACCTCATTTCTCATCTCCTTGTGCCCGGGTTCGCCATTCCAGCCACTTTACTAGCAATCTCCCTACTTGGAGCATCAGCACCTTTAACCTCCTGTTCCGTACAGGTTGCAATTTGTCCTGAGGATGAACGGGAAGACGGGGAACCAACGAGAGACTAGCTCTTGGTGTCGGGACAGGCACAGGTCACTCTATTTTCCCATCAGGAAGAAGAATTAACCACAGGCTCAGCCTGCCCCCCGGAACCAGAACAGGGCCTGAAGCCATCCTGCGCTTTTGCGGCCAGCTCCCAAAAAAGCGAGTTGTAAAATGGAGGTTCAGGGCACTGCAATTCACAAACCTGCAGAGTTATAAATGATAACTCTCGTCCACAAATATATTGAGGGAAGGCAAAGAAGAGGATTTGAAATCAAGGCAGAATTGCAGGAAACAGATTTCAGGAGGTAGATACGAATCGCCTTTAAAGCACATGAAAAGCGGCAAAACGTTGACAATGATGCCCTTGGCCAAAAAGGGCGTATGCGTTTTTTCCTGAATATATTCAGGAAAAAACGCATACGCCCTTTTTGGCCAACCAAGCAACCTGGAAAGGCAAATCAGCGCTACAGAGAAGTCTCGCTTCCCATCGGTCAAAAGGGCCATGCTGAAAAAAGTGTCAAAACCAGAAATGCAGGACAGGCCATGGAGAAATGAGAGCCTTGCTACACTGATGGGCGGGATGTAAATTGCCAACAGCCACTCTGGAGAAGTGTACGGTGTGTCCTGAAACATCTGAAAAACACAGCTTAGAGAGCATAGGGCACTTCCACTCATGGGGGTATAAATTGGGAAAATGAAAAATCAGCAAGACACAAGCACCCCAAAGTTGAGGGCTGCTCTGTTGACAAGGACCTCCACTTCATTCCACCTTAAATATCCAAGGAAAGAGAAAAATGGATAAAGAAGTTGTGGTCCTTATGTACAATGGAATATCACTCAGCCATGAAATCAATGTCATAAGGTTAGTAGCAGCATGATGAGTGGATTTAGGTACGACGATTCTAAGTGAAATAAGTCACACAGAAAAGGACACTTCTCATAAGGTATCACTTTTAGAGGGAATGTAAAAACCGTTACACTTGAACTGAATTACAAAACAGAACAGAGTCACACATGCAGAAAACAGACTATGGCTGCTTAACGGGAAAGATGAGGTGGGGTGATACATAAAACAAGGGTATCAAATTAGCTCAGATACCGTTCCATAAACCCAATATGTAGTAGACAAGACCTACTCCTTGCTCAGAGAACTGGACTCAACACGCCCTATTCACCGCACAAGAATATACCTGACTAGTAATAATCTTAAAACCTATGTATTGATATCTCTCTGTTAGTGTGTCAAGTGGGTGTAAAGCGGCATAAACACAGCCGTGAAAAGCAGCTAAACCCCATTATGAAAATAAATTACTTTGAAAAACCCATGAAACAACGACAGTGAAAGAGATAGAAATTCTTACACAATGAGTTCAGGGGCTGTGATGCAACCTGGATTGACCATATCTAGACCCACAGCTGGATGAGACATAAGGGTGGACACTCTTGGGGCTGAGAGGTTTGGTGAGGTTGGGTGAGCAAACACAGACCCTTTAAAGTAATACTGCGTGGTACCCATCGCATGGGTCCCAAATCTCCAGGTTCAAGGGCATCTTCCTACATCGAAAACATGCATGAGAAACCCAGAAGATGGTACACCGTGTGATAGGGAAAGGTTTCTAAAACGCACCTCATTTCTCATCTCCTTGTGCCCGGGTTCGCCATTCCAGCTGCTTTACTAGCAATCTCCCTACTTGGAGCATCAGCACCTTTAACCTCCTGTTCCGTACAGGTTGCAATTTGTCCTGAGGATGAACGGCAAGACGGGGAACCAACGAGAGACTAGCTCTTGGTGTTGGGACAGGCACAGGTCACTCTATTTTCCCATCAGGAAGAAGAATTAACCACAGGCTCAGCCTGCCCCCTGGAACCAGAACAGGGCCTGAAGCCATCCTGCGCTTTTGCGGCCAGCTCCCAAAAAAGCGAGTTGTAAAATGGAGGTTCAGGGCAGTGCAATTCACAAACCTTCAGAGTTATAAATGATAACTCTCGTCCACAAATATATTGAGGGAAGGCAAAGAAGAGGATTTGAAATCAAGGCAGAATTGCAGGAAACAGATTTCAGGAGGTAGATTCGAATCGCCTTTAAAGCACATGAAAAGCGGCAAAATGTTGACAATGATGCCCTTGGCCAAAAAGGGCGTATGCGTTTTTTCCTGAATATATTCAGGAAAAAACGCATACGCCCTTTTTGGCCAACCAAGCAACCTGGAAAGGCAAATCAGCGCTACAGAGAAGTCTCGCTCCCCATCGGTCAAAAGGGCCATGCTGAAAAAAGTGTCAAAACCAGAAATGCAGGACAGGCCATGGAGAAATGAGAGCCTTGCTACACTGATGGGCGGGATGTAAATTGCCAACAGCCACTCTGGAGAAGTGTACGGTGTGTCCTGAAACATCTGAAAAACACAGCTTAGAGAGCATAGGGCACTTCCACTCATGGGGGTATAAATTGGGAAAATTAAAAATCAGCAAAACACAAGCACCCCAAAGTTTAGGGCTGCTCTGTTGACAAGGACCTCCACTTCATTCCACCTTAAATATCCCAGGAAAGAGAAAAATGGATAAAGAAGTTGTGGTCCTTATGTACAATGGAATATCACTCAGCCATGAAATCAATGTCATAAGGTTAGTAGCAGCATGATGAGTGGATTTAGGTACGACGATTCTAAGTGAAATAAGTCACACAGAAAAGGACACTTCTCATAAGGTATCACTGATAGAGGGAATGTAAAAACCGTTACACTTGCACTGAATTACAAAAGAAACAGAGTCACACATGCAGAAAACACACTATGGCTGCTTAACGGGAAAGGTGAGGTGGGGTGATACATAAAACAAGGGTTTCAAATTAGCTCAGATACCGTTCCATAAACCCAATATGTAATAGACAAGACCTACTCCTTGCTCAGAGAACTGGACTCAACACGCCCTATTCACTGCACAAGAATATATCTGACTAGTAATAATCTTAAAACCTATGTATTGATATCTCTCTGTTAGTGTGTCAAGTGGGTGTAAAGCGGCATAAACACAGCCGTGAAAAGCAGCTAAACCCCATTATGAAAATAAATTACTTTGAAAAACCCATGAAACAACGACAGTGAAAGAGATAGAAATTCTTACACAATGAGTTCAGGGGCTGTGATGCAACCTGGATTGACCATATCTAGACCCACAGCTGGATGAGACATAACGGTGGACACTCTTGGGGCTGAGAGGTTTGGTGAGGTTGGGTGAGCAAACGCAGACCCTTTAAAGTAATACTGCGTGGTACCCATCGCATGGGTCCCAAATCTCCAGGTTCAAGGGCATCTTCCTACATCAAAAACATGCATGAGAAACCCAGGAGATGGTACACCGTGTGATGGGGAAAGGTTTCTAAAACGCACCTCATTTCTCATCTCCTTGTGCCCGGGTTCGCCATTCCAGCCGCTTTACTAGCAATCTCCCTACTTGGAGCATCAGCACCTTTAACCTCCTGTTCCGTACAGGTTGCAATTTGTCCTGAGGATGAACGGGAAGACGGGGAACCAACGAGAGACTAGCTCTTGATGTCGGGACAGGCACAGGTCACTCTATTTTCCCATCAGGAAGAAGAATTAACCACAGGCTCAGCCTGCCCCCCGGAACCAGAACAGGGCCTGAAGCCATCCTGCGCTTTTGCGGCCAGCTCCCAAAAAAGCGAGTTGTAAAATGGAGGTTCAGGGCACTGCAATTCACAAACCTGCAGAGTTATAAATGATAACTCTCGTCCACAAATATATTGAGGGAAGGCAAAGAAGAGGATTTGAAATCAAGGCAGAATTGCACGAAACAGATTTCAGGAGGTAGATACGAATCGCCTTTAAAGCACATGAAAAGCGGCAAAACGTTGACAATGATGCCCTTGGCCAAAAAGGGCGTATGCGTTTTTTCCTGAATATATTCAGGAAAAAACGCATACGCCCTTTTTGGCCAACCAAGCAACCTGGAAAGGCAAATCAGCGCTACAAAGAAGTCTCGCTTCCCATCGGTCAAAAGGGCCATGCTGAAAAAAGTGTCAAAACCAGAAATGCAGGACAGGCCATGGAGAAATGAGAGCCTTGCTACACTGATGGGCGGGATGTAAATTGCCAACAGCCACTCTGGAGAAGTGTACGGTGTGTCCTGAAACATCTGAAAAACACAGCTTAGAGAGCATAGGGCACTTCCACTCATGGGGGTATAAATTGGGAAAATGAAAAATCAGCAAGACACAAGCACCCCAAAGTTGAGGGCTGCTCTGTTGACAAGGACCTCCACTTCATTCCACCTTAAATATCCAAGGAAAGAGAAAAATGGATAAAGAAGTTGTGGTCCTTATGTACAATGGAATATCACTCAGCCATGAAATCAATGTCATAAGGTTAGTAGCAGCATGATGAGTGGATTTAGGTACGACGATTCTAAGTGAAATAAGTCACACAGAAAAGGACACTTCTCATAAGGTATCACTTTTAGAGGGAATGTAAAAACCGTTACACTTGAACTGAATTACAAAACAGAACAGAGTCACACATGCAGAAAACAGACTATGGCTGCTTAACGGGAAAGGTGAGGTGGGGTGATACATAAAACAAGGGTATCAAATTAGCTCAGATACCGTTCCATAAACCCAATATGTAGTAGACAAGACCTACTCCTTGCTCAGAGAACTGGACTCAACACGCCCTATTCACCGCACAAGAATATATCTGACTAGTAATAATCTTAAAACCTATGTATTGATATCTCTCTGTTAGTGTGTCAAGTGGGTGTGAAGCGGCATAAACACAGCCGTGAAAAGCAGCTAAACCCCATTATGAAAATAAATTACTTTGAAAAACCCATGAAACAACGACAGTGAAAGAGAGAGAAATTCTTACACAATGCGTTCAGGGGCTGTGATGCAACCTGGATTGACCATATCTAGACCCACAGCTGGATGAGACATAAGGGTGGACACTCTTGGGGCTGAGAGGTTTGGTGAGGTTGGGTGAGCAAACGCAGACCCTTTAAAATAATACTGCGTGGTACCCATCGCATGGGTCCCAAATCTCCAGCTTCAAGGGCATCTTCCTACATCGAAAACATGCATGAGAAACCCAGAAGATGGTACACCGTGTGATGGGGAAAGGTTTCTAAAACGCACCTCATTTCTCATCTCCTTGTGCCCGGGTTCGCCATTCCAGCCGCTTTACTAGCAATCTCCCTACTTGGAGCATCAGCACCTTTAACCTCCTGTTCCGTACAGGTTGCAATTTGTCCTGAGGATGAACGGGAAGACGGGGAACAAACGAGAGACTAGCTCTTGGTGTTGGGACAGGCACAGGTCACTCTATTTTCCCATCAGGAAGAAGAATTAACCACAGGCTCAGCCTGCCCCCCGGAACCAGAACAGGGCCTGAAGCCATACTGCGCTTTTGCGGCCAGCTCCCAAAAAAGCGAGTTGTAAAATGGAGGTTCAGGGCACTGCAATTCACAAACCTGCAGAGTTATAAATGATAACTCTCATCCACAAATATATTGAGGGAAGGCAAAGAAGAGGATTTGAAATCAAGGCAGAATTGCACGAAACAGATTTCAGGAGGTAGATTCGAATCGCCTTTAAAGCACATGAAAAGCGGCAAAATGTTGACAATGATGCCCTTGGCCAAAAAGGGCGTATGCGTTTTTTCCTGAATATATTCAGGAAAAAACGCATACGCCCTTTTTGGCCAACCAAGCAACCTGGAAAGGCAAATCAGCGCTACAAAGAAGTCTCGCTTCCCATCGGTCAAAAGGGCCATGCTGAAAAAAGAGTCAAAACCAGAAATGCAGGACAGGCCATGGAGAAATGAGAGCCTTGCTACACTGATGGGCGGGATGTAAATTGCCAACAGCCACTCTGGAGAAGTGTACGGTGTGTCCTGAAACATCTGAAAAACACAGCTTAGAGAGCATAGGGCACTTCCACTCATGGGGGTATAAATTGGGAAAATGAAAAATCAGCAAGACACAAGCACCCCAAAGTTGAGGGCTGCTCTGTTGACAAGGACCTCCACTTCATTCCACCTTAAATATCCAAGGAAAGAGAAAAATGGGTAAAGAAGTTGTGGTCCTTATGTACAATGGAATATCACTCAGCCATGAAATCAATGTCATAAGGTTAGTAGCAGCATGATGAGTGGATTTAGGTACGACGATTCTAACTGAAATAAGTCACACAGAAAAGGACACTTCTCATAAGGTATCACTTTTAGAGGGAATGTAAAAACCGTTACACTTGAACTGAATTACAAAACAGAACAGAGTCACACATGCAGAAAACAGACTATGGCTGCTTAACGGGAAAGGTGAGGTGGGGTGATACATAAAACAAGGGTATCAAATTAGCTCAGATACCGTTCCATAAACCCAATATGTAGTAGACAAGACCTACTCCTTGCTCAGAGAACTGGACTCAACACGCCCTATTCACCGCACAAGAATATATCTGACTAGTAATAATCTTAAAACCTATGTATTGATATCTCTCTGTTAGTGTGTCAAGTGGGTGTAAAGCGGCATAAACACAGCCGTGAAAAGCAGCTAAACCCCATTATGAAAATAAATTACTTTGAAAAACCCATGAAACAACGACAGTGAAAGAGACAGAAATTCTTACACAATGAGTTCATGGGCTGTGATGCAACCTGGATTGACCATATCTAGACCCACAGCTGGATGAGACATAAGGGTGGACACTCTTGGGGCTGAGAGGTTTGGTGAGGTTGGGTGAGCAAACGCAGACCCTTTAAAGTAATACTGCGTGGTACCCATCGCATGGGTCCCAAATCTCCAGGTTCAAGGGCATCTTCCTACATCGAAAACATGCATGAGAAACCCAGAAGATGGTACACCGTGTGATGGGGAAAGGTTTCTAAAACGCACCTCATTTCTCATCTCCTTGTGCCCGTGTTCGCCATTCCAGCCGATTTACTAGCAATCTCCCTACTTGGAGCATCAGCACCTTTAACCTCCTGTTCCGTACAGGTTGCAATTTGTCCTGAGGATGAACGGGAAGACGGGGAACCAACGAGAGACTAGCTCTTGGTGTCGGGACAGGCACAGGTCACTCTATTTTCCCATCAGGAAGAAGAATTAACCACAGGCTCAGCCTGCCCCCCGGAACCAGAACAGGGCCTGAAGCCATCCTGCGCTTTTGCGGCCAGCTCCCAAAAAAGCGAGTTGTAAAATGGAGGTTCAGGGCACTGCAATTCACAAACCTGCAGAGTTATAAATGATAACTCTCGTCCACAAATATATTGAGGGAAGGCAAAGAAGAGGATTTGAAATCAAGGCAGAATTGCAGGAAACAGATTTCAGGAGGTAGATACGAATCGCCTTTAAAGCACATGAAAAGCGGCAAAACGTTGACAATGATGCCCTTGGCCAAAAAGGGCGTATGCGTTTTTTCCTGAATATATTCAGGAAAAAACGCATACGCCCTTTTTGGCCAACCAAGCAACCTGGAAAGGCAAATCAGCGCTACAGAGAAGTCTCGCTTCCCATCCGTCAAAAGGGCCATGCTGAAAAAAGTGTCAAAACCAGAAATGCAGGACAGGCCATGGAGAAATGGGAGCCTTGCTACACTGATGGGCGGGATGTAAATTGCCAACAGCCACTCTGGAGAAGTGTACGGTGAGTCCTGAAACATCTAAAAAACACAGCTTAGAGAGCATAGGGCACTTCCACTCATGGGGGTATAAATTGGGAAAATTAAAAATCAGCAAAACACAAGCACCCCAAAGTTTAGGGCTGCTCTGTTGACAAGGACCTCCACTTCATTCCACCTTAAATATCCCAGGAAAGAGAAAAATGGATAAAGAAGTTGTGGTCCTTATGTACAATGGAATATCACTCAGCCATGAAATCAATGTCATAAGGTTAGTAGCAGCATGATGAGTGGATTTAGGTACGACGATTCTAAGTGAAATAAGTCACACAGAAAAGGACACTTCTCATAAGGTATCACTTTTAGAGGGAATGTAAAAAGCGTTACACTTGAACTGAATTACAAAACAGAACAGAGTCACACATGCAGAAAACAGACTATGGCTGCTTAACGGGAAAGGTGAGGTGGGGTGATACATAAAACAAGGGTATCAAATTAGCTCAGATACCGTTCCATAAACCCAATATGTAATAGACAAGACCTACTCCTTGCTCAGAGAACTGGACTCAACACGCCCTATTCACCGCACAAGAATATATCTGACTAGTAATAATCTTAAAACCTATGTATTGATATCTCTCTGATAGTGTGTCAAGTGGGTGTAAAGCGGCATAAACACAGCAGTGAAAAGCAGCTAAACCCCATTATGAAAATAAATTACTTTGAAAAACCCATGAAACAACGACAGTGAAAGAGAGAGAAATTCTTACACAATGCGTTCAGGGGCTGTGATGCAACCTGGATTGACCATATCTAGACCCACAGCTGGATGAGACATAAAGGTGGACACTCTTGGGGCTGAGAGGTTTGGTGAGGTTGGGTGAGCAAACACAGACCCTTTAAAGTAATACTGCGTGGTACCCATCGCATGGGTCCCAAATCTCCAGCTTCAAGGGCATCTTCCTACATCGAAAACATGCATGAGAAACCCAGAAGATAGTACACCGTGTGATGGGGAAAGGTTTCTAAAACGCACCTCATTTCTCATCTCCTTGTGCCCGGGTTCGCCATTCCAGCCGCTTTACTAGCAATCTCCCTACTTGGAAAATCAGCACCTTTAAACTCCTGTTCCGTACAGGTTGCAATTTGTCCTGAGGATGAACGGGAAGACGGGGAACCAACGAGAGACTAGCTCTTGGTGTTGGGACAGGCACAGGTCACTCTATTTTCCCATCAGGAAGAAGAATTAACCACAGGCTCAGCCTGCCCCCCGGAACCAGAACAGGGCCTGAAGCCATCCTGCGCTTTTGCGGCCAGCTCCCAAAAAAGCGAGTTGTAAAATGGAGGTCCAGGGCACTGCAATTCACAAACCTGCAGAGTTATAAATGATAACTCTCGTCCACAAATATATTGAGGGAAGGCAAAGAAGAGGATTTGAAATCAAGGCAGAATTGCAGGAAACAGATTTCAGGAGGTAGATACGAATCGCCTTTAAAGCACATGAAAAGCGGCAAAACGTTGACAATGATGCCCTTGGCCAAAAAGGGCGTATGCGTTTTTTCCTGAATATATTCAGGAAAAAACGCATACGCCCTTTTTGGCCAACCAAGCAACCTGGAAAGGCAAATCAGCGCTACAGAGAAGTCTCGCTTCCCATCCGTCAAAAGGGCCATGCTGAAAAAAGTGTCAAAACCAGAAATGCAGGACAGGCCATGGAGAAATGGGAGCCTTGCTACACTGATGGGCGGGATGTAAATTGCCAACAGCCACTCTGGAGAAGTGTACGGTGAGTCCTGAAACATCTAAAAAACACAGCTTAGAGAGCATAGGGCACTTCCACTCATGGGGGTATAAATTGGGAAAATTAAAAATCAGCAAAACACAAGCACCCCAAAGTTTAGGGCTGCTCTGTTGACAAGGACCTCCACTTCATTCCACCTTAAATATCCCAGGAAAGAGAAAAATGGATAAAGAAGTTGTGGTCCTTATGTACAATGGAATATCACTCAGCCATGAAATCAATGTCATAAGGTTAGTAGCAGCATGATGAGTGGATTTAGGTACGACGATTCTAAGTGAAATAAGTCACACAGAAAAGGACACTTCTCATAAGGTATCACTTTTAGAGGGAATGTAAAAAGCGTTACACTTGAACTGAATTACAAAACAGAACAGAGTCACACATGCAGAAAACAGACTATGGCTGCTTAACGGGAAAGGTGAGGTGGGGTGATACATAAAACAAGGGTATCAAATTAGCTCAGATACCGTTCCATAAACCCAATATGTAATAGACAAGACCTACTCCTTGCTCAGAGAACTGGACTCAACACGCCCTATTCACCGCACAAGAATATATCTGACTAGTAATAATCTTAAAACCTATGTATTGATATCTCTCTGATAGTGTGTCAAGTGGGTGTAAAGCGGCATAAACACAGCAGTGAAAAGCAGCTAAACCCCATTATGAAAATAAATTACTTTGAAAAACCCATGAAACAACGACAGTGAAAGAGAGAGAAATTCTTACACAATGCGTTCAGGGGCTGTGATGCAACCTGGATTGACCATATCTAGACCCACAGCTGGATGAGACATAAAGGTGGACACTCTTGGGGCTGAGAGGTTTGGTGAGGTTGGGTGAGCAAACGCAGACCCTTTAAAGTAATACTGCGTGGTACCCATCGCATGGGTCCCAAATCTCCAGCTTCAAGGGCATCTTCCTACATCGAAAACATGCATGAGAAACCCAGAAGATAGTACACCGTGTGATGGGGAAAGGTTTCTAAAACGCACCTCATTTCTCATCTCCTTGTGCCCGGGTTCGCCATTCCAGCCGCTTTACTAGCAATCTCCCTACTTGGAAAATCAGCACCTTTAAACTCCTGTTCCGTACAGGTTGCAATTTGTCCTGAGGATGAACGGGAAGACGGGGAACCAACGAGAGACTAGCTCTTGGTGTTGGGACAGGCACAGGTCACTCTATTTTCCCATCAGGAAGAAGAATTAACCACAGGCTCAGCCTGCCCCCCGGAACCAGAACAGGGCCTGAAGCCATCCTGCGCTTTTGCGGCCAGCTCCCAAAAAAGCGAGTTGTAAAATGGAGGTCCAGGGCACTGCAATTCACAAACCTGCAGAGTTATAAATGATAACTCTCGTCCAAAAATATATTGAGGGAAGGCAAAGAAGAGGATTTGAAATCAAGGCAGAATTGCAGGAAACAGATTTCAGGAGGTAGATTCGAATCGCCTTTAAAGCACATGAAAAGCGGCAAAATGTTGACAATGATGCCCTTGGCCAAAAAGGGCGTATGCGTTTTTTCCTGAATATATTCAGGAAAAAACGCATACGCCCTTTTTGGCCAACCAAGCAACCTGGAAAGGCAAATCAGCGCTACAAAGAAGTCTCGCTTCCCATCGGTCAAAAGGGCCATGCTGAAAAAAGTCTCAAAACCAGAAATGCAGGACAGGCCATGGAGAAATGGGAGCCTTGCTACACTGATGGGCGGGATGTAAATTGCCAACAGCCACTCTGGAGAAGTGTACGGTGTGTCCTGAAACATCTGAAAAACACAGCTTAGAGAGCATAGGGCACTTCCACTCATGGGGGTATAAATTGGGAAAATGAAAAATCAGCAAGACACAAGCACCCCAAAGTTTAGGGCTGCTCTGTTGACAAGGACCTCCACTTCATTCCACCTTCAATATCCCAGGAGGGAGAAAAATGGATAAAGAAGTTGTGGTCCTTATGTACAATGGAATATCACTCAGCCATGAAATCAATGTCATAAGGTTAGTAGCAGCATGATGAGTGGATTTAGGTACGACGATTCTACCTGAAATAAGTCACACAGAAAAGGACACTTCTCATAAGGTATCACTTTTAGAGGGAATGTAAAACCGTTACACTTGAACTGAATTACAAAACAGAACAGAGTCACACATGCAGAAAACAGACTATGGCTGCTTAACGGGAAAGGTGAGGTGGGGTGATACATAAAACAAGGGTATCAAATTAGCTCAGATACCGTTCCATAAACCCAATATGTAGTAGACAAGACCTACTCCTTGCTCAGAGAACTGGACTCAACACGCCCTATTCACCGCACAAGAATATATCTGACTAGTAATAATCTTAAAACCTAAGTATTGATATCTCTCTGTTAGTGTGTCAAGTGGGTGTAAAGCGGCATAAACACAGCCGTTAAAAGCAGCTAAACCCCATTATGAAAATAAATTACTTTGAAAAACCCATGAAACAACGACAGTGAAAGAGACAGAAATTCTTACACAATGAGTTCAGGGGCTGTGATGCAACCTGGATTGACCATATCTAGACCCACAGCTGAATGAGACATAAGGGTGGACACTCTTGGGGCTGAGAGGTTTGGTGAGGTTGGGTGAGCAAACACAGACCCTTTAAAGTAATACTGCGTGGTACCCATCGCATGGGTCCCAAATCTCCAGCTTCAAGGGCATCTTCCTACATTGAAAACATGCATGAGAAACCCAGAAGATAGTACACCGTGTGATGGGGAAAGGTTTCTAAAACGCACCTCATTTCTCATCTCCTTGTGCCCGGGTTCGCCATTCCAGCCGCTTTACTAGCAATCTCCCTACTTGGAAAATCAGCACCTTTAACCTCCTGTTCCGTACAGGTTGCAATTTGTCCTGAGGATGAACGGGAAGACGGGGAACCAACGAGAGACTAGCTCTTGGTGTTGGGACAGGCACAGGTCACTCTATTTTCCCATCAGGAAGAAGAATTAACCACAGGCTCAGCCTGCCCCCCGGAACCAGAACAGGGCCTGAAGCCATCCTGCGCTTTTGCGGCCAGCTCCCAAAAAAGCGAGTTGTAAAATGGAGGTCCAGGGCACTGCAATTCACAAACCTGCAGAGTTATAAATGATAACTCTCGTCCACAAATATATTGAGGGAAGGCAAAGAAGAGGATTTGAAATCAAGGCAGAATTGCAGGAAACAGATTTCAGGAGGTAGATTCGAATCGCCTTTAAAGCACATGAAAAGCGGCAAAACGTTGACAATGATGCCCTTGGCCAAAAAGGGCGTATGCGTTTTTTCCTGAATATATTCAGGAAAAAACGCATATGCCCTTTTTGGCCAACCAAGCAACCTGGAAAGGCAAATCAGCACTACAAAGAAGTCTCGCTTCCCATCGGTCAAAAGGGCCATGCTGAAAAAAGTGTCAAAACCAGAAATGCAGGACAGGCCATGGAGAAATGGGAGCCTTGCTACACTGATGGGCGGGATGTAAATTGCCAACAGCCTCTCTGGAGAAGTGTACGGTGAGTCCTGAAACATCTGAAAAACACAGCTTAGAGAGCATAGGGCACTTCCACTCATGGGGGTATAAATTGGGAAAATGAAAAATCAGCAAGACACAAGCACCCCAAAGTTTAGGGCTGCTCTGTTGACAAGGACCTCCACTTCATTCCACCTTAAATATCCAAGGAAAGAGAAAAATGGATAAAGAAGTTGTGGTCCTTATGTACAATGGAATATCACTCAGCCATGAAATCAATGTCATAAGGCTAGTAGCAGCATGATGAGTGGATTTAGGTACGACGATTCTAAGTGAAATAAGTCACACAGAAAAGGACACTTCTCATAAGGTATCACTGATAGAGGGAATGTAAAAACCGTTACACTTGAACTGAATTACAAAACAGAACAGAGTCACACATGCAGAAAACAGACTATGGCTGCTTAACGGGAAAGGTGAGGTGGGGTGATACATAAAACAAGGGTATCAAATTAGCTCAGATACTGTTCCATAAACCCAATATGTAGTAGACAAGACCTACTCCTTGCTCAGAGAACTGGACTCAACACGCCCTATTCACCGCACAAGAATATATCTGACTAGTAATAATCTTAAAACCTATGTATTGATATCTCTCTGTTAGTGTGTCAAGTGGGTGTGAAGCGGCATAAACACAGCCGTGAAAAGCAGCTAAACCCCATTATGAAAATAAATTACTTTGAAAAACCCATGAAACAACGACAGTGAAAGAGATAGAAATTCTTACACAATGAGTTCAGGGGCTGTGATGCAACCTGGATTGACCATATCTAGACCCACAGCTGGATGAGACATAAGGGTGGACACTCTTGGGGCTGAGAGGTTTGGTGAGGTTGGGTGAGCAAACGCAGACCCTTTAAAGTAATACTGCGTGGTACCCATCGCATGGGTCCCAAATCTCCAGGTTCAAGGGCATCTTCCTACATCAAAAACATGCATGAGAAACCCAGAAGATGGTACACCGTGTGATGGGGAAAGGTTTCTAAAACGCACCTCATTTCTCATCTCCTTGTGCCCGGGTTCGCCATTCCAGCCACTTTACTAGCAATCTCCCTACTTGGAGCATCAGCACCTTTAACCTCCTGTTCCGTACAGGTTGCAATTTGTCCTGAGGATGAACGGGAAGACGGGGAACCAACGAGAGACTAGCTCTTGGTGTCGGGACAGGCACAGGTCACTCTATTTTCCCATCAGGAAGAAGAATTAACCACAGGCTCAGCCTGCCCCCCGGAACCAGAACAGGGCCTGAAGCCATCCTGCGCTTTTGCGGCCAGCTCCCAAAAAAGCGAGTTGTAAAATGGAGGTTCAGGGCACTGCAATTCACAAACCTGCAGAGTTATAAATGATAACTCTCATCCACAAATATATTGAGGGAAGGCAAAGAAGAGGATTTGAAATCAAGGCAGAATTGCAGGAAACAGATTTCAGGAGGTAGATTCGAATCGCCTTTAAAGCACATGAAAAGCGGCAAAACGTTGACAATGATGCCCTTGGCCAAAAAGGGCGTATGCGTTTTTTCCTGAATATATTCAGGAAAAAACGCATACGCCCTTTTTGGCCAACCAAGCAACCTGGAAAGGCAAATCAGCGCTACAAACAAGTCTCGCTTCCCATCGGTCAAAAGGGCCATGCTGAAAAAAGTGTCAAAACCAGAAATGCAGGACAGGCCATGGAGAAATGGGAGCCTTGCTACACTGATGGGCGGGATGTAAATTGCCAACAGCCACTCTGGAGAAGTGTACGGTGAGTCCTGAAACATCTGAAAAACACAGCTTAGAGAGCATAGGGCACTTCCACTCATGGGGGTATAAATTGGGAAAATGAAAAATCAGCAAGACACAAGCACCCCAAAGTTGAGGGCTGCTCTGTTGACAAGGACCTCCACTTCATTCCACCTTCAATATCCCAGGAAAGAGAAAAATGGATAAAGAAGTTGTGGTCCTTATGTACAATGGAATATCACTCAGCCATGAAATCAATGTCATAAGGTTAGTAGCAGCATGATGAGTGGATTTAGGTACGACGATTCTAAGTGAAATAAGTCACACAGAAAAGGACACTTCTCATAAGGTATCACTTTTAGAGGGAATGTAAAAACCGTTACACTTGAACTGAATTACAAAACAGAACAGAGTCACACATGCAGAAAACAGACTATGGCTGCTTAACGGGAAAGGTGAGGTGGGGTGATACATAAAACAAGGGTATCAAATTAGCTCAGATACTGTTCCATAAACCCAATATGTAGTAGACAAGACCTACTCCTTGCTCAGAGAACTGGACTCAACACGCCCTATTCACCGCACAAGAATATATCTGACTAGTAATAATCTTAAAACCTATGTATTGATATCTCTCTGTTAGTGTGTCAAGTGGGTGTGAAGCGGCATAAACACAGCCGTGAAAAGCAGCTAAACCCCATTATGAAAATAAATTACTTTGAAAAACCCATGAAACAACGACAGTGAAAGAGATAGAAATTCTTACACAATGAGTTCAGGGGCTGTGATGCAACCTGGATTGACCATATCTAGACCCACAGCTGGATGAGACATAAGGGTGGACACTCTTGGGGCTGAGAGGTTTGGTGAGGTTGGGTGAGCAAACGCAGACCCTTTAAAGTAATACTGCGTGGTACCCATTGCATGGGTCCCAAATCTCCAGGTTCAAGGGCATCTTCCTACATCAAAAACATGCATGAGAAACCCAGAAGATGGTACACCGTGTGATGGGGAAAGGTTTCTAAAACGCACCTCATTTCTCATCTCCTTGTGCCCGGGTTCGCCATTCCAGCCGCTTTACTAGCAATCTCCCTACTTGGAAAATCAGCACCTTTAACCTCCTGTTCCGTACAGGTTGCAATTTGTCCTGAGGATGAACGGGAAGACGGGGAACCAACGAGAGACTAGCTCTTGGTGTTGGGACAGGCACAGGTCACTCTATTTTCCCATCAGGAAGAAGAATTAACCACAGGCTCAGCCTGCCCCCCGGAACCAGAACAGGGCCTGAAGCCATCCTGCGCTTTTGCGGCCAGCTCCCAAAAAAGCGAGTTGTAAAATGGAGGTCCAGGGCACTGCAATTCACAAACCTGCAGAGTTATAAATGATAACTCTCGTCCACAAATATATTGAGGGAAGGCAAAGAAGAGGATTTGAAATCAAGGCAGAATTGCAGGAAACAGATTTCAGGAGGTAGATTCGAATCGCCTTTAAAGCACATGAAAAGCGGCAAAACGTTGACAATGATGCCCTTGGCCAAAAAGGGCGTATGCGTTTTTTCCTGAATATATTCAGGAAAAAACGCATACGCCCTTTTTGGCCAACCAAGCAACCTGGAAAGGCAAATCAGCACTACAAAGAAGTCTCGCTTCCCATCGGTCAAAAGGGCCATGCTGAAAAAAGTGTCAAAACCAGAAATGCAGGACAGGCCATGGAGAAATGGGAGCCTTGCTACACTGATGGGCGGGATGTAAATTGCCAACAGCCTCTCTGGAGAAGTGTACGGTGAGTCCTGAAACATCTGAAAAACACAGCTTAGAGAGCATAGGGCACTTCCACTCATGGGGGTATAAATTGGGAAAATGAAAAATCAGCAAGACACAAGCACCCCAAAGTTTAGGGCTGCTCTGTTGACAAGGACCTCCACTTCATTCCACCTTAAATATCCAAGGAAAGAGAAAAATGGATAAAGAAGTTGTGGTCCTTATGTACAATGGAATATCACTCAGCCATGAAATCAATGTCATAAGGCTAGTAGCAGCATGATGAGTGGATTTAGGTACGACGATTCTAAGTGAAATAAGTCACACAGAAAAGGACACTTCTCATAAGGTATCACTGATAGAGGGAATGTAAAAACCGTTACACTTGAACTGAATTACAAAACAGAACAGAGTCACACATGCAGAAAACAGACTATGGCTGCTTAACGGGAAAGGTGAGGTGGGGTGATACATAAAACAAGGGTATCAAATTAGCTCAGATACTGTTCCATAAACCCAATATGTAGTAGACAAGACCTACTCCTTGCTCAGAGAACTGGACTCAACACGCCCTATTCACCGCACAAGAATATATCTGACTAGTAATAATCTTAAAACCTATGTATTGATATCTCTCTGTTAGTGTGTCAAGTGGGTGTGAAGCGGCATAAACACAGCCGTGAAAAGCAGCTAAACCCCATTATGAAAATAAATTACTTTGAAAAACCCATGAAACAACGACAGTGAAAGAGATAGAAATTCTTACACAATGAGTTCAGGGGCTGTGATGCAACCTGGATTGACCATATCTAGACCCACAGCTGGATGAGACATAAGGGTGGACACTCTTGGGGCTGAGAGGTTTGGTGAGGTTGGGTGAGCAAACGCAGACCCTTTAAAGTAATACTGCGTGGTACCCATCGCATGGGTCCCAAATCTCCAGGTTCAAGGGCATCTTCCTACATCAAAAACATGCATGAGAAACCCAGAAGATGGTACACCGTGTGATGGGGAAAGGTTTCTAAAACGCACCTCATTTCTCATCTCCTTGTGCCCGGGTTCGCCATTCCAGCCACTTTACTAGCAATCTCCCTACTTGGAGCATCAGCACCTTTAACCTCCTGTTCCGTACAGGTTGCAATTTGTCCTGAGGATGAACGGGAAGACGGGGAACCAACGAGAGACTAGCTCTTGGTGTCGGGACAGGCACAGGTCACTCTATTTTCCCATCAGGAAGAAGAATTAACCACAGGCTCAGCCTGCCCCCCGGAACCAGAACAGGGCCTGAAGCCATCCTGCGCTTTTGCGGCCAGCTCCCAAAAAAGCGAGTCGTAAAATGGAGGTTCAGGGCACTGCAATTCACAAACCTGCAGAGTTATAAATGATAACTCTCATCCACAAATATATTGAGGGAAGGCAAAGAAGAGGATTTGAAATCAAGGCAGAATTGCAGGAAACAGATTTCAGGAGGTAGATTCGAATCGCCTTTAAAGCACATGAAAAGCGGCAAAACGTTGACAATGATGCCCTTGGCCAAAAAGGGCGTATGCGTTTTTTCCTGAATATATTCAGGAAAAAACGCATACGCCCTTTTTGGCCAACCAAGCAACCTGGAAAGGCAAATCAGCGCTACAAACAAGTCTCGCTTCCCATCGGTCAAAAGGGCCATGCTGAAAAAAGTGTCAAAACCAGAAATGCAGGACAGGCCATGGAGAAATGGGAGCCTTGCTACACTGATGGGCGGGATGTAAATTGCCAACAGCCACTCTGGAGAAGTGTCCGGTGAGTCCTGAAACATCTGAAAAACACAGCTTAGAGAGCATAGGGCACTTCCACTCATGGGGGTATAAATTGGGAAAATGAAAAATCAGCAAGACACAAGCACCCCAAAGTTTAGGGCTGCTCTGTTGACAAGGACCTCCACTTCATTCCACCTTAAATATCCAAGGAAAGAGAAAAATGGATAAAGAAGTTGTGGTCCTTATGTACAATGGAATATCACTCAGCCATGAAATCAATGTCATAAGGTTAGTAGCAGCATGATGAGTGGATTTAGGTACGACGATTCTAAGTGAAATAAGTCACACAGAAAAGGACACTTCTCATAAGGTATCACTTTTAGAGGGAATGTAAAAACCGTTACACTTGAACTGAATTACAAAACAGAACAGAGTCACACATGCAGAAAACAGACTATGGCTGCTTAACGGGAAAGGTGAGGTGGGGTGATACATAAAACAAGGGTATCAAATTAGCTCAGATACTGTTCCATAAACCCAATATGTAGTAGACAAGACCTACTCCTTGCTCAGAGAACTGGACTCAACACGCCCTATTCACCGCACAAGAATATATCTGACTAGTAATAATCTTAAAACCTATGTATTGATATCTCTCTGTTAGTGTGTCAAGTGGGTGTGAAGGGGCATAAACACAGCCGTGAAAAGCAGCTAAACCCCATTATGAAAATAAATTACTTTGAAAAACCCATGAAACAACGACAGTGAAAGAGATAGAAATTCTTACACAATGAGTTCAGGGGCTGTGATGCAACCTGGATTGACCATATCTAGACCCACAGCTGGATGAGACATAAGGGTGGACACTCTTGGGGCTGAGAGGTTTGGTGAGGTTGGGTGAGCAAACGCAGACCCTTTAAAGTAATACTGCGTGGTACCCATTGCATGGGTCCCAAATCTCCAGGTTCAAGGGCATCTTCCTACATCAAAAACATGCATGAGAAACCCAGAAGATGGTACACCGTGTGATGGGGAAAGGTTTCTAAAACGCACCTCATTTCTCATCTCCTTGTGCCCGGGTTCGCCATTCCAGCCACTTTACTAGCAATCTCCCTACTTGGAGCATCAGCACCTTTAAGCTCCTGTTCCGTACAGGTTGCAATTTGTCCTGAGGATGAACGGGAAGACGGGGAACCAACGAGAGACTAGCTCTTGGTGTCGGGACAGGCACAGGTCACTCTATTTTCCCATCAGGAAGAAGAATTAACCACAGGCTCAGCCTGCCCCCCGGAACCAGAACAGGGCCTGAAGCCATCCTGCGCTTTTGCGGCCAGCTCCCAAAAAAGCGAGTTGTAAAATGGAGGTTCAGGGCACTGCAATTCACAAACCTGCAGAGTTATAAATGATAACTCTCATCCACAAATATATTGAGGGAAGGCAAAGAAGAGGATTTGAAATCAAGGCAGAATTGCAGGAAACAGATTTCAGGAGGTAGATTCGAATCGCCTTTAAAGCACATGAAAAGCGGCAAAACGTTGACAATGATGCCCTTGGCCAAAAAGGGCGTATGCGTTTTTTCCTGAATATATTCAGGAAAAAACGCATACGCCCTTTTTGGCCAACCAAGCAACCTGGAAAGGCAAATCAGCGCTACAAACAAGTCTCGCTTCCCATCGGTCAAAAGGGCCATGCTGAAAAAAGTGTCAAAACCAGAAATGCAGGACAGGCCATGGAGAAATGGGAGCCTTGCTACACTGATGGGCGGGATGTAAATTGCCAACAGCCACTCTGGAGAAGTGTACGGTGAGTCCTGAAACATCTGAAAAACACAGCTTAGAGAGCATAGGGCACTTCCACTCATGGGGGTATAAATTGGGAAAATGAAAAATCAGCAAGACACAAGCACCCCAAAGTTTAGGGCTGCTCTGTTGACAAGGACCTCCACTTCATTCCACCTTAAATATCCAAGGAAAGAGAAAAATGGATAAAGAAGTTGTGGTCCTTATGTACAATGGAATATCACTCAGCCATGAAATCAATGTCATAAGGTTAGTAGCAGCATGATGAGTGGATTTAGGTACGACGATTCTAAGTGAAATAAGTCACACAGAAAAGGACACTTCTCATAAGGTATCACTTTTAGAGGGAATGTAAAAACCGTTACACTTGAACTGAATTACAAAACAGAACAGAGTCACACATGCAGAAAACAGACTATGGCTGCTTAACGGGAAAGGTGAGGTGGGGTGATACATAAAACAAGGGTATCAAATTAGCTCAGATACTGTTCCATAAACCCAATATGTAGTAGACAAGACCTACTCCTTGCTCAGAGAACTGGACTCAACACGCCCTATTCACCGCACAAGAATATATCTGACTAGTAATAATCTTAAAACCTATGTATTGATATCTCTCTGTTAGTGTGTCAAGTGGGTGTGAAGCGGCATAAACACAGCCGTGAAAAGCAGCTAAACCCCATTATGAAAATAAATTACTTTGAAAAACCCATGAAACAACGACAGTGAAAGAGATAGAAATTCTTACACAATGAGTTCAGGGGCTGTGATGCAACCTGGATTGACCATATCTAGACCCACAGCTGGATGAGACATAAGGGTGGACACTCTTGGGGCTGAGAGGTTTGGTGAGGTTGGGTGAGCAAACGCAGACCCTTTAAAGTAATACTGCGTGGTACCCATCGCATGGGTCCCAAATCTCCAGGTTCAAGGGCATCTTCCTACATCGAAAACATGCATGAGAAACCCAGAAGATGGTACACCGTGTGATGGGGAAAGGTTTCTAAAACGCACCTCATTTCTCATCTCCTTGTGCCCGGGTTCGCCATTCCAGCCGATTTACTAGCAATCTCCCTACTTGGAGCATCAGCACCTTTAACCTGCTGTTCCGTACAGGTTGCAATTTGTCCTGAGGATGAACGGGAAGACGGGGAACCAACGAGAGACTAGCTCTTGGTGTCGGGATAGGCACAGGTAACTCTATTTTCCCATCAGGAAGAAGAATTAACCACAGGCTCAGCCTGCCCCCCGGAACCAGAACAGGGCCTGAAGCCATCCTGCGCTTTTGCGGCCAGCTCCCAAAAAAGCGAGTTGTAAAATGGAGGTTCAGGGCACTGCAATTCACAAACCTGCAGAGTTATAAATGATAACTCTCGTCCACAAATATATTGAGGGAAGGCAAAGAAGAGGATTTGAAATCAAGGCAGAATTGCACGAAACAGATTTCAGGAGGTAGATACGAATCGCCTTTAAAGCACATGAAAAGCGGCAAAACGTTGACAATGATGCCCTTGGCCAAAAAGGGCGTATGCGTTTTTTCCTGAATATATTCAGGAAAAAACGCATACGCCCTTTTTGGCCAACCAAGCAACCTGGAAAGGCAAATCAGCGCTACAGAGAAGTCTTGCTTCCCATCGGTCAAAAGGGCCATGCTGAAAAAAGTGTCAAAACCAGAAATGCAGGACAGGCCATGGAGAAATGGGAGCCTTGCTACACTGATGGGCGGGATGTAAATTGCCAACAGCCACTCTGGAGAAGTGTACGGTGAGTCCTGAAACATCTAAAAAACACAGCTTAGAGAGCATAGGGCACTTCCACTCATGGGGGTATAAATTGGGAAAATGAAAAATCAGCAAGACACAAGCACCCCAAAGTTGAGGGCTGCTCTGTTGACAAGGACCTCCACTTCATTCCACCTTCAATATCCCAGGAAAGAGAAAAATGGATAAAGAAGTTGTGGTCCTTATGTACAATGGAATATCACTCAGCCATGAAATCAATGTCATAAGGTTAGTAGCAGCATGATGAGTGGATTTAGGTACGACGATTCTAAGTGAAATAAGTCACACAGAAAAGGACACTTCTCATAAGGTATCACTTTTAGAGGGAATGTAAAAACCGTTACACTTGAACTGAATTACAAAACAGAACAGAGTCACACATGCAGAAAACAGACTATGGCTGCTTAACGGGAAAGGTGAGGTGGGGTGATACATAAAACAAGGGTATCAAATTAGCTCAGATACCGTTCCATAAACCCAATATGTAATAGACAAGACCTACTCCTTGCTCAGAGAACTGGACTCAACACGCCCTATTCACCGCACAAGAATATATCTGACTAGTAATAATCTTAAAACCTATGTATTGATATCTCTCTGTTAGTGTGTCAAGTGGGTGTAAAGCGGCATAAACACAGCAGTGAAAAGCAGCTAAACCCCATTATGAAAATAAATTACTTTGAAAAACCCATGAAACAACGACAGTGAAAGAGACAGAAATTCTTACACAATGCGTTCAGGGGCTGTGATGCAACCTGGATTGACCATATCTAGACCCACAGCTGGATGAGACATAAGGGTGGACACTCTTGGGGCTGAGAGGTTTGGTGAGGTTGGGTGAGCAAACACAGACCCTTTAAAGTAATACTGCGTGGTACCCATCGAATGGGTCCCAAATCTCCAGCTTCAAGGGCATCTTCCTACATTGAAAACATGCATGAGAAACCCAGAAGATAGTATACCGTGTGATGGGGAAAGGTTTCTAAAACGCACCTCATTTCTCATCTCCTTGTGCCCGGGTTCGCCATTCCAGCCGCTTTACTAGCAATCTCCCTACTTGGAAAATCAGCACCTTTAACCTCCTGTTCCGTACAGGTTGCAATTTGTCCTGAGGATGAACGGGAAGACGGGGAACCAACGAGAGACTAGCTCTTGGTGTTGGGACAGGCACAGGTCACTCTATTTTCCCATCAGGAAGAAGAATTAACCACAGGCTCAGCCTGCCCCCCGGAACCAGAACAGGGCCTGAAGCCATCCTGCGCTTTTGCGGCCAGCTCCCAAAAAAGCGAGTTGTAAAATGGAGGTCCAGGGCACAGCAATTCACAAACCTGCAGAGTTATAAATGATAACTCTCGTCCACAAATATATTGAGGGAAGGCAAAGAAGAGGATTTGAAATCAAGGCAGAATTGCAGGAAACAGATTTCAGGAGGTAGATTCGAATCGCCTTTAAAGCACATGAAAAGCGGCAAAACGTTGACAATGATGCCCTTGGCCAAAAAGGGCGTATGCGTTTTTTCCTGAATATATTCAGGAAAAAACGCATACGCCCTTTTTGGCCAACCAAGCAACCTGGAAAGGCAAATCAGCGCTACAAACAAGTCTCGCTTCCCATCGGTCAAAAGGGCCATGCTGAAAAAAGTGTCAAAACCAGAAATGCAGGACAGGCCATGGAGAAATGGGAGCCTTGCTACACTGATGGGCGGGATGTAAATTGCCAACAGCCACTCTGGAGAAGTGTACGGTGAGTCCTGAAACATCTGAAAAACACAGCTTAGAGAGCATAGGGCACTTCCACTCATGGGGGTATAAATTGGGAAAATGAAAAATCAGCAAGACACAAGCACCCCAAAGTTGAGGGCTGCTCTGTTGACAAGGACCTCCACTTCATTCCACCTTAAATATCCAAGGAAAGAGAAAAATGGATAAAGAAGTTGTGGTCCTTATGTACAATGGAATATCACTCAGCCATGAAATCAATGTCATAAGGTTAGTAGCAGCATGATGAGTGGATTTAGGTACGACGATTCTAAGTGAAATAAGTCACACAGAAAAGGACACTTCTCATAAGGTATCACTTTTAGAGGGAATGTAAAAACCGTTACACTTGAACTGAATTACAAAACAGAACAGAGTCACACATGCAGAAAACAGACTATGGCTGCTTAACGGGAAAGGTGAGGTGGGGTGATACATAAAACAAGGGTATCAAATTAGCTCAGATACTGTTCCATAAACCCAATATGTAGTAGACAAGACCTACTCCTTGCTCAGAGAACTGGACTCAACACGCCCTATTCACCGCACAAGAATATATCTGACTAGTAATAATCTTAAAACCTATGTATTGATATCTCTCTGTTAGTGTGTCAAGTGGGTGTGAAGCGGCATAAACACAGCCGTGAAAAGCAGCTAAACCCCATTATGAAAATAAATTACTTTGAAAAACCCATGAAACAACGACAGTGAAAAAGATAGAAATTCTTACACAATGAGTTCAGGGGCTGTGATGCAACCTGGATTGACCATATCTAGACCCACAGCTGGATGAGACATAAGGGTGGACACTCTTGGGGCTGAGAGGTTTGGTGAGGTTGGGTGAGCAAACGCAGACCCTTTAAAGTAATACTGCGTGGTACCCATCGCATGGGTCCCAAATCTCCAGGTTCAAGGGCATCTTCCTACATCAAAAACATGCATGAGAAACCCAGAAGATGGTACACCGTGTGATGGGGAAAGGTTTCTAAAACGCACCTCATTTCTCATCTCCTTGTGCCCGGGTTCGCCATTCCAGCCACTTTACTAGCAATCTCCCTATTTGGAGCATCAGCACCTTTAACCTCCTGTTCCGTACAGGTTGCAATTTGTCCTGAGGATGAACGGGAAGACGGGGAACCAACGAGAGACTAGCTCTTGGTGACGGGACAGGCACAGGTCACTCTATTTTCCCATCAGGAAGAAGAATTAACCACAGGCTCAGCCTGCCCCCCGGAACCAGAACAGGGCCTGAAGCCATCCTGCGCTTTTGCGGCCAGCTCCCAAAAAAGCGAGTTGTAAAATGGAGGTTCAGGGCACTGCAATTCACAAACCTGCAGAGTTATAAATGATAACTCTCATCCACAAATATATTGAGGGAAGGCAAAGAAGAGGATTTGAAATCAAGGCAGAATTGCACGAAACAGATTTCAGGAGGTAGATTCGAATCGCCTTTAAAGCACATGAAAAGCGGCAAAATGTTGACAATGATGCCCTTGGCCAAAAAGGGCGTATGCGTTTTTTCCTGAATATATTCAGGAAAAAACGCATACGCCCTTTTTGGCCAACCAAGCAACCTGGAAAGGCAAATCAGCGCTACAGAGAAGTCTCGCTTCCCATCGGTCAAAAGGGCCATGCTGAAAAAAGTGTCAAAACCAGAAATGCAGGACAGGCCATGGAGAAATGAGAGCCTTGCTACACTGATGGGCGGGATGTAAATTGCCAACAGCCACTCTGGAGAAGTGTACGGTGTGTCCTGAAACATCTGAAAAACACAGCTTAGAGAGCATAGGGCACTTCCACTCATGGGGGTATAAATTGGGAAAATGAAAAATCAGCAAGACACAAGCACCCCAAAGTTGAGGGCTGCTCTGTTGACAAGGACCTCCACTTCATTCCACCTTAAATATCCAAGGAAAGAGAAAAATGGATAAAGAAGTTGTGGTCCTTATGTACAATGGAATATCACTCAGCCATGAAATCAATGTCATAAGGTTAGTAGCAGCATGATGAGTGGATTTAGGTACGACGATTCTAAGTGAAATAAGTCACACAGAAAAGGACACTTCTCATAAGGTATCACTTTTAGAGGGAATGTAAAAACCGTTACACTTGAACTGAATTACAAAACAGAACAGAGTCACACATGCAGAAAACAGACTATGGCTGCTTAACGGGAAAGGTGAGGTGGGGTGATACATAAAACAAGGGTATCAAATTAGCTCAGATACCGTTCCATAAACCCAATATGTAGTAGACAAGACCTACTCCTTGCTCAGAGAACTGGACTCAACACGCCCTATTCACCGCACAAGAATATATCTGACTAGTAATAATCTTAAAACCTATGTATTGATATCTCTCTGTTAGTGTGTCAAGTGGGTGTAAAGCGGCATAAACACAGCCGTTAAAAGCAGCTAAACCCCATTATGAAAATAAATTACTTTGAAAAACCCATGAAACAACGACAGTGAAAGAGACAGAAATTCTTACACAATGAGTTCAGGGGCTGTGATGCAACCTGGATTGACCATATCTAGACCCACAGCTGGATGAGACATAAGGGTGGACACTCTTGGGGCTGAGAGGTTTGGTGAGGTTGGGTGAGCAAACGCAGACCCTTTAAAGTAATACTGCGTGGTACCCATCGCATGGGTCCCAAATCTCCAGGTTCAAGGGCATCTTCCTACATCGAAAACATGCATGAGAAACCCAGAAGATGGTACACCGTGTGATGGGGAAAGGTTTCTAAAACGCACCTCATTTCTCATCTCCTTGTGCCCGGGTTCGCCATTCCAGCCGATTTACTAGCAATCTCCCTACTTGGAGCATCAGCACCTTTAACCTCCTGTTCCGTACAGGTTGCAATTTGTCCTGAGGATGAACGGGAAGACGGGGAACCAACGAGAGACTAGCTCTTGGTGTCGGGATAGGCACAGGTAACTCTATTTTCCCATCAGGAAGAAGAATTAACCACAGGCTCAGCCTGCCCCCCGGAACCAGAACAGGGCCTGAAGCCATCCTGCGCTTTTGCGGCCAGCTCCCAAAAAAGCGAGTTGTAAAATGGAGGTTCAGGGCACTGCAATTCACAAACCTGCAGAGTTATAAATGATAACTCTCGTCCACAAATATATTGAGGGAAGGCAAAGAAGAGGATTTGAAATCAAGGCAGAATTGCACGAAACAGATTTCAGGAGGTAGATACGAATCGCCTTTAAAGCACATGAAAAGCGGCAAAACGTTGACAATGATGCCCTTGGCCAAAAAGGGCGTATGCGTTTTTTCGTGAATATATTCAGGAAAAAACGCATACGCCCTTTTTGGCCAACCAAGCAACCTGGAAAGGCAAATCAGCGCTACAGAGAAGTCTTGCTTCCCATCGGTCAAAAGGGCCATGCTGAAAAAAGTGTCAAAACCAGAAATGCAGGACAGGCCATGGAGAAATGGGAGCCTTGCTACACTGATGGGCGGGATGTAAATTGCCAACAGCCACTCTGGAGAAGTGTACGGTGAGTCCTGAAACATCTAAAAAACACAGCTTAGAGAGCATAGGGCACTTCCACTCATGGGGGTATAAATTGGGAAAATGAAAAATCAGCAAGACACAAGCACCCCAAAGTTGAGGGCTGCTCTGTTGACAAGGACCTCCACTTCATTCCACCTTCAATATCCCAGGAAAGAGAAAAATGGATAAAGAAGTTGTGGTCCTTATGTACAATGGAATATCACTCAGCCATGAAATCAATGTCATAAGGTTAGTAGCAGCATGATGAGTGGATTTAGGTACGACGATTCTAAGTGAAATAAGTCACACAGAAAAGGACACTTCTCATAAGGTATCACTTTTAGAGGGAATGTAAAAACCGTTACACTTGAACTGAATTACAAAACAGAACAGAGTCACACATGCAGAAAACAGACTATGGCTGCTTAACGGGAAAGGTGAGGTGGGGTGATACATAAAACAAGGGTATCAAATTAGCTCAGATACCGTTCCATAAACCCAATATGTAATAGACAAGACCTACTCCTTGCTCAGAGAACTGGACTCAACACGCCCTATTCACCGCACAAGAATATATCTGACTAGTAATAATCTTAAAACCTATGTATTGATATCTCTCTGTTAGTGTGTCAAGTGGGTGTAAAGCGGCATAAACACAGCAGTGAAAAGCAGCTAAACCCCATTATGAAAATAAATTACTTTGAAAAACCCATGAAACAACGACAGTGAAAGAGACAGAAATTCTTACACAATGCGTTCAGGGGCTGTGATGCAACCTGGATTGACCATATCTAGACCCACAGCTGGATGAGACATAAGGGTGGACACTCTTGGGGCTGAGAGGTTTGGTGAGGTTGGGTGAGCAAACACAGACCCTTTAAAGTAATACTGCGTGGTACCCATCGAATGGGTCCCAAATCTCCAGCTTCAAGGGCATCTTCCTACATTGAAAACATGCATGAGAAACCCAGAAGATAGTATACCGTGTGATGGGGAAAGGTTTCTAAAACGCACCTCATTTCTCATCTCCTTGTGCCCGGGTTCGCCATTCCAGCCGCTTTACTAGCAATCTCCCTACTTGGAAAATCAGCACCTTTAACCTCCTGTTCCGTACAGGTTGCAATTTGTCCTGAGGATGAACGGGAAGACGGGGAACCAACGAGAGACTAGCTCTTGGTGTTGGGACAGGCACAGGTCACTCTATTTTCCCATCAGGAAGAAGAATTAACCACAGGCTCAGCCTGCCCCCCGGAACCAGAACAGGGCCTGAAGCCATCCTGCGCTTTTGCGGCCAGCTCCCAAAAAAGCGAGTTGTAAAATGGAGGTCCAGGGCACAGCAATTCACAAACCTGCAGAGTTATAAATGATAACTCTCGTCCACAAATATATTGAGGGAAGGCAAAGAAGAGGATTTGAAATCAAGGCAGAATTGCAGGAAACAGATTTCAGGAGGTAGATTCGAATCGCCTTTAAAGCACATGAAAAGCGGCAAAACGTTGACAATGATGCCCTTGGCCAAAAAGGGCGTATGCGTTTTTTCCTGAATATATTCAGGAAAAAACGCATACGCCCTTTTTGGCCAACCAAGCAACCTGGAAAGGCAAATCAGCGCTACAAACAAGTCTCGCTTCCCATCGGTCAAAAGGGCCATGCTGAAAAAAGTGTCAAAACCAGAAATGCAGGACAGGTCATGGAGAAATGGGAGCCTTGCTACACTGATGGGCGGGATGTAAATTGCCAACAGCCACTCTGGAGAAGTGTACGGTGAGTCCTGAAACATCTGAAAAACACAGCTTAGAGAGCATAGGGCACTTCCACTCATGGGGGTATAAATTGGGAAAATGAAAAATCAGCAAGACACAAGCACCCCAAAGTTTAGGGCTGCTCTGTTGACAAGGACCTCCACTTCATTCCACCTTAAATATCCAAGGAAAGAGAAAAATGGATAAAGAAGTTGTGGTCCTTATGTACAATGGAATATCACTCAGCCATGAAATCAATGTCATAAGGTTAGTAGCAGCATGATGAGTGGATTTAGGTACGACGATTCTAAGTGAAATAAGTCACACAGAAAAGGACACTTCTCATAAGGTATCACTTTTAGAGGGAATGTAAAAACCGTTACACTTGAACTGAATTACAAAACAGAACAGAGTCACACATGCAGAAAACAGACTATGGCTGCTTAACGGGAAAGGTGAGGTGGGGTGATACATAAAACAAGGGTATCAAATTAGCTCAGATACTGTTCCATAAACCCAATATGTAGTAGACAAGACCTACTCCTTGCTCAGAGAACTGGACTCAACACGCCCTATTCACCGCACAAGAATATATCTGACTAGTAATAATTTTAAAACCTATGTATTGATATCTCTCTGTTAGTGTGTCAAGTGGGTGTGAAGCGGCATAAACACAGCCGTGAAAAGCAGCTAAACCCCATTATGAAAATAAATTACTTTGAAAAACCCATGAAACAACGACAGTGAAAGAGATAGAAATTCTTACACAATGAGTTCAGGGGCTGTGATGCAACCTGGATTGACCATATCTAGACCCACAGCTGGATGAGACATAAGGGTGGACACTCTTGGGGCTGAGAGGTTTGGTGAGGTTGGGTGAGCAAACGCAGACCCTTTAAAGTAATACTGCGTGGTACCCATCGCATGGGTCCCAAATCTCCAGGTTCAAGGGCATCTTCCTACATTAAAAACATGCATGAGAAACCCAGAAGATGGTACACCGTGTGATGGGGAAAGGTTTCTAAAACGCACCTCATTTCTCATCTCCTTGTGCCCGGGTTCGCCATTCCAGCCGCTTTACTAGCAATCTCCCTACTTGGAAAATCAGCACCTTTAACCTCCTGTTCCGTACAGGTTGCAATTTGTCCTGAGGATGAACGGGAAGACGGGGAACCAACGAGAGACTAGCTCTTGGTGTCGGGACAGGCACAGGTCACTCTATTTTCCCATCAGGAAGAAGAATTAACCACAGGCTCAGCCTGCCCCCCGGAACCAGAACAGGGCCTGAAGCCATCCTGCGCTTTTGCGGCCAGCTCCCAAAAAAGCGAGTTGTAAAATGGAGGTTCAGGGCACTGCAATTCACAAACCTGCAGAGTTATAAATGATAACTCTCATCCACAAATATATTGAGGGAAGGCAAAGAAGAGGATTTGAAATCAAGGCAGAATTGCAGGAAACAGATTTCAGGAGGTAGATTCGAATCGCCTTTAAAGCACATGAAAAGCTGCAAAACGTTGACAATGATGCCCTTGGCCAAAAAGGGCGTATGCGTTTTTTCCTGAATATATTCAGGAAAAAACGCATACGCCCTTTTTGGCCAACCAAGCAACCTGGAAAGGCAAATCAGCGCTACAAACAAGTCTCGCTTCCCATCGGTCAAAAGGGCCATGCTGAAAAAAGTGTCAAAACCAGAAATGCAGGACAGGCCATGGAGAAATGGGAGCCTTGCTACACTGATGGGCGGGATGTAAATTGCCAACAGCCACTCTGGAGAAGTGTACGGTGAGTCCTGAAACATCTGAAAAACACAGCTTAGAGAGCATAGGGCACTTCCACTCATGGGGGTATAAATTGGGAAAATGAAAAATCAGCAAGACACAAGCACCCCAAAGTTTAGGGCTGCTCTGTTGACAAGGACCTCCACTTCATTCCACCTTAAATATCCAAGGAAAGAGAAAAATGGATAAAGAAGTTGTGGTCCTTATGTACAATGGAATATCACTCAGCCATGAAATCAATGTCATAAGGTTAGTAGCAGCATGATGAGTGGATTTAGGTACGACGATTCTAAGTGAAATAAGTCACACAGAAAAGGACACTTCTCATAAGGTATCACTTTTAGAGGGAATGTAAAAACCGTTACACTTGAACTGAATTACAAAACAGAACAGAGTCACACATGCAGAAAACAGACTATGGCTGCTTAACGGGAAAGGTGAGGTGGGGTGATACATAAAACAAGGGTATCAAATTAGCTCAGATACTGTTCCATAAACCCAATATGTAGTAGACAAGACCTACTCCTTGCTCAGAGAACTGGACTCAACACGCCCTATTCACCGCACAAGAATATATCTGACTAGTAATAATCTTAAAACCTATGTATTGATATCTCTCTGTTAGTGTGTCAAGTGGGTGTGAAGCGGCATAAACACAGCCGTGAAAAGCAGCTAAACCCCATTATGAAAATAAATTACTTTGAAAAACCCATGAAACAACGACAGTGAAAGAGATAGAAATTCTTACACAATGAGTTCAGGGGCTGTGATGCAACCTGGATTGACCATATCTAGACCCACAGCTGGATGAGACATAAGGGTGGACACTCTTGGGGCTGAGAGGTTTGGTGAGGTTGGGTGAGCAAACGCAGACCCTTTAAAGTAATACTGCGTGGTACCCATCGCATGGGTCCCAAATCTCCAGGTTCAAGGGCATCTTCCTACATCGAAAACATGCATGAGAAACCCAGAAGATGGTACACCGTGTGATGGGGAAAGGTTTCTAAAACGCACCTCATTTCTCATCTCCTTGTGCCCGGGTTCGCCATTCCAGCCGATTTACTAGCAATCTCCCTACTTGGAGCATCAGCACCTTTAACCTCCTGTTCCGTACAGGTTGCAATTTGTCCTGAGGATGAACGGGAAGACGGGGAACCAACGAGAGACTAGCTCTTGGTGTCGGGATAGGCACAGGTAACTCTATTTTCCCATCAGGAAGAAGAATTAACCACAGGCTCAGCCTGCCCCCCGGAACCAGAACAGGGCCTGAAGCCATCCTGCGCTTTTGCGGCCAGCTCCCAAAAAAGCGAGTTGTAAAATGGAGGTTCAGGGCACTGCAATTCACAAACCTGCAGAGTTATAAATGATAACTCTCGTCCACAAATATATTGAGGGAAGGCAAAGAAGAGGATTTGAAATCAAGGCAGAATTGCACGAAACAGATTTCAGGAGGTAGATACGAATCGCCTTTAAAGCACATGAAAAGCGGCAAAACGTTGACAATGATGCCCTTGGCCAAAAAGGGCGTATGCGTTTTTTCCTGAATATATTCAGGAAAAAACGCATACGCCCTTTTTGGCCAACCAAGCAACCTGGAAAGGCAAATCAGCGCTACAGAGAAGTCTTGCTTCCCATCGGTCAAAAGGGCCATGCTGAAAAAAGTGTCAAAACCAGAAATGCAGGACAGGCCATGGAGAAATGGGAGCCTTGCTACACTGATGGGCGGGATGTAAATTGCCAACAGCCACTCTGGAGAAGTGTACGGTGAGTCCTGAAACATCTAAAAAACACAGCTTAGAGAGCATAGGGCACTTCCACTCATGGGGGTATAAATTGGGAAAATGAAAAATCAGCAAGACACAAGCACCCCAAAGTTGAGGGCTGCTCTGTTGACAAGGACCTCCACTTCATTCCACCTTCAATATCCCAGGAAAGAGAAAAATGGATAAAGAAGTTGTGGTCCTTATGTACAATGGAATATCACTCAGCCATGAAATCAATGTCATAAGGTTAGTAGCAGCATGATGAGTGGATTTAGGTACGACGATTCTAAGTGAAATAAGTCACACAGAAAAGGACACTTCTCATAAGGTATCACTTTTAGAGGGAATGTAAAAACCGTTACACTTGAACTGAATTACAAAACAGAACAGAGTCACACATGCAGAAAACAGACTATGGCTGCTTAACGGGAAAGGTGAGGTGGGGTGATACATAAAACAAGGGTATCAAATTAGCTCAGATACCGTTCCATAAACCCAATATGTAATAGACAAGACCTACTCCTTGCTCAGAGAACTGGACTCAACACGCCCTATTCACCGCACAAGAATATATCTGACTAGTAATAATCTTAAAACCTATGTATTGATATCTCTCTGTTAGTGTGTCAAGTGGGTGTAAAGCGGCATAAACACAGCAGTGAAAAGCAGCTAAACCCCATTATGAAAATAAATTACTTTGAAAAACCCATGAAACAACGACAGTGAAAGAGACAGAAATTCTTACACAATGCGTTCAGGGGCTGTGATGCAACCTGGATTGACCATATCTAGACCCACAGCTGGATGAGACATAAGGGTGGACACTCTTGGGGCTGAGAGGTTTGGTGAGGTTGGGTGAGCAAACACAGACCCTTTAAAGTAATACTGCGTGGTACCCATCGAATGGGTCCCAAATCTCCAGCTTCAAGGGCATCTTCCTACATTGAAAACATGCATGAGAAACCCAGAAGATAGTATACCGTGTGATGGGGAAAGGTTTCTAAAACGCACCTCATTTCTCATCTCCTTGTGCCCGGGTTCGCCATTCCAGCCGCTTTACTAGCAATCTCCCTACTTGGAAAATCAGCACCTTTAACCTCCTGTTCCGTACAGGTTGCAATTTGTCCTGAGGATGAACGGGAAGACGGGGAACCAACGAGAGACTAGCTCTTGGTGTTGGGACAGGCACAGGTCACTCTATTTTCCCATCAGGAAGAAGAATTAACCACAGGCTCAGCCTGCCCCCCGGAACCAGAACAGGGCCTGAAGCCATCCTGCGCTTTTGCGGCCAGCTCCCAAAAAAGCGAGTTGTAAAATGGAGGTCCAGGGCACAGCAATTCACAAACCTGCAGAGTTATAAATGATAACTCTCGTCCACAAATATATTGAGGGAAGGCAAAGAAGAGGATTTGAAATCAAGGCAGAATTGCAGGAAACAGATTTCAGGAGGTAGATTCGAATCGCCTTTAAAGCACATGAAAAGCGGCAAAACGTTGACAATGATGCCCTTGGCCAAAAAGGGCGTATGCGTTTTTTCCTGAATATATTCAGGAAAAAACGCATACGCCCTTTTTGGCCAACCAAGCAACCTGGAAAGGCAAATCAGCGCTACAAACAAGTCTCGCTTCCCATCGGTCAAAAGGGCCATGCTGAAAAAAGTGTCAAAACCAGAAATGCAGGACAGGTCATGGAGAAATGGGAGCCTTGCTACACTGATGGGCGGGATGTAAATTGCCAACAGCCACTCTGGAGAAGTGTACGGTGAGTCCTGAAACATCTGAAAAACACAGCTTAGAGAGCATAGGGCACTTCCACTCATGGGGGTATAAATTGGGAAAATGAAAAATCAGCAAGACACAAGCACCCCAAAGTTTAGGGCTGCTCTGTTGACAAGGACCTCCACTTCATTCCACCTTAAATATCCAAGGAAAGAGAAAAATGGATAAAGAAGTTGTGGTCCTTATGTACAATGGAATATCACTCAGCCATGAAATCAATGTCATAAGGTTAGTAGCAGCATGATGAGTGGATTTAGGTACGACGATTCTAAGTGAAATAAGTCACACAGAAAAGGACACTTCTCATAAGGTATCACTTTTAGAGGGAATGTAAAAACCGTTACACTTGAACTGAATTACAAAACAGAACAGAGTCACACATGCAGAAAACAGACTATGGCTGCTTAACGGGAAAGGTGAGGTGGGGTGATACATAAAACAAGGGTATCAAATTAGCTCAGATACTGTTCCATAAACCCAATATGTAGTAGACAAGACCTACTCCTTGCTCAGAGAACTGGACTCAACACGCCCTATTCACCGCACAAGAATATATCTGACTAGTAATAATTTTAAAACCTATGTATTGATATCTCTCTGTTAGTGTGTCAAGTGGGTGTGAAGCGGCATAAACACAGCCGTGAAAAGCAGCTAAACCCCATTATGAAAATAAATTACTTTGAAAAACCCATGAAACAACGACAGTGAAAGAGATAGAAATTCTTACACAATGAGTTCAGGGGCTGTGATGCAACCTGGATTGACCATATCTAGACCCACAGCTGGATGAGACATAAGGGTGGACACTCTTGGGGCTGAGAGGTTTGGTGAGGTTGGGTGAGCAAACGCAGACCCTTTAAAGTAATACTGCGTGGTACCCATCGCATGGGTCCCAAATCTCCAGGTTCAAGGGCATCTTCCTACATTAAAAACATGCATGAGAAACCCAGAAGATGGTACACCGTGTGATGGGGAAAGGTTTCTAAAACGCACCTCATTTCTCATCTCCTTGTGCCCGGGTTCGCCATTCCAGCCGCTTTACTAGCAATCTCCCTACTTGGAAAATCAGCACCTTTAACCTCCTGTTCCGTACAGGTTGCAATTTGTCCTGAGGATGAACGGGAAGACGGGGAACCAACGAGAGACTAGCTCTTGGTGTCGGGACAGGCACAGGTCACTCTATTTTCCCATCAGGAAGAAGAATTAACCACAGGCTCAGCCTGCCCCCCGGAACCAGAACAGGGCCTGAAGCCATCCTGCGCTTTTGCGGCCAGCTCCCAAAAAAGCGAGTTGTAAAATGGAGGTTCAGGGCACTGCAATTCACAAACCTGCAGAGTTATAAATGATAACTCTCATCCACAAATATATTGAGGGAAGGCAAAGAAGAGGATTTGAAATCAAGGCAGAATTGCAGGAAACAGATTTCAGGAGGTAGATTCGAATCGCCTTTAAAGCACATGAAAAGCTGCAAAACGTTGACAATGATGCCCTTGGCCAAAAAGGGCGTATGCGTTTTTTCCTGAATATATTCAGGAAAAAACGCATACGCCCTTTTTGGCCAACCAAGCAACCTGGAAAGGCAAATCAGCGCTACAAACAAGTCTCGCTTCCCATCGGTCAAAAGGGCCATGCTGAAAAAAGTGTCAAAACCAGAAATGCAGGACAGGCCATGGAGAAATGGGAGCCTTGCTACACTGATGGGCGGGATGTAAATTGCCAACAGCCACTCTGGAGAAGTGTACGGTGAGTCCTGAAACATCTGAAAAACACAGCTTAGAGAGCATAGGGCACTTCCACTCATGGGGGTATAAATTGGGAAAATGAAAAATCAGCAAGACACAAGCACCCCAAAGTTTAGGGCTGCTCTGTTGACAAGGACCTCCACTTCATTCCACCTTAAATATCCAAGGAAAGAGAAAAATGGATAAAGAAGTTGTGGTCCTTATGTACAATGGAATATCACTCAGCCATGAAATCAATGTCATAAGGTTAGTAGCAGCATGATGAGTGGATTTAGGTACGACGATTCTAAGTGAAATAAGTCACACAGAAAAGGACACTTCTCATAAGGTATCACTTTTAGAGGGAATGTAAAAACCGTTACACTTGAACTGAATTACAAAACAGAACAGAGTCACACATGCAGAAAACAGACTATGGCTGCTTAACGGGAAAGGTGAGGTGGGGTGATACATAAAACAAGGGTATCAAATTAGCTCAGATACTGTTCCATAAACCCAATATGTAGTAGACAAGACCTACTCCTTGCTCAGAGAACTGGACTCAACACGCCCTATTCACCGCACAAGAATATATCTGACTAGTAATAATCTTAAAACCTATGTATTGATATCTCTCTGTTAGTGTGTCAAGTGGGTGTGAAGCGGCATAAACACAGCCGTGAAAAGCAGCTAAACCCCATTATGAAAATAAATTACTTTGAAAAACCCATGAAACAACGACAGTGAAAGAGATAGAAATTCTTACACAATGAGTTCAGGGGCTGTGATGCAACCTGGATTGACCATATCTAGACCCACAGCTGGATGAGACATAAGGGTGGACACTCTTGGGGCTGAGAGGTTTGGTGAGGTTGGGTGAGCAAACGCAGACCCTTTAAAGTAATACTGCGTGGTACCCATCGCATGGGTCCCAAATCTCCAGGTTCAAGGCCATCTTCCTACATCAAAAACATGCATGAGAAACCCAGAAGATGGTACACCGTGTGATGGGGAAAGGTTTCTAAAACGCACCTCATTTCTCATCTCCTTGTGCCCGGGTTCGCCATTCCAGCCACTTTACTAGCAATCTCCCTATTTGGAGCATCAGCACCTTTAACCTCCTGTTCCGTACAGGTTGCAATTTGTCCTGAGGATGAACGGGAAGACGGGGAACCAACGAGAGACTAGCTCTTGGTGACGGGACAGGCACAGGTCACTCTATTTTCCCATCAGGAAGAAGAATTAACCACAGGCTCAGCCTGCCCCCTGGAACCAGAACAGGGCCTGAAGCCATCCTGCGCTTTTGCGGCCAGCTCCCAAAAAAGCGAGTTGTAAAATGGAGGTTCAGGGCACTGCAATTCACAAACCTGCAGAGTTATAAATGATAACTCTCATCCAAAAATATATTGAGGGAAAGCAAAGTAGAGGATTTGAAATCAAGGCAGAATTGCACGAAACAGATTTCAGGAGGTAGATTCGAATCGCCTTTAAAGCACATGAAAAGCGGCAAAATGTTGACAATGATGCCCTTGGCCAAAAAGGGCGTATGCGTTTTTTCCTGAATATATTCAGGAAAAAACGCATACGCCCTTTTTGGCCAACCAAGCAACCTGGAAAGGCAAATCAGCGCTACAGAGAAGTCTCGCTTCCCATCGGTCAAAAGGGCCATGCTGAAAAAAGTGTCAAAACCAGAAATGCAGGACAGGCCATGGAGAAATGAGAGCCTTGCTACACTGATGGGCGGGATGTAAATTGCCAACAGCCACTCTGGAGAAGTGTACGGTGTGTCCTGAAACATCTGAAAAACACAGCTTAGAGAGCATAGGGCACTTCCACTCATGGGGGTATAAATTGGGAAAATGAAAAATCAGCAAGACACAAGCACCCCAAAGTTGAGGGCTGCTCTGTTGACAAGGACCTCCACTTCATTCCACCTTAAATATCCAAGGAAAGAGAAAAATGGATAAAGAAATTGTGGTCCTTATGTACAATGGAATATCACTCAGCCATGAAATCAATGTCATAAGGTTAGTAGCAGCATGATGAGTGGATTTAGGTACGACGATTCTAAGTGAAATAAGTCACACAGAAAAGGACACTTCTCATAAGGTATCACTTTTAGAGGGAATGTAAAAACCGTTACACTTGAACTGAATTACAAAACAGAACAGAGTCACACATGCAGAAAACAGACTATGGCTGCTTAACGGGAAAGGTGAGGTGGGGTGATACATAAAACAAGGGTATCAAATTAGCTCAGATACCGTTCCATAAACCCAATATGTAGTAGACAAGACCTACTCCTTGCTCAGAGAACTGGACTCAACACACCCTATTCACCGCACAAGAATATATCTGACTAGTAATAATCTTAAAACCTATGTATTGATATCTCTCTGTTAGTGTGTCAAGTGGGTGTAAAGCGGCATAAACACAGCCGTTAAAAGCAGCTAAACCCCATTATGAAAATAAATTACTTTGAAAAACCCATGAAACAACGACAGTGAAAGAGACAGAAATTCTTACACAATGAGTTCAGGGGCTGTGATGCAACCTGGATTGACCATATCTAGACCCACAGCTGGATGAGACATAAGGGTGGACACTCTTGGGGCTGAGAGGTTTGGTGAGGTTGGGTGAGCAAACGCAGACCCTTTAAAGTAATACTGCGTGGTACCCATCGCATGGGTCCCAAATCTCCAGGTTCAAGGGCATCTTCCTACATCGAAAACATGCATGAGAAACCCAGAAGATGGTACACCGTGTGATGGGGAAAGGTTTCTAAAACGCACCTCATTTCTCATCTCCTTGTGCCCGGGTTCGCCATTCCAGCCGATTTACTAGCAATCTCCCTACTTGGAGCATCAGCACCTTTAACCTCCTGTTCCGTACAGGTTGCAATTTGTCCTGAGGATGAACGGGAAGACGGGGAACCAACGAGAGACTAGCTCTTGGTGTCGGGATAGGCACAGGTAACTCTATTTTCCCATCAGGAAGAAGAATTAACCACAGGCTCAGCCTGCCCCCCGGAACCAGAACAGGGCCTGAAGCCATCCTGCGCTTTTGCGGCCAGCTCCCAAAAAAGCGAGTTGTAAAATGGAGGTTCAGGGCACTGCAATTCACAAACCTGCAGAGTTATAAATGATAACTCTCGTCCACAAATATATTGAGGGAAGGCAAAGAAGAGGATTTGAAATCAAGGCAGAATTGCACGAAACAGATTTCAGGAGGTAGATACGAATCGCCTTTAAAGCACATGAAAAGCGGCAAAACGTTGACAATGATGCCCTTGGCCAAAAAGGGCGTATGCGTTTTTTCCTGAATATATTCAGGAAAAAACGCATACGCCCTTTTTGGCCAACCAAGCAACCTGGAAAGGCAAATCAGCGCTACAGAGAAGTCTTGCTTCCCATCGGTCAAAAGGGCCATGCTGAAAAAAGTGTCAAAACCAGAAATGCAGGACAGGCCATGGAGAAATGGGAGCCTTGCTACACTGATGGGCGGGATGTAAATTGCCAACAGCCACTCTGGAGAAGTGTACGGTGAGTCCTGAAACATCTAAAAAACACAGCTTAGAGAGCATAGGGCACTTCCACTCATGGGGGTATAAATTGGGAAAATGAAAAATCAGCAAGACACAAGCACCCCAAAGTTGAGGGCTGCTCTGTTGACAAGGACCTCCACTTCATTCCACCTTCAATATCCCAGGAAAGAGAAAAATGGATAAAGAAGTTGTGGTCCTTATGTACAATGGAATATCACTCAGCCATGAAATCAATGTCATAAGGTTAGTAGCAGCATGATGAGTGGATTTAGGTACGACGATTCTAAGTGAAATAAGTCACACAGAAAAGGACACTTCTCATAAGGTATCACTTTTAGAGGGAATGTAAAAACCGTTACACTTGAACTGAATTACAAAACAGAACAGAGTCACACATGCAGAAAACACACTATGGCTGCTTAACGGGAAAGGTGAGGTGGGGTGATACATAAAACAAGGGTATCAAATTAGCTCAGATACCGTTCCATAAACCCAATATGTAATAGACAAGACCTACTCCTTGCTCAGAGAACTGGACTCAACACGCCCTATTCACCGCACAAGAATATATCTGACTAGTAATAATCTTAAAACCTATGTATTGATATCTCTCTGTTAGTGTGTCAAGTGGGTGTAAAGCGGCATAAACACAGCAGTGAAAAGCAGCTAAACCCCATTATGAAAATAAATTACTTTGAAAAACCCATGAAACAACGACAGTGAAAGAGACAGAAATTCTTACACAATGCGTTCAGGGGCTGTGATGCAACCTGGATTGACCATATCTAGACCCACAGCTGGATGAGACATAAGGGTGGACACTCTTGGGGCTGAGAGGTTTGGTGAGGTTGGGTGAGCAAACACAGACCCTTTAAAGTAATACTGCGTGGTACCCATCGAATGGGTCCCAAATCTCCAGCTTCAAGGGCATCTTCCTACATTGAAAACATGCATGAGAAACCCAGAAGATAGTATACCGTGTGATGGGGAAAGGTTTCTAAAACGCACCTCATTTCTCATCTCCTTGTGCCCGGGTTCGCCATTCCAGCCGCTTTACTAGCAATCTCCCTACTTGGAAAATCAGCACCTTTAACCTCCTGTTCCGTACAGGTTGCAATTTGTCCTGAGGATGAACGGGAAGACGGGGAACCAACGAGAGACTAGCTCTTGGTGTTGGGACAGGCACAGGTCACTCTATTTTCCCATCAGGAAGAAGAATTAACCACAGGCTCAGCCTGCCCCCCGGAACCAGAACAGGGCCTGAAGCCATCCTGCGCTTTTGCGGCCAGCTCCCAAAAAAGCGAGTTGTAAAATGGAGGTCCAGGGCACAGCAATTCACAAACCTGCAGAGTTATAAATGATAACTCTCGTCCACAAATATATTGAGGGAAGGCAAAGAAGAGGATTTGAAATCAAGGCAGAATTGCAGGAAACAGATTTCAGGAGGTAGATTCGAATCGCCTTTAAAGCACATGAAAAGCGGCAAAACGTTGACAATGATGCCCTTGGCCAAAAAGGGCGTATGCGTTTTTTCCTGAATATATTCAGGAAAAAACGCATACGCCCTTTTTGGCCAACCAAGCAACCTGGAAAGGCAAATCAGCGCTACAAACAAGTCTCGCTTCCCATCGGTCAAAAGGGCCATGCTGAAAAAAGTGTCAAAACCAGAAATGCAGGACAGGCCATGGAGAAATGGGAGCCTTGCTACACTGATGGGCGGGATGTAAATTGCCAACAGCCACTCTGGAGAAGTGTACGGTGAGTCCTGAAACATCTGAAAAACACAGCTTAGAGAGCATAGGGCACTTCCACTCATGGGGGTATAAATTGGGAAAATGAAAAATCAGCAAGACACAAGCACCCCAAAGTTTAGGGCTGCTCTGTTGACAAGGACCTCCACTTCATTCCACCTTAAATATCCAAGGAAAGAGAAAAATGGATAAAGAAGTTGTGGTCCTTATGTACAATGGAATATCACTCAGCCATGAAATCAATGTCATAAGGTTAGTAGCAGCATGATGAGTGGATTTAGGTACGACGATTCTAAGTGAAATAAGTCACACAGAAAAGGACACTTCTCATAAGGTATCACTTTTAGAGGGAATGTAAAAACCGTTACACTTGAACTGAATTACAAAACAGAACAGAGTCACACATGCAGAAAACAGACTATGGCTGCTTAACGGGAAAGGTGAGGTGGGGTGATACATAAAACAAGGGTATCAAATTAGCTCAGATACTGTTCCATAAACCCAATATGTAGTAGACAAGACCTACTCCTTGCTCAGAGAACTGGACTCAACACGCCCTATTCACCGCACAAGAATATATCTGACTAGTAATAATCTTAAAACCTATGTATTGATATCTCTCTGTTAGTGTGTCAAGTGGGTGTGAAGCGGCATAAACACAGCCGTGAAAAGCAGCTAAACCCCATTATGAAAATAAATTACTTTGAAAAACCCATGAAACAACGACAGTGAAAGAGATAGAAATTCTTACACAATGAGTTCAGGGGCTGTGATGCAACCTGGATTGACCATATCTAGACCCACAGCTGGATGAGACATAAGGGTGGACACTCTTGGGGCTGAGAGGTTTGGTGAGGTTGGGTGAGCAAACGCAGACCCTTTAAAGTAATACTGCGTGGTACCCATCGCATGGGTCCCAAATCTCCAGGTTCAAGGGCATCTTCCTACATCAAAAACATGCATGAGAAACCCAGAAGATGGTACACCGTGTGATGGGGAAAGGTTTCTAAAACGCACCTCATTTCTCATCTCCTTGTGCCCGGGTTCGCCATTCCAGCCACTTTACTAGCAATCTCCCTATTTGGAGCATCAGCACCTTTAACCTCCTGTTCCGTACAGGTTGCAATTTGTCCTGAGGATGAACGGGAAGACGGGGAACCAACGAGAGACTAGCTCTTGGTGACGGGACAGGCACAGGTCACTCTATTTTCCCATCAGGAAGAAGAATTAACCACAGGCTCAGCCTGCCCCCCGGAACCAGAACAGGGCCTGAAGCCATCCTGCGCTTTTGCGGCCAGCTCCCAAAAAAGCGAGTTGTAAAATGGAGGTTCAGGGCACTGCAATTCACAAACCTGCAGACTTATAAATGATAACTCTCATCCACAAATATATTGAGGGAAGGCAAAGAAGAGGATTTGAAATCAAGGCAGAATTGCACGAAACAGATTTCAGGAGGTAGATTCGAATCGCCTTTAAAGCACATGAAAAGCGGCAAAATGTTGACAATGATGCCCTTGGCCAAAAAGGGCGTATGCGTTTTTTCCTGAATATATTCAGGAAAAAACGCATACGCCCTTTTTGGCCAACCAAGCAACCTGGAAAGGCAAATCAGCGCTACAGAGAAGTCTCGCTTCCCATCGGTCAAAAGGGCCATGCTGAAAAAAGTGTCAAAACCAGAAATGCAGGACAGGCCATGGAGAAATGAGAGCCTTGCTACACTGATGGGCGGGATGTAAATTGCCAACAGCCACTCTGGAGAAGTGTACGGTGTGTCCTGAAACATCTGAAAAACACAGCTTAGAGAGCATAGGGCACTTCCACTCATGGGGGTATAAATTGGGAAAATGAAAAATCAGCAAGACACAAGCACCCCAAAGTTGAGGGCTGCTCTGTTGACAAGGACCTCCACTTCATTCCACCTTAAATATCCAAGGAAAGAGAAAAATGGATAAAGAAGTTGTGGTCCTTATGTACAATGGAATATCACTCAGCCATGAAATCAATGTCATAAGGTTAGTAGCAGCATGATGAGTGGATTTAGGTACGACGATTCTAAGTGAAATAAGTCACACAGAAAAGGACACTTCTCATAAGGTATCACTTTTAGAGGGAATGTAAAAACCGTTACACTTGAACTGAATTACAAAACAGAACAGAGTCACACATGCAGAAAACAGACTATGGCTGCTTAACGGGAAAGGTGAGGTGGGGTGATACATAAAACAAGGGTATCAAATTAGCTCAGATACCGTTCCATAAACCCAATATGTAGTAGACAAGACCTACTCCTTGCTCAGAGAACTGGACTCAACACGCCCTATTCACCGCACAAGAATATATCTGACTAGTAATAATCTTAAAACCTATGTATTGATATCTCTCTGTTAGTGTGTCAAGTGGGTGTAAAGCGGCATAAACACAGCCGTTAAAAGCAGCTAAACCCCATTATGAAAATAAATTACTTTGAAAAACCCATGAAACAACGACAGTGAAAGAGACAGAAATTCTTACACAATGAGTTCAGGGGCTGTGATGCAACCTGGATTGACCATATCTAGACCCACAGCTGGATGAGACATAAGGGTGGACACTCTTGGGGCTGAGAGGTTTGGTGAGGTTGGGTGAGCAAACGCAGACCCTTTAAAGTAATACTGCGTGGTACCCATCGCATGGGTCCCAAATCTCCAGGTTCAAGGGCATCTTCCTACATCGAAAACATGCATGAGAAACCCAGAAGATGGTACACCGTGTGATGGGGAAAGGTTTCTAAAACGCACCTCATTTCTCATCTCCTTGTGCCCGGGTTCGCCATTCCAGCCGATTTACTAGCAATCTCCCTACTTGGAGCATCAGCACCTTTAACCTCCTGTTCCGTACAGGTTGCAATTTGTCCTGAGGATGAACGGGAAGACGGGGAACCAACGAGAGACTAGCTCTTGGTGTCGGGATAGGCACAGGTAACTCTATTTTCCCATCAGGAAGAAGAATTAACCACAGGCTCAGCCTGCCCCCCGGAACCAGAACAGGGCCTGAAGCCATCCTGCGCTTTTGCGGCCAGCTCCCAAAAAAGCGAGTTGTAAAATGGAGGTTCAGGGCACTGCAATTCACAAACCTGCAGAGTTATAAATGATAACTCTCGTCCACAAATATATTGAGGGAAGGCAAAGAAGAGGATTTGAAATCAAGGCAGAATTGCACGAAACAGATTTCAGGAGGTAGATACGAATCGCCTTTAAAGCACATGAAAAGCGGCAAAACGTTGACAATGATGCCCTTGGCCAAAAAGGGCGTATGCGTTTTTTCCTGAATATATTCAGGAAAAAACGCATACGCCCTTTTTGGCCAACCAAGCAACCTGGAAAGGCAAATCAGCGCTACAGAGAAGTCTTGCTTCCCATCGGTCAAAAGGGCCATGCTGAAAAAAGTGTCAAAACCAGAAATGCAGGACAGGCCATGGAGAAATGGGAGCCTTGCTACACTGATGGGCGGGATGTAAATTGCCAACAGCCACTCTGGAGAAGTGTACGGTGAGTCCTGAAACATCTAAAAAACACAGCTTAGAGAGCATAGGGCACTTCCACTCATGGGGGTATAAATTGGGAAAATGAAAAATCAGCAAGACACAAGCACCCCAAAGTTGAGGGCTGCTCTGTTGACAAGGACCTCCACTTCATTCCACCTTCAATATCCCAGGAAAGAGAAAAATGGATAAAGAAGTTGTGGTCCTTATGTACAATGGAATATCACTCAGCCATGAAATCAATGTCATAAGGTTAGTAGCAGCATGATGAGTGGATTTAGGTACGACGATTCTAAGTGAAATAAGTCACACAGAAAAGGACACTTCTCATAAGGTATCACTTTTAGAGGGAATGTAAAAACCGTTACACTTGAACTGAATTACAAAACAGAACAGAGTCACACATGCAGAAAACAGACTATGGCTGCTTAACGGGAAAGGTGAGGTGGGGTGATACATAAAACAAGGGTATCAAATTAGCTCAGATACCGTTCCATAAACCCAATATGTAATAGACAAGACCTACTCCTTGCTCAGAGAACTGGACTCAACACGCCCTATTCACCGCACAAGAATATATCTGACTAGTAATAATCTTAAAACCTATGTATTGATATCTCTCTGTTAGTGTGTCAAGTGGGTGTAAAGCGGCATAAACACAGCAGTGAAAAGCAGCTAAACCCCATTATGAAAATAAATTACTTTGAAAAACCCATGAAACAACGACAGTGAAAGAGACAGAAATTCTTACACAATGCGTTCAGGGGCTGTGATGCAACCTGGATTGACCATATCTAGACCCACAGCTGGATGAGACATAAGGGTGGACACTCTTGGGGCTGAGAGGTTTGGTGAGGTTGGGTGAGCAAACACAGACCCTTTAAAGTAATACTGCGTGGTACCCATCGAATGGGTCCCAAATCTCCAGCTTCAAGGGCATCTTCCTACATTGAAAACATGCATGAGAAACCCAGAAGATAGTATACCGTGTGATGGGGAAAGGTTTCTAAAACGCACCTCATTTCTCATCTCCTTGTGCCCGGGTTCGCCATTCCAGCCGCTTTACTAGCAATCTCCCTACTTGGAAAATCAGCACCTTTAACCTCCTGTTCCGTACAGGTTGCAATTTGTCCTGAGGATGAACGGGAAGACGGGGAACCAACGAGAGACTAGCTCTTGGTGTTGGGACAGGCACAGGTCACTCTATTTTCCCATCAGGAAGAAGAATTAACCACAGGCTCAGCCTGCCCCCCGGAACCAGAACAGGGCCTGAAGCCATCCTGCGCTTTTGCGGCCAGCTCCCAAAAAAGCGAGTTGTAAAATGGAGGTCCAGGGCACAGCAATTCACAAACCTGCAGAGTTATAAATGATAACTCTCGTCCACAAATATATTGAGGGAAGGCAAAGAAGAGGATTTGAAATCAAGGCAGAATTGCAGGAAACAGATTTCAGGAGGTAGATTCGAATCGCCTTTAAAGCACATGAAAAGCGGCAAAACGTTGACAATGATGCCCTTGGCCAAAAAGGGCGTATGCGTTTTTTCCTGAATATATTCAGGAAAAAACGCATACGCCCTTTTTGGCCAACCAAGCAACCTGGAAAGGCAAATCAGCGCTACAAAGAAGTCTCGCTTCCCATCGGTCAAAAGGGCCATGCTGAAAAAAGTGTCAAAACCAGAAATGCAGGACAGGTCATGGAGAAATGGGAGCCTTGCTACACTGATGGGCGGGATGTAAATTGCCAACAGCCACTCTGGAGAAGTGTACGGTGAGTCCTGAAACATCTGAAAAACACAGCTTAGAGAGCATAGGGCACTTCCACTCATGGGGGTATAAATTGGGAAAATGAAAAATCAGCAAGACACAAGCACCCCAAAGTTTAGGGCTGCTCTGTTGACAAGGACCTCCACTTCATTCCACCTTAAATATCCAAGGAAAGAGAAAAATGGATAAAGAAGTTGTGGTCCTTATGTACAATGGAATATCACTCAGCCATGAAATCAATGTCATAAGGTTAGTAGCAGCATGATGAGTGGATTTAGGTACGACGATTCTAAGTGAAATAAGTCACACAGAAAAGGACACTTCTCATAAGGTATCACTTTTAGAGGGAATGTAAAAACCGTTACACTTGAACTGAATTACAAAACAGAACAGAGTCACACATGCAGAAAACAGACTATGGCTGCTTAACGGGAAAGGTGAGGTGGGGTGATACATAAAACAAGGGTATCAAATTAGCTCAGATACTGTTCCATAAACCCAATATGTAGTAGACAAGACCTACTCCTTGCTCAGAGAACTGGACTCAACACGCCCTATTCACCGCACAAGAATATATCTGACTAGTAATAATTTTAAAACCTATGTATTGATATCTCTCTGTTAGTGTGTCAAGTGGGTGTGAAGCGGCATAAACACAGCCGTGAAAAGCAGCTAAACCCCATTATGAAAATAAATTACTTTGAAAAACCCATGAAACAACGACAGTGAAAGAGATAGAAATTCTTACACAATGAGTTCAGGGGCTGTGATGCAACCTGGATTGACCATATCTAGACCCACAGCTGGATGAGACATAAGGGTGGACACTCTTGGGGCTGAGAGGTTTGGTGAGGTTGGGTGAGCAAACGCAGACCCTTTAAAGTAATACTGCGTGGTACCCATCGCATGGGTCCCAAATCTCCAGGTTCAAGGGCATCTTCCTACATTAAAAACATGCATGAGAAACCCAGAAGATGGTACACCGTGTGATGGGGAAAGGTTTCTAAAACGCACCTCATTTCTCATCTCCTTGTGCCCGGGTTCGCCATTCCAGCCGCTTTACTAGCAATCTCCCTATTTGGAGCATCAGCACCTTTAACCTCCTGTTCCGTACAGGTTGCAATTTGTCCTGAGGATGAACGGGAAGACGGGGAACCAACGAGAGACTAGCTCTTGGTGACGGGACAGGCACAGGTCACTCTATTTTCCCATCAGGAAGAAGAATTAACCACAGGCTCAGCCTGCCCCCTGGAACCAGAACAGGGCCTGAAGCCATCCTGCGCTTTTGCGGCCAGCTCCCAAAAAAGCGAGTTGTAAAATGGAGGTTCAGGGCACTGCAATTCACAAACCTGCAGAGTTATAAATGATAACTCTCATCCACAAATATATTGAGGGAAAGCAAAGTAGAGGATTTGAAATCAAGGCAGAATTGCACGAAACAGATTTCAGGAGGTAGATTCGAATCGCCTTTAAAGCACATGAAAAGCGGCAAAATGTTGACAATGATGCCCTTGGCCAAAAAGGGCGTATGCGTTTTTTCCTGAATATATTCAGGAAAAAACGCATACGCCCTTTTTGGCCAACCAAGCAACCTGGAAAGGCAAATCAGCGCTACAGAGAAGTCTCGCTTCCCATCGGTCAAAAGGGCCATGCTGAAAAAAGTGTCAAAACCAGAAATGCAGGACAGGCCATGGAGAAATGAGAGCCTTGCTACACTGATGGGCGGGATGTAAATTGCCAACAGCCACTCTGGAGAAGTGTACGGTGTGTCCTGAAACATCTGAAAAACACAGCTTAGAGAGCATAGGGCACTTCCACTCATGGGGGTATAAATTGGGAAAATGAAAAATCAGCAAGACACAAGCACCCCAAAGTTGAGGGCTGCTCTGTTGACAAGGACCTCCACTTCATTCCACCTTAAATATCCAAGGAAAGAGAAAAATGGATAAAGAAGTTGTGGTCCTTATGTACAATGGAATATCACTCAGCCATGAAATCAATGTCATAAGGTTAGTAGCAGCATGATGAGTGGATTTAGGTACGACGATTCTAAGTGAAATAAGTCACACAGAAAAGGACACTTCTCATAAGGTATCACTTTTAGAGGGAATGTAAAAACCGTTACACTTGAACTGAATTACAAAACAGAACAGAGTCACACATGCAGAAAACAGACTATGGCTGCTTAACGGGAAAGGTGAGGTGGGGTGATACATAAAACAAGGGTATCAAATTAGCTCAGATACCGTTCCATAAACCCAATATGTAGTAGACAAGACCTACTCCTTGCTCAGAGAACTGGACTCAACACACCCTATTCACCGCACAAGAATATATCTGACTAGTAATAATCTTAAAACCTATGTATTGATATCTCTCTGTTAGTGTGTCAAGTGGGTGTAAAGCGGCATAAACACAGCCGTTAAAAGCAGCTAAACCCCATTATGAAAATAAATTACTTTGAAAAACCCATGAAACAACGACAGTGAAAGAGACAGAAATTCTTACACAATGAGTTCAGGGGCTGTGATGCAACCTGGATTGACCATATCTAGACCCACAGCTGGATGAGACATAAGGGTGGACACTCTTGGGGCTGAGAGGTTTGGTGAGGTTGGGTGAGCAAACGCAGACCCTTTAAAGGAATACTGCGTGGTACCCATCGCATGGGTCCCAAATCTCCAGGTTCAAGGGCATCTTCCTACATCGAAAACATGCATGAGAAACCCAGAAGATGGTACACCGTGTGATGGGGAAAGGTTTCTAAAACGCACCTCATTTCTCATCTCCTTGTGCCCGGGTTCGCCATTCCAGCCGATTTACTAGCAATCTCCCTACTTGGAGCATCAGCACCTTTAACCTCCTGTTCCGTACAGGTTGCAATTTGTCCTGAGGATGAACGGGAAGACGGGGAACCAACGAGAGACTAGCTCTTGGTGTCGGGATAGGCACAGGTAACTCTATTTTCCCATCAGGAAGAAGAATTAACCACAGGCTCAGCCTGCCCCCCGGAACCAGAACAGGGCCTGAAGCCATCCTGCGCTTTTGCGGCCAGCTCCCAAAAAAGCGAGTTGTAAAATGGAGGTTCAGGGCACTGCAATTCACAAACCTGCAGAGTTATAAATGATAACTCTCGTCCACAAATATATTGAGGGAAGGCAAAGAAGAGGATTTGAAATCAAGGCAGAATTGCACGAAACAGATTTCAGGAGGTAGATACGAATCGCCTTTAAAGCACATGAAAAGCGGCAAAACGTTGACAATGATGCCCTTGGCCAAAAAGGGCGTATGCGTTTTTTCCTGAATATATTCAGGAAAAAACGCATACGCCCTTTTTGGCCAACCAAGCAACCTGGAAAGGCAAATCAGCGCTACAGAGAAGTCTTGCTTCCCATCGGTCAAAAGGGCCATGCTGAAAAAAGTGTCAAAACCAGAAATGCAGGACAGGCCATGGAGAAATGGGAGCCTTGCTACACTGATGGGCGGGATGTAAATTGCCAACAGCCACTCTGGAGAAGTGTACGGTGAGTCCTGAAACATCTAAAAAACACAGCTTAGAGAGCATAGGGCACTTCCACTCATGGGGGTATAAATTGGGAAAATGAAAAATCAGCAAGACACAAGCACCCCAAAGTTTAGGGCTGCTCTGTTGACAAGGACCTCCACTTCATTCCACCTTCAATATCCCAGGAAAGAGAAAAATGGATAAAGAAGTTGTGGTCCTTATGTACAATGGAATATCACTCAGCCATGAAATCAATGTCATAAGGTTAGTAGCAGCATGATGAGTGGATTTAGGTACGACGATTCTAAGTGAAATAAGTCACACAGAAAAGGACACTTCTCATAAGGTATCACTTTTAGAGGGAATGTAAAAACCGTTACACTTGAACTGAATTACAAAACAGAACAGAGTCACACATGCAGAAAACAGACTATGGCTGCTTAACGGGAAAGGTGAGGTGGGGTGATACATAAAACAAGGGTATCAAATTAGCTCAGATACCGTTCCATAAACCCAATATGTAATAGACAAGACCTACTCCTTGCTCAGAGAACTGGACTCAACACGCCCTATTCACCGCACAAGAATATATCTGACTAGTAATAATCTTAAAACCTATGTATTGATATCTCTCTGTTAGTGTGTCAAGTGGGTGTAAAGCGGCATAAACACAGCAGTGAAAAGCAGCTAAACCCCATTATGAAAATAAATTACTTTGAAAAACCCATGAAACAACGACAGTGAAAGAGACAGAAATTCTTACACAATGCGTTCAGGGGCTGTGATGCAACCTGGATTGACCATATCTAGACCCACAGCTGGATGAGACATAAGGGTGGACACTCTTGGGGCTGAGAGGTTTGGTGAGGTTGGGTGAGCAAACACAGACCCTTTAAAGTAATACTGCGTGGTACCCATCGAATGGGTCCCAAATCTCCAGCTTCAAGGGCATCTTCCTACATTGAAAACATGCATGAGAAACCCAGAAGATAGTATACCGTGTGATGGGGAAAGGTTTCTAAAACGCACCTCATTTCTCATCTCCTTGTGCCCGGGTTCGCCATTCCAGCCGCTTTACTAGCAATCTCCCTACTTGGAAAATCAGCACCTTTAACCTCCTGTTCCGTACAGGTTGCAATTTGTCCTGAGGATGAACGGGAAGACGGGGAACCAACGAGAGACTAGCTCTTGGTGTCGGGACAGGCACAGGTCACTCTATTTTCCCATCAGGAAGAAGAATTAACCACAGGCTCAGCCTGCCCCCCGGAACCAGAACAGGGCCTGAAGCCATCCTGCGCTTTTGCGGCCAGCTCCCAAAAAAGCGAGTTGTAAAATGGAGGTTCAGGGCACTGCAATTCACAAACCTGCAGAGTTATAAATGATAACTCTCATCCACAAATATATTGAGGGAAGGCAAAGAAGAGGATTTGAAATCAAGGCAGAATTGCAGGAAACAGATTTCAGGAGGTAGATTCGAATCGCCTTTAAAGCACATGAAAAGCGGCAAAACGTTGACAATGATGCCCTTGGCCAAAAAGGGCGTATGCGTTTTTTCCTGAATATATTCAGGAAAAAACGCATACGCCCTTTTTGGCCAACCAAGCAACCTGGAAAGGCAAATCAGCGCTACAAACAAGTCTCGCTTCCCATCGGTCAAAAGGGCCATGCTGAAAAAAGTGTCAAAACCAGAAATGCAGGACAGGCCATGGAGAAATGGGAGCCTTGCTACACTGATGGGCGGGATGTAAATTGCCAACAGCCACTCTGGAGAAGTGTACGGTGAGTCCTGAAACATCTGAAAAACACAGCTTAGAGAGCATAGGGCACTTCCACTCATGGGGGTATAAATTGGGAAAATGAAAAATCAGCAAGACACAAGCACCCCAAAGTTTAGGGCTGCTCTGTTGACAAGGACCTCCACTTCATTCCAACTTAAATATCCAAGGAAAGAGAAAAATGGATAAAGAAGTTGTGGTCCTTATGTACAATGGAATATCACTCAGCCATGAAATCAATGTCATAAGGTTAGTAGCAGCATGATGAGTGGATTTAGGTACGACGATTCTAAGTGAAATAAGTCACACAGAAAAGGACACTTCTCATAAGGTATCACTTTTAGAGGGAATGTAAAAACCGTTACACTTGAACTGAATTACAAAACAGAACAGAGTCACACATGCAGAAAACAGACTATGGCTGCTTAACGGGAAAGGTGAGGTGGGGTGATACATAAAACAAGGGTATCAAATTAGCTCAGATACTGTTCCATAAACCCAATATGTAGTAGACAAGACCTACTCCTTGCTCAGAGAACTGGACTCAACACGCCCTATTCACCGCACAAGAATATATCTGACTAGTAATAATCTTAAAACCTATGTATTGATATCTCTCTGTTAGTGTGTCAAGTGGGTGTGAAGCGGCATAAACACAGCCGTGAAAAGCAGCTAAACCCCATTATGAAAATAAATTACTTTGAAAAACCCATGAAACAACGACAGTGAAAGAGATAGAAATTCTTACACAATGAGTTCAGGGGCTGTGATGCAACCTGGATTGACCATATCTAGACCCACAGCTGGATGAGACATAAGGGTGGACACTCTTGGGGCTGAGAGGTTTGGTGAGGTTGGGTGAGCAAACGCAGACCCTTTAAAGTAATACTGCGTGGTACCCATCGCATGGGTCCCAAATCTCCAGGTTCAAGGGCATCTTCCTACATCAAAAACATGCATGAGAAACCCAGAAGATGGTACACCGTGTGATGGGGAAAGGTTTCTAAAACGCACCTCATTTCTCATCTCCTTGTGCCCGGGTTCGCCATTCCAGCCGATTTACTAGCAATCTCCCTACTTGGAGCATCAGCACCTTTAACCTCCTGTTCCGTACAGGTTGCAATTTGTCCTGAGGATGAACGGGAAGACGGGGAACCAACGAGAGACTAGCTCTTGGTGTCGGGACAGGCACAGGTCACTCTATTTTCCCATCAGGAAGAAGAATTAACCACAGGCTCAGCCTGCCCCCCGGAACCAGAACAGGGCCTGAAGCCATCCTGCGCTTTTGCGGCCAGCTCCCAAAAAAGCGAGTTGTAAAATGGAGGTTCAGGGCACTGCAATTCACAAACCTGCAGAGTTATAAATGATAACTCTCATCCACAAATATATTGAGGGAAGGCAAAGAAGAGGATTTGAAATCAAGGCAGAATTGCACGAAACAGATTTCAGGAGGTAGATTCGAATCGCCTTTAAAGCACATGAAAAGCGGCAAAATGTTGACAATGATGCCCTTGGCCAAAAAGGGCGTATGCGTTTTTTCCTGAATATATTCAGGAAAAAACGCATACGCCCTTTTTGGCCAACCAAGCAACCTGGAAAGGCAAATCAGCGCTACAAAGAAGTCTCGCTTCCCATCGGTCAAAAGGGCCATGCTGAAAAAAGTGTCAAAACCAGAAATGCAGGACAGGCCATGGAGAAATGAGAGCCTTGCTACACTGATGGGCGGGATGTAAATTGCCAACAGCCACTCTGGAGAAGTGTACGGTGTGTCCTGAAACTTCTGAAAAACACAGCTTAGAGAGCATAGGGCACTTCCACTCATGGGGGTATAAATTGGGAAAATGAAAAATCAGCAAGACACAAGCACCCCAAAGTTGAGGGCTGCTCTGTTGACAAGGTCCTCCACTTCATTCCACCTTAAATATCCAAGGAAAGAGAAAAATGGATAAAGAAGTTGTGGTCCTTATGTACAATGGAATATCACTCAGCCATGAAATCAATGTCATAAGGTTAGTAGCAGCATGATGAGTGGATTTAGGTACGACGATTCTAAGTGAAATAAGTCACACAGAAAAGGACACTTCTCATAAGGTATCACTTTTAGAGGGAATGTAAAAACCGTTACACTTGAACTGAATTACAAAACAGAACAGAGTCACACATGCAGAAAACAGACTATGGCTGCTTAACGGGAAAGGTGAGGTGGGGTGATACATAAAACAAGGGTATCAAATTAGCTCAGATACCGTTCCATAAACCCAATATGTAGTAGACAAGACCTACTCCTTGCTCAGAGAACTGGACTCAACACGCCCTATTCACCGCACAAGAATATATCTGACTAGTAATAATCTTAAAACCTATGTATTGATATCTCTCTGTTAGTGTGTCAAGTGGGTGTAAAGCGGCATAAACACAGCCGTGAAAAGCAGCTAAACCCCATTATGAAAATAAATTACTTTGAAAAACCCATGAAACAACGACAGTGAAAGAGACAGAAATTCTTACACAATGAGTTCAGGGGCTGTGATGCAACCTGGATTGACCATATCTAGACCCACAGCTGGATGAGACATAAGGGTGGACACTCTTGGGGCTGAGAGGTTTGGTGAGGTTGGGTGAGCAAACGCAGACCCTTTAAAGTAATACTGCGTGGTACCCATCGCATGGGTCCCAAATCTCCAGGTTCAAGGGCATCTTCCTACATCGAAAACATGCATGAGAAAACATAAACATGGTACACCATGTGATGGGGAAAGGTTTCTAAAACGCACCTCATTTCTCATCTCCTTGTGCCCGGGTTCGCCATTCCAGCCGATTTACTAGCAATCTCCCTACTTGGAGCATCAGCACCTTTAACCTCCTGTTCCGTACAGGTTGCAATTTGTCCTGAGGATGAATGGGAAGACGGGGAACCAACGAGAGACTAGCTCTTGGTGTCGGGACAGGCACAGGTCACTCTATTTTCCCATCAGGAAGAAGAATTAACCACAGGCTCAGCCTGCCCCCCGGAACCAGAACAGGGCCTGAAGCCATCCTGCGCTTTTGCGGCCAGCTCCCAGAAAAGCGAGTTGTAAAATGGAGGTTCAGGGCACTGCAATTCACAAACCTGCAGAGTTATAAATGATAACTCTCGTCCACAAATATATTGAGGGAAGGCAAAGAAGAGGATTTGAAATCAAGGCAGAATTGCAGGAAACAGATTTCAGGAGGTAGATACGAATCGCCTTTAAAGCACATGAAAAGCGGCAAAACGTTGACAATGATGCCCTTGGCCAAAAAGGGCGTATGCGTTTTTTCCTGAATATATTCAGGAAAAAACGCATAAGCCCTTTTTGGCCAGCCAAGCAACCTGGAAAGGCAAATCAGCACTACAGAGAAGTCTTGCTTCCCATCGGTCAAAAGGGCCATGCTGAAAAAAGTGTCAAAACCAGAAATGCAGGACAGGCCATGGAGAAATGGGAGCCTTGCTACACTGATGGGCGGGATGTAAATTGCCAACAGCCACTCTGGAGAAGTGTACGGTGAGTCCTGAAACATCTAAAAAACACAGCTTAGAGAGCATAGGGCACTTCCACTCATGGGGGTATAAATTGGGAAAATGAAAAATCAGCAAGACACAAGCACCCCAAAGTTGAGGGCTGCTCTGTTGACAAGGACCTCCACTTCATTCCACCTTCAATATCCCAGGAAAGAGAAAAATGGATAAAGAAGTTGTGGTCCTTATGTACAATGGAATATCACTCAGCCATGAAATCAATGTCATAAGGTTAGTAGCAGCATGATGAGTGGATTTAGGTACGACGATTCTAAGTGAAATAAGTCACACAGAAAAGGACACTTCTCATAAGGTATCACTTTTAGAGGGAATGTAAAAACCGTTACACTTGAACTGAATTACAAAACAGAACAGAGTCACACATGCAGAAAACAGACTATGGCTGCTTAACGGGAAAGGTGAGGTGGGGTGATACATAAAACAAGGGTATCAAATTAGCTCAGATACCGTTCCATAAACCCAATATGTAATAGACAAGACCTACTCCTTGCTCAGAGAACTGGACTCAACACGCCCTATTCACCGCACAAGAATATATCTGACTAGTAATAATCTTAAAACCTATGTATTGATATCTCTCTGTTAGTGTGTCAAGTGGGTGTAAAGCGGCATAAACACAGCAGTGAAAAGCAGCTAAACCCCATTATGAAAATAAATTACTTTGAAAAACCCATGAAACAACGACAGTGAAAGAGACAGAAATTCTTACACAATGCGTTCAGGGGCTGTGATGCAACCTGGATTGACCATATCTAGACCCACAGCTGGATGAGACATAAGGGTGGACACTCTTGGGGCTGAGAGGTTTGGTGAGGTTGGGTGAGCAAACGCAGACCCTTTAAAGTAATACTGCGTGGTACCCATCGAATGGGTCCCAAATCTCCAGGTTCAAGGGCATCTTCCTACATCGAAAACATGCATGAGAAACCCAGAAGATAGTACACCGTGTGATGGGGAAAGGTTTCTAAAACGCACCTCATTTCTCATCTCCTTGTGCCCGGGTTCGCCATTCCAGCCGCTTTACTAGCAATCTCCCTACTTGGAAAATCAGCACCTTTAACCTCCTGTTCCGTACAGGTTGCAATTTGTCCTGAGGATGAACGGGAAGATGGGGAACCAACGAGAGACTAGCTCTTGGTGTTGGGACAGGCACAGGTCACTCTATTTTCCCATCAGGAAGAAGAATTAACCACAGGCTCAGCCTGCCCCCCGGAACCAGAACAGGGCCTGAAGCCATCCTGCGCTTTTGCGGCCAGCTCCCAAAAAAGCGAGTTGTAAAATGGAGGTCCAGGGCACTGCAATTCACAAACCTGCAGAGTTATAAATGATAACTCTCGTCCACAAATATATTGAGGGAAGGCAAAGAAGAGGATTTGAAATCAAGGCAGAATTGCAGGAAACAGATTTCAGGAGGTAGATTCGAATCGCCTTTAAAGCACATGAAAAGCGGCAAAATGTTGACAATGATGCCCTTGGCCAAAAAGGGCGTATGCGTTTTTTCCTGAATATATTCAGGAAAAAACGCATACGCCCTTTTTGGCCAACCAAGCAACCTGGAAAGGCAAATCAGCGCTACAAAGAAGTCTCGCTTCCCATCGGTCAAAAGGGCCATGCTGAAAAAAGTGTCAAAACCAGAAATGCAGGACAGGCCATGGAGAAATGGGAGCCTTGCTACACTGATGGGCGGGATGTAAATTGCCAACAGCCACTCTGGAGAAGTGTACGGTGTGTCCTGAAACATCTGAAAAACACAGCTTAGAGAGCATAGGGCACTTCCACTCATGGGGGTATAAATTGGGAAAATGAAAAATCAGCAAGACACAAGCACCCCAAAGTTGAGGGCTGCTCTGTTGACAAGGACCTCCACTTCATTCCACCTTAAATATCCAAGGAAAGAGAAAAATGGATAAAGAAGTTGTGGTCTTTATGTACAATGGAATATCACTCAGCCATGAAATCAATGTCATAAGGTTAGTAGCAGCATGATGAGTGGATTTAGGTACGACGATTCTAAGTGAAATAAGTCACACAGAAAAGGACACTTCTCATAAGGTATCACTTTTAGAGGGAATGTAAAAACCGTTACACTTGAACTGAATTACAAAACAGAACAGAGTCACACATGCAGAAAACAGACTATGGCTGCTTAACGGGAAAGGTGAGGTGGGGTGATACATAAAACAAGGGTATCAAATTAGCTCAGATACCGTTCCATAAACCCAATATGTAGTAGACAAGACCTACTCCTTGCTCAGAGAACTGGACTCAACACGCCCTATTCACCGCACAAGAATATATCTGACTAGTAATAATCTTAAAACCTATGTATTGATATCTCTCTGTTAGTGTGTCAAGTGGGTGTGAAGCGGCATAAACACAGCCGTGAAAAGCAGCTAAACCCCATTATGAAAATAAATTACTTTGAAAAACCCATGAAACAACGACAGTGAAAGAGACAGAAATTCTTACACAATGAGTTCAGGGGCTGTGATGCAACCTGGATTGACCATATCTAGACCCACAGCTGGATGAGACATAAGGGTGGACACTCTTGGGGCTGAGAGGTTTGGTGAGGTTGGGTGAGCAAACGCAGACCCTTTAAAGTAATACTGCGTGGTACCCATCGCATGGGTCCCAAATCTCCAGGTTCAAGGGCATCTTCCTACATCGAAAACATGCATGAGAAACCCAGAAGATAGTACACCGTGTGATGGGGAAAGGTTTCTAAAACGCACCTCATTTCTCATCTCCTTGTGCCCGGGTTCGCCATTCCAGCCGATTTACTAGCAATCTCCCTACTTGGAGCATCAGCACCTTTAACCTCCTGTTCCGTACAGGTTGCAATTTGTCCTGAGGATGAATGGGAAGACGGGGAACCAACGAGAGACTAGCTCTTGGTGTCGGGACAGGCACAGGTCACTCTATTTTCCCATCAGGAAGAAGAATTAACCACAGGCTCAGCCTGCCCCCCGGAACCAGAACAGGGCCTGAAGCCATCCTGCGCTTTTGCGGCCAGCTCCCAGAAAAGCGAGTTGTAAAATGGAGGTTCAGGGCACTGCAATTCACAAACCTGCAGAGTTATAAATGATAACTCTCGTCCACAAATATATTGAGGGAAGGCAAAGAAGAGGATTTGAAATCAAGGCAGAATTGCAGGAAACAGATTTCAGGAGGTAGATACGAATCGCCTTTAAAGCACATGAAAAGCGGCAAAACGTTGACAATGATGCCCTTGGCCAAAAAGGGCGTATGCGTTTTTTCCTGAATATATTCAGGAAAAAACGCATACGCCCTTTTTGGCCAACCAAGCAACCTGGAAAGGCAAATCAGCGCTACAAAGAAGTCTCGCTTCCCATCGGTCAAAAGGGCCATGCTGAAAAAAGTGTCAAAACCAGAAATGCAGGACAGGTCATGGAGAAATGGGAGCCTTGCTACACTGATGGGCGGGATGTAAATTGCCAACAGCCACTCTGGAGAAGTGTACGGTGAGTCCTGAAACATCTGAAAAACACAGCTTAGAGAGCATAGGGCACTTCCACTCATGGGGGTATAAATTGGGAAAATGAAAAATCAGCAAGACACAAGCACCCCAAAGTTTAGGGCTGCTCTGTTGACAAGGACCTCCACTTCATTCCACCTTAAATATCCAAGGAAAGAGAAAAATGGATAAAGAAGTTGTGGTCCTTATGTACAATGGAATATCACTCAGCCATGAAATCAATGTCATAAGGTTAGTAGCAGCATGATGAGTGGATTTAGGTACGACGATTCTAAGTGAAATAAGTCACACAGAAAAGGACACTTCTCATAAGGTATCACTTTTAGAGGGAATGTAAAAACCGTTACACTTGAACTGAATTACAAAACAGAACAGAGTCACACATGCAGAAAACAGACTATGGCTGCTTAACGGGAAAGGTGAGGTGGGGTGATACATAAAACAAGGGTATCAAATTAGCTCAGATACTGTTCCATAAACCCAATATGTAGTAGACAAGACCTACTCCTTGCTCAGAGAACTGGACTCAACACGCCCTATTCACCGCACAAGAATATATCTGACTAGTAATAATTTTAAAACCTATGTATTGATATCTCTCTGTTAGTGTGTCAAGTGGGTGTGAAGCGGCATAAACACAGCCGTGAAAAGCAGCTAAACCCCATTATGAAAATAAATTACTTTGAAAAACCCATGAAACAACGACAGTGAAAGAGATAGAAATTCTTACACAATGAGTTCAGGGGCTGTGATGCAACCTGGATTGACCATATCTAGACCCACAGCTGGATGAGACATAAGGGTGGACACTCTTGGGGCTGAGAGGTTTGGTGAGGTTGGGTGAGCAAACGCAGACCCTTTAAAGTAATACTGCGTGGTACCCATCGCATGGGTCCCAAATCTCCAGGTTCAAGGGCATCTTCCTACATTAAAAACATGCATGAGAAACCCAGAAGATGGTACACCGTGTGATGGGGAAAGGTTTCTAAAACGCACCTCATTTCTCATCTCCTTGTGCCCGGGTTCGCCATTCCAGCCGCTTTACTAGCAATCTCCCTACTTGGAAAATCAGCACCTTTAACCTCCTGTTCCGTACAGGTTGCAATTTGTCCTGAGGATGAACGGGAAGACGGGGAACCAACGAGAGACTAGCTCTTGGTGTCGGGACAGGCACAGGTCACTCTATTTTCCCATCAGGAAGAAGAATTAACCACAGGCTCAGCCTGCCCCCCGGAACCAGAACAGGGCCTGAAGCCATCCTGCGCTTTTGCGGCCAGCTCCCAAAAAAGCGAGTTGTAAAATGGAGGTTCAGGGCACTGCAATTCACAAACCTGCAGAGTTATAAATGATAACTCTCATCCACAAATATATTGAGGGAAGGCAAAGAAGAGGATTTGAAATCAAGGCAGAATTGCAGGAAACAGATTTCAGGAGGTAGATTCGAATCGCCTTTAAAGCACATGAAAAGCTGCAAAACGTTGACAATGATGCCCTTGGCCAAAAAGGGCGTATGCGTTTTTTCCTGAATATATTCAGGAAAAAACGCATACGCCCTTTTTGGCCAACCAAGCAACCTGGAAAGGCAAATCAGCGCTACAAACAAGTCTCGCTTCCCATCGGTCAAAAGGGCCATGCTGAAAAAAGTGTCAAAACCAGAAATGCAGGACAGGCCATGGAGAAATGGGAGCCTTGCTACACTGATGGGCGGGATGTAAATTGCCAACAGCCACTCTGGAGAAGTGTACGGTGAGTCCTGAAACATCTGAAAAACACAGCTTAGAGAGCATAGGGCACTTCCACTCATGGGGGTATAAATTGGGAAAATGAAAAATCAGCAAGACACAAGCACCCCAAAGTTTAGGGCTGCTCTGTTGACAAGGACCTCCACTTCATTCCACCTTAAATATCCAAGGAAAGAGAAAAATGGATAAAGAAGTTGTGGTCCTTATGTACAATGGAATATCACTCAGCCATGAAATCAATGTCATAAGGTTAGTAGCAGCATGATGAGTGGATTTAGGTACGACGATTCTAAGTGAAATAAGTCACACAGAAAAGGACACTTCTCATAAGGTATCACTTTTAGAGGGAATGTAAAAACCGTTACACTTGAACTGAATTACAAAACAGAACAGAGTCACACATGCAGAAAACAGACTATGGCTGCTTAACGGGAAAGGTGAGGTGGGGTGATACATAAAACAAGGGTATCAAATTAGCTCAGATACTGTTCCATAAACCCAATATGTAGTAGACAAGACCTACTCCTTGCTCAGAGAACTGGACTCAACACGCCCTATTCACCGCACAAGAATATATCTGACTAGTAATAATCTTAAAACCTATGTATTGATATCTCTCTGTTAGTGTGTCAAGTGGGTGTGAAGCGGCATAAACACAGCCGTGAAAAGCAGCTAAACCCCATTATGAAAATAAATTACTTTGAAAAACCCATGAAACAACGACAGTGAAAGAGATAGAAATTCTTACACAATGAGTTCAGGGGCTGTGATGCAACCTGGATTGACCATATCTAGACCCACAGCTGGATGAGACATAAGGGTGGACACTCTTGGGGCTGAGAGGTTTGGTGAGGTTGGGTGAGCAAACGCAGACCCTTTAAAGTAATACTGCGTGGTACCCATCGCATGGGTCCCAAATCTCCAGGTTCAAGGCCATCTTCCTACATCAAAAACATGCATGAGAAACCCAGAAGATGGTACACCGTGTGATGGGGAAAGGTTTCTAAAACGCACCTCATTTCTCATCTCCTTGTGCCCGGGTTCGCCATTCCAGCCACTTTACTAGCAATCTCCCTATTTGGAGCATCAGCACCTTTAACCTCCTGTTCCGTACAGGTTGCAATTTGTCCTGAGGATGAACGGGAAGACGGGGAACCAACGAGAGACTAGCTCTTGGTGACGGGACAGGCACAGGTCACTCTATTTTCCCATCAGGAAGAAGAATTAACCACAGGCTCAGCCTGCCCCCTGGAACCAGAACAGGGCCTGAAGCCATCCTGCGCTTTTGCGGCCAGCTCCCAAAAAAGCGAGTTGTAAAATGGAGGTTCAGGGCACTGCAATTCACAAACCTGCAGAGTTATAAATGATAACTCTCATCCAAAAATATATTGAGGGAAAGCAAAGTAGAGGATTTGAAATCAAGGCAGAATTGCACGAAACAGATTTCAGGAGGTAGATTCGAATCGCCTTTAAAGCACATGAAAAGCGGCAAAATGTTGACAATGATGCCCTTGGCCAAAAAGGGCGTATGCGTTTTTTCCTGAATATATTCAGGAAAAAACGCATACGCCCTTTTTGGCCAACCAAGCAACCTGGAAAGGCAAATCAGCGCTACAGAGAAGTCTCGCTTCCCATCGGTCAAAAGGGCCATGCTGAAAAAAGTGTCAAAACCAGAAATGCAGGACAGGCCATGGAGAAATGAGAGCCTTGCTACACTGATGGGCGGGATGTAAATTGCCAACAGCCACTCTGGAGAAGTGTACGGTGTGTCCTGAAACATCTGAAAAACACAGCTTAGAGAGCATAGGGCACTTCCACTCATGGGGGTATAAATTGGGAAAATGAAAAATCAGCAAGACACAAGCACCCCAAAGTTGAGGGCTGCTCTGTTGACAAGGACCTCCACTTCATTCCACCTTAAATATCCAAGGAAAGAGAAAAATGGATAAAGAAGTTGTGGTCCTTATGTACAATGGAATATCACTCAGCCATGAAATCAATGTCATAAGGTTAGTAGCAGCATGATGAGTGGATTTAGGTACGACGATTCTAAGTGAAATAAGTCACACAGAAAAGGACACTTCTCATAAGGTATCACTTTTAGAGGGAATGTAAAAACCGTTACACTTGAACTGAATTACAAAACAGAACAGAGTCACACATGCAGAAAACAGACTATGGCTGCTTAACGGGAAAGGTGAGGTGGGGTGATACATAAAACAAGGGTATCAAATTAGCTCAGATACCGTTCCATAAACCCAATATGTAGTAGACAAGACCTACTCCTTGCTCAGAGAACTGGACTCAACACACCCTATTCACCGCACAAGAATATATCTGACTAGTAATAATCTTAAAACCTATGTATTGATATCTCTCTGTTAGTGTGTCAAGTGGGTGTAAAGCGGCATAAACACAGCCGTTAAAAGCAGCTAAACCCCATTATGAAAATAAATTACTTTGAAAAACCCATGAAACAACGACAGTGAAAGAGACAGAAATTCTTACACAATGAGTTCAGGGGCTGTGATGCAACCTGGATTGACCATATCTAGACCCACAGCTGGATGAGACATAAGGGTGGACACTCTTGGGGCTGAGAGGTTTGGTGAGGTTGGGTGAGCAAACGCAGACCCTTTAAAGGAATACTGCGTGGTACCCATCGCATGGGTCCCAAATCTCCAGGTTCAAGGGCATCTTCCTACATCGAAAACATGCATGAGAAACCCAGAAGATGGTACACCGTGTGATGGGGAAAGGTTTCTAAAACGCACCTCATTTCTCATCTCCTTGTGCCCGGGTTCGCCATTCCAGCCGATTTACTAGCAATCTCCCTACTTGGAGCATCAGCACCTTTAACCTCCTGTTCCGTACAGGTTGCAATTTGTCCTGAGGATGAACGGGAAGACGGGGAACCAACGAGAGACTAGCTCTTGGTGTCGGGATAGGCACAGGTAACTCTATTTTCCCATCAGGAAGAAGAATTAACCACAGGCTCAGCCTGCCCCCCGGAACCAGAACAGGGCCTGAAGCCATCCTGCGCTTTTGCGGCCAGCTCCCAAAAAAGCGAGTTGTAAAATGGAGGTTCAGGGCACTGCAATTCACAAACCTGCAGAGTTATAAATGATAACTCTCGTCCACAAATATATTGAGGGAAGGCAAAGAAGAGGATTTGAAATCAAGGCAGAATTGCACGAAACAGATTTCAGGAGGTAGATACGAATCGCCTTTAAAGCACATGAAAAGCGGCAAAACGTTGACAATGATGCCCTTGGCCAAAAAGGGCGTATGCGTTTTTTCCTGAATATATTCAGGAAAAAACGCATACGCCCTTTTTGGCCAACCAAGCAACCTGGAAAGGCAAATCAGCGCTACAGAGAAGTCTTGCTTCCCATCGGTCAAAAGGGCCATGCTGAAAAAAGTGTCAAAACCAGAAATGCAGGACAGGCCATGGAGAAATGGGAGCCTTGCTACACTGATGGGCGGGATGTAAATTGCCAACAGCCACTCTGGAGAAGTGTACGGTGAGTCCTGAAACATCTAAAAAACACAGCTTAGAGAGCATAGGGCACTTCCACTCATGGGGGTATAAATTGGGAAAATGAAAAATCAGCAAGACACAAGCACCCCAAAGTTGAGGGCTGCTCTGTTGACAAGGACCTCCACTTCATTCCACCTTCAATATCCCAGGAAAGAGAAAAATGGATAAAGAAGTTGTGGTCCTTATGTACAATGGAATATCACTCAGCCATGAAATCAATGTCATAAGGTTAGTAGCAGCATGATGAGTGGATTTAGGTACGACGATTCTAAGTGAAATAAGTCACACAGAAAAGGACACTTCTCATAAGGTATCACTTTTAGAGGGAATGTAAAAACCGTTACACTTGAACTGAATTACAAAACAGAACAGAGTCACACATGCAGAAAACACACTATGGCTGCTTAACGGGAAAGGTGAGGTGGGGTGATACATAAAACAAGGGTATCAAATTAGCTCAGATACCGTTCCATAAACCCAATATGTAATAGACAAGACCTACTCCTTGCTCAGAGAACTGGACTCAACACGCCCTATTCACCGCACAAGAATATATCTGACTAGTAATAATCTTAAAACCTATGTATTGATATCTCTCTGTTAGTGTGTCAAGTGGGTGTAAAGCGGCATAAACACAGCAGTGAAAAGCAGCTAAACCCCATTATGAAAATAAATTACTTTGAAAAACCCATGAAACAACGACAGTGAAAGAGACAGAAATTCTTACACAATGCGTTCAGGGGCTGTGATGCAACCTGGATTGACCATATCTAGACCCACAGCTGGATGAGACATAAGGGTGGACACTCTTGGGGCTGAGAGGTTTGGTGAGGTTGGGTGAGCAAACACAGACCCTTTAAAGTAATACTGCGTGGTACCCATCGAATGGGTCCCAAATCTCCAGCTTCAAGGGCATCTTCCTACATTGAAAACATGCATGAGAAACCCAGAAGATAGTGTACCGTGTGATGGGGAAAGGTTTCTAAAACGCACCTCATTTCTCATCTCCTTGTGCCCGGGTTCGCCATTCCAGCCGCTTTACTAGCAATCTCCCTACTTGGAAAATCAGCACCTTTAACCTCCTGTTCCGTACAGGTTGCAATTTGTCCTGAGGATGAACGGGAAGACGGGGAACCAACGAGAGACTAGCTCTTGGTGTTGGGACAGGCACAGGTCACTCTATTTTCCCATCAGGAAGAAGAATTAACCACAGGCTCAGCCTGCCCCCCGGAACCAGAACAGGGCCTGAAGCCATCCTGCGCTTTTGCGGCCAGCTCCCAAAAAAGCGAGTTGTAAAATGGAGGTCCAGGGCACAGCAATTCACAAACCTGCAGAGTTATAAATGATAACTCTCGTCCACAAATATATTGAGGGAAGGCAAAGAAGAGGATTTGAAATCAAGGCAGAATTGCAGGAAACAGATTTCAGGAGGTAGATTCGAATCGCCTTTAAAGCACATGAAAAGCGGCAAAACGTTGACAATGATGCCCTTGGCCAAAAAGGGCGTATGCGTTTTTTCCTGAATATATTCAGGAAAAAACGCATACGCCCTTTTTGGCCAACCAAGCAACCTGGAAAGGCAAATCAGCGCTACAAACAAGTCTCGCTTCCCATCGGTCAAAAGGGCCATGCTGAAAAAAGTGTCAAAACCAGAAATGCAGGACAGGCCATGGAGAAATGGGAGCCTTGCTACACTGATGGGCGGGATGTAAATTGCCAACAGCCACTCTGGAGAAGTGTACGGTGAGTCCTGAAACATCTGAAAAACACAGCTTAGAGAGCATAGGGCACTTCCACTCATGGGGGTATAAATTGGGAAAATGAAAAATCAGCAAGACACAAGCACCCCAAAGTTTAGGGCTGCTCTGTTGACAAGGACCTCCACTTCATTCCACCTTAAATATCCAAGGAAAGAGAAAAATGGATAAAGAAGTTGTGGTCCTTATGTACAATGGAATATCACTCAGCCATGAAATCAATGTCATAAGGTTAGTAGCAGCATGATGAGTGGATTTAGGTACGACGATTCTAAGTGAAATAAGTCACACAGAAAAGGACACTTCTCATAAGGTATCACTTTTACAGGGAATGTAAAAACCGTTACACTTGAACTGAATTACAAAACAGAACAGAGTCACACATGCAGAAAACAGACTATGGCTGCTTAACGGGAAAGGTGAGGTGGGGTGATACATAAAACAAGGGTATCAAATTAGCTCAGATACTGTTCCATAAACCCAATATGTAGTAGACAAGACCTACTCCTTGCTCAGAGAACTGGACTCAACACGCCCTATTCACCGCACAAGAATATATCTGACTAGTAATAATCTTAAAACCTATGTATTGATATCTCTCTGTTAGTGTGTCAAGTGGGTGTGAAGCGGCATAAACACAGCCGTGAAAAGCAGCTAAACCCCATTATGAAAATAAATTACTTTGAAAAACCCATGAAACAACGACAGTGAAAGAGATAGAAATTCTTACACAATGAGTTCAGGGGCTGTGATGCAACCTGGATTGACCATATCTAGACCCACAGCTGGATGAGACATAAGGGTGGACACTCTTGGGGCTGAGAGGTTTGGTGAGGTTGGGTGAGCAAACGCAGACCCTTTAAAGTAATACTGCGTGGTACCCATCGCATGGGTCCCAAATCTCCAGGTTCAAGGGCATCTTCCTACATCAAAAACATGCATGAGAAACCCAGAAGATGGTACACCGTGTGATGGGGAAAGGTTTCTAAAACGCACCTCATTTCTCATCTCCTTGTGCCCGGGTTCGCCATTCCAGCCACTTTACTAGCAATCTCCCTATTTGGAGCATCAGCACCTTTAACCTCCTGTTCCGTACAGGTTGCAATTTGTCCTGAGGATGAACGGGAAGACGGGGAACCAACGAGAGACTAGCTCTTGGTGACGGGACAGGCACAGGTCACTCTATTTTCCCATCAGGAAGAAGAATTAACCACAGGCTCAGCCTGCCCCCCGGAACCAGAACAGGGCCTGAAGCCATCCTGCGCTTTTGCGGCCAGCTCCCAAAAAAGCGAGTTGTAAAATGGAGGTTCAGGGCACTGCAATTCACAAACCTGCAGACTTATAAATGATAACTCTCATCCACAAATATATTGAGGGAAGGCAAAGAAGAGGATTTGAAATCAAGGCAGAATTGCACGAAACAGATTTCAGGAGGTAGATTCGAATCGCCTTTAAAGCACATGAAAAGCGGCAAAATGTTGACAATGATGCCCTTGGCCAAAAAGGGCGTATGCGTTTTTTCCTGAATATATTCAGGAAAAAACGCATACGCCCTTTTTGGCCAACCAAGCAACCTGGAAAGGCAAATCAGCGCTACAGAGAAGTCTCGCTTCCCATCGGTCAAAAGGGCCATGCTGAAAAAAGTGTCAAAACCAGAAATGCAGGACAGGCCATGGAGAAATGAGAGCCTTGCTACACTGATGGGCGGGATGTAAATTGCCAACAGCCACTCTGGAGAAGTGTACGGTGTGTCCTGAAACATCTGAAAAACACAGCTTAGAGAGCATAGGGCACTTCCACTCATGGGGGTATAAATTGGGAAAATGAAAAATCAGCAAGACACAAGCACCCCAAAGTTGAGGGCTGCTCTGTTGACAAGGACCTCCACTTCATTCCACCTTAAATATCCAAGGAAAGAGAAAAATGGATAAAGAAGTTGTGGTCCTTATGTACAATGGAATATCACTCAGCCATGAAATCAATGTCATAAGGTTAGTAGCAGCATGATGAGTGGATTTAGGTACGACGATTCTAAGTGAAATAAGTCACACAGAAAAGGACACTTCTCATAAGGTATCACTTTTAGAGGGAATGTAAAAACCGTTACACTTGAACTGAATTACAAAACAGAACAGAGTCACACATGCAGAAAACAGACTATGGCTGCTTAACGGGAAAGGTGAGGTGGGGTGATACATAAAACAAGGGTATCAAATTAGCTCAGATACCGTTCCATAAACCCAATATGTAGTAGACAAGACCTACTCCTTGCTCAGAGAACTGGACTCAACACGCCCTATTCACCGCACAAGAATATATCTGACTAGTAATAATCTTAAAACCTATGTATTGATATCTCTCTGTTAGTGTGTCAAGTGGGTGTAAAGCGGCATAAACACAGCCGTTAAAAGCAGCTAAACCCCATTATGAAAATAAATTACTTTGAAAAACCCATGAAACAACGACAGTGAAAGAGACAGAAATTCTTACACAATGAGTTCAGGGGCTGTGATGCAACCTGGATTGACCATATCTAGACCCACAGCTGGATGAGACATAAGGGTGGACACTCTTGGGGCTGAGAGGTTTGGTGAGGTTGGGTGAGCAAACGCAGACCCTTTAAAGTAATACTGCGTGGTACCCATCGCATGGGTCCCAAATCTCCAGGTTCAAGGGCATCTTCCTACATCGAAAACATGCATGAGAAACCCAGAAGATGGTACACCGTGTGATGGGGAAAGGTTTCTAAAACGCACCTCATTTCTCATCTCCTTGTGCCCGGGTTCGCCATTCCAGCCGATTTACTAGCAATCTCCCTACTTGGAGCATCAGCACCTTTAACCTCCTGTTCCGTACAGGTTGCAATTTGTCCTGAGGATGAACGGGAAGACGGGGAACCAACGAGAGACTAGCTCTTGGTGTCGGGATAGGCACAGGTAACTCTATTTTCCCATCAGGAAGAAGAATTAACCACAGGCTCAGCCTGCCCCCCGGAACCAGAACAGGGCCTGAAGCCATCCTGCGCTTTTGCGGCCAGCTCCCAAAAAAGCGAGTTGTAAAATGGAGGTTCAGGGCACTGCAATTCACAAACCTGCAGAGTTATAAATGATAACTCTCGTCCACAAATATATTGAGGGAAGGCAAAGAAGAGGATTTGAAATCAAGGCAGAATTGCACGAAACAGATTTCAGGAGGTAGATACGAATCGCCTTTAAAGCACATGAAAAGCGGCAAAACGTTGACAATGATGCCCTTGGCCAAAAAGGGCGTATGCGTTTTTTCCTGAATATATTCAGGAAAAAACGCATACGCCCTTTTTGGCCAACCAAGCAACCTGGAAAGGCAAATCAGCGCTACAGAGAAGTCTTGCTTCCCATCGGTCAAAAGGGCCATGCTGAAAAAAGTGTCAAAACCAGAAATGCAGGACAGGCCATGGAGAAATGGGAGCCTTGCTACACTGATGGGCGGGATGTAAATTGCCAACAGCCACTCTGGAGAAGTGTACGGTGAGTCCTGAAACATCTAAAAAACACAGCTTAGAGAGCATAGGGCACTTCCACTCATGGGGGTATAAATTGGGAAAATGAAAAATCAGCAAGACACAAGCACCCCAAAGTTGAGGGCTGCTCTGTTGACAAGGACCTCCACTTCATTCCACCTTCAATATCCCAGGAAAGAGAAAAATGGATAAAGAAGTTGTGGTCCTTATGTACAATGGAATATCACTCAGCCATGAAATCAATGTCATAAGGTTAGTAGCAGCATGATGAGTGGATTTAGGTACGACGATTCTAAGTGAAATAAGTCACACAGAAAAGGACACTTCTCATAAGGTATCACTTTTAGAGGGAATGTAAAAACCGTTACACTTGAACTGAATTACAAAACAGAACAGAGTCACACATGCAGAAAACAGACTATGGCTGCTTAACGGGAAAGGTGAGGTGGGGTGATACATAAAACAAGGGTATCAAATTAGCTCAGATACCGTTCCATAAACCCAATATGTAATAGACAAGACCTACTCCTTGCTCAGAGAACTGGACTCAACACGCCCTATTCACCGCACAAGAATATATCTGACTAGTAATAATCTTAAAACCTATGTATTGATATCTCTCTGTTAGTGTGTCAAGTGGGTGTAAAGCGGCATAAACACAGCAGTGAAAAGCAGCTAAACCCCATTATGAAAATAAATTACTTTGAAAAACCAATGAAACAACGACAGTGAAAGAGACAGAAATTCTTACACAATGCGTTCAGGGGCTGTGATGCAACCTGGATTGACCATATCTAGACCCACAGCTGGATGAGACATAAGGGTGGACACTCTTGGGGCTGAGAGGTTTGGTGAGGTTGGGTGAGCAAACACAGACCCTTTAAAGTAATACTGCGTGGTACCCATCGAATGGGTCCCAAATCTCCAGCTTCAAGGGCATCTTCCTACATTGAAAACATGCATGAGAAACCCAGAAGATAGTATACCGTGTGATGGGGAAAGGTTTCTAAAACGCACCTCATTTCTCATCTCCTTGTGCCCGGGTTCGCCATTCCAGCCGCTTTACTAGCAATCTCCCTACTTGGAAAATCAGCACCTTTAACCTCCTGTTCCGTACAGGTTGCAATTTGTCCTGAGGATGAACGGGAAGACGGGGAACCAACGAGAGACTAGCTCTTGGTGTTGGGACAGGCACAGGTCACTCTATTTTCCCATCAGGAAGAAGAATTAACCACAGGCTCAGCCTGCCCCCCGGAACCAGAACAGGGCCTGAAGCCATCCTGTGCTTTTGCGGCCAGCTCCCAAAAAAGCGAGTTGTAAAATGGAGGTCCAGGGCACAGCAATTCACAAACCTGCAGAGTTATAAATGATAACTCTCGTCCACAAATATATTGAGGGAAGGCAAAGAAGAGGATTTGAAATCAAGGCAGAATTGCAGGAAACAGATTTCAGGAGGTAGATTCGAATCGCCTTTAAAGCACATGAAAAGCGGCAAAACGTTGACAATGATGCCCTTGGCCAAAAAGGGCGTATGCGTTTTTTCCTGAATATATTCAGGAAAAAACGCATACGCCCTTTTTGGCCAACCAAGCAACCTGGAAAGGCAAATCAGCGCTACAAAGAAGTCTCGCTTCCCATCGGTCAAAAGGGCCATGCTGAAAAAAGTGTCAAAACCAGAAATGCAGGACAGGTCATGGAGAAATGGGAGCCTTGCTACACTGATGGGCGGGATGTAAATTGCCAACAGCCACTCTGGAGAAGTGTACGGTGAGTCCTGAAACATCTGAAAAACACAGCTTAGAGAGCATAGGGCACTTCCACTCATGGGGGTATAAATTGGGAAAATGAAAAATCAGCAAGACACAAGCACCCCAAAGTTTAGGGCTGCTCTGTTGACAAGGACCTCCACTTCATTCCACCTTAAATATCCAAGGAAAGAGAAAAATGGATAAAGAAGTTGTGGTCCTTATGTACAATGGAATATCACTCAGCCATGAAATCAATGTCATAAGGTTAGTAGCAGCATGATGAGTGGATTTAGGTACGACGATTCTAAGTGAAATAAGTCACACAGAAAAGGACACTTCTCATAAGGTATCACTTTTAGAGGGAATGTAAAAACCGTTACACTTGAACTGAATTACAAAACAGAACAGAGTCACACATGCAGAAAACAGACTATGGCTGCTTAACGGGAAAGGTGAGGTGGGGTGATACATAAAACAAGGGTATCAAATTAGCTCAGATACTGTTCCATAAACCCAATATGTAGTAGACAAGACCTACTCCTTGCTCAGAGAACTGGACTCAACACGCCCTATTCACCGCACAAGAATATATCTGACTAGTAATAATTTTAAAACCTATGTATTGATATCTCTCTGTTAGTGTGTCAAGTGGGTGTGAAGCGGCATAAACACAGCCGTGAAAAGCAGCTAAACCCCATTATGAAAATAAATTACTTTGAAAAACCCATGAAACAACGACAGTGAAAGAGATAGAAATTCTTACACAATGAGTTCAGGGGCTGTGATGCAACCTGGATTGACCATATCTAGACCCACAGCTGGATGAGACATAAGGGTGGACACTCTTGGGGCTGAGAGGTTTGGTGAGGTTGGGTGAGCAAACGCAGACCCTTTAAAGTAATACTGCGTGGTACCCATCGCATGGGTCCCAAATCTCCAGGTTCAAGGGCATCTTCCTACATTAAAAACATGCATGAGAAACCCAGAAGATGGTACACCGTGTGATGGGGAAAGGTTTCTAAAACGCACCTCATTTCTCATCTCCTTGTGCCCGGGTTCGCCATTCCAGCCGCTTTACTAGCAATCTCCCTATTTGGAGCATCAGCACCTTTAACCTCCTGTTCCGTACAGGTTGCAATTTGTCCTGAGGATGAACGGGAAGACGGGGAACCAACGAGAGACTAGCTCTTGGTGACGGGACAGGCACAGGTCACTCTATTTTCCCATCAGGAAGAAGAATTAACCACAGGCTCAGCCTGCCCCCTGGAACCAGAACAGGGCCTGAAGCCATCCTGCGCTTTTGCGGCCAGCTCCCAAAAAAGCGAGTTGTAAAATGGAGGTTCAGGGCACTGCAATTCACAAACCTGCAGAGTTATAAATGATAACTCTCATCCACAAATATATTGAGGGAAAGCAAAGTAGAGGATTTGAAATCAAGGCAGAATTGCACGAAACAGATTTCAGGAGGTAGATTCGAATCGCCTTTAAAGCACATGAAAAGCGGCAAAATGTTGACAATGATGCCCTTGGCCAAAAAGGGCGTATGCGTTTTTTCCTGAATATATTCAGGAAAAAACGCATACGCCCTTTTTGGCCAACCAAGCAACCTGGAAAGGCAAATCAGCGCTACAGAGAAGTCTCGCTTCCCATCGGTCAAAAGGGCCATGCTGAAAAAAGTGTCAAAACCAGAAATGCAGGACAGGCCATGGAGAAATGAGAGCCTTGCTACACTGATGGGCGGGATGTAAATTGCCAACAGCCACTCTGGAGAAGTGTACGGTGTGTCCTGAAACATCTGAAAAACACAGCTTAGAGAGCATAGGGCACTTCCACTCATGGGGGTATAAATTGGGAAAATGAAAAATCAGCAAGACACAAGCACCCCAAAGTTGAGGGCTGCTCTGTTGACAAGGACCTCCACTTCATTCCACCTTAAATATCCAAGGAAAGAGAAAAATGGATAAAGAAGTTGTGGTCCTTATGTACAATGGAATATCACTCAGCCATGAAATCAATGTCATAAGGTTAGTAGCAGCATGATGAGTGGATTTAGGTACGACGATTCTAAGTGAAATAAGTCACACAGAAAAGGACACTTCTCATAAGGTATCACTTTTAGAGGGAATGTAAAAACCGTTACACTTGAACTGAATTACAAAACAGAACAGAGTCACACATGCAGAAAACAGACTATGGCTGCTTAACGGGAAAGGTGAGGTGGGGTGATACATAAAACAAGGGTATCAAATTAGCTCAGATACCGTTCCATAAACCCAATATGTAGTAGACAAGACCTACTCCTTGCTCAGAGAACTGGACTCAACACACCCTATTCACCGCACAAGAATATATCTGACTAGTAATAATCTTAAAACCTATGTATTGATATCTCTCTGTTAGTGTGTCAAGTGGGTGTAAAGCGGCATAAACACAGCCGTTAAAAGCAGCTAAACCCCATTATGAAAATAAATTACTTTGAAAAACCCATGAAACAACGACAGTGAAAGAGACAGAAATTCTTACACAATGAGTTCAGGGGCTGTGATGCAACCTGGATTGACCATATCTAGACCCACAGCTGGATGAGACATAAGGGTGGACACTCTTGGGGCTGAGAGGTTTGGTGAGGTTGGGTGAGCAAACGCAGACCCTTTAAAGGAATACTGCGTGGTACCCATCGCATGGGTCCCAAATCTCCAGGTTCAAGGGCATCTTCCTACATCGAAAACATGCATGAGAAACCCAGAAGATGGTACACCGTGTGATGGGGAAAGGTTTCTAAAACGCACCTCATTTCTCATCTCCTTGTGCCCGGGTTCGCCATTCCAGCCGATTTACTAGCAATCTCCCTACTTGGAGCATCAGCACCTTTAACCTCCTGTTCCGTACAGGTTGCAATTTGTCCTGAGGATGAACGGGAAGACGGGGAACCAACGAGAGACTAGCTCTTGGTGTCGGGATAGGCACAGGTAACTCTATTTTCCCATCAGGAAGAAGAATTAACCACAGGCTCAGCCTGCCCCCCGGAACCAGAACAGGGCCTGAAGCCATCCTGCGCTTTTGCGGCCAGCTCCCAAAAAAGCGAGTTGTAAAATGGAGGTTCAGGGCACTGCAATTCACAAACCTGCAGAGTTATAAATGATAACTCTCGTCCACAAATATATTGAGGGAAGGCAAAGAAGAGGATTTGAAATCAAGGCAGAATTGCACGAAACAGATTTCAGGAGGTAGATACGAATCGCCTTTAAAGCACATGAAAAGCGGCAAAACGTTGACAATGATGCCCTTGGCCAAAAAGGGCGTATGCGTTTTTTCCTGAATATATTCAGGAAAAAACGCATACGCCCTTTTTGGCCAACCAAGCAACCTGGAAAGGCAAATCAGCGCTACAGAGAAGTCTTGCTTCCCATCGGTCAAAAGGGCCATGCTGAAAAAAGTGTCAAAACCAGAAATGCAGGACAGGCCATGGAGAAATGGGAGCCTTGCTACACTGATGGGGGGGATGTAAATTGCCAACAGCCACTCTGGAGAAGTGTACGGTGAGTCCTGAAACATCTAAAAAACACAGCTTAGAGAGCATAGGGCACTTCCACTCATGGGGGTATAAATTGGGAAAATGAAAAATCAGCAAGACACAAGCACCCCAAAGTTTAGGGCTGCTCTGTTGACAAGGACCTCCACTTCATTCCACCTTCAATATCCCAGGAAAGAGAAAAATGGATAAAGAAGTTGTGGTCCTTATGTACAATGGAATATCACTCAGCCATGAAATCAATGTCATAAGGTTAGTAGCAGCATGATGAGTGGATTTAGGTACGACGATTCTAAGTGAAATAAGTCACACAGAAAAGGACACTTCTCATAAGGTATCACTTTTAGAGGGAATGTAAAAACCGTTACACTTGAACTGAATTACAAAACAGAACAGAGTCACACATGCAGAAAACAGACTATGGCTGCTTAACGGGAAAGGTGAGGTGGGGTGATACATAAAACAAGGGTATCAAATTAGCTCAGATACCGTTCCATAAACCCAATATGTAATAGACAAGACCTACTCCTTGCTCAGAGAACTGGACTCAACACGCCCTATTCACCGCACAAGAATATATCTGACTAGTAATAATCTTAAAACCTATGTATTGATATCTCTCTGTTAGTGTGTCAAGTGGGTGTAAAGCGGCATAAACACAGCAGTGAAAAGCAGCTAAACCCCATTATGAAAATAAATTACTTTGAAAAACCCATGAAACAACGACAGTGAAAGAGACAGAAATTCTTACACAATGCGTTCAGGGGCTGTGATGCAACCTGGATTGACCATATCTAGACCCACAGCTGGATGAGACATAAGGGTGGACACTCTTGGGGCTGAGAGGTTTGGTGAGGTTGGGTGAGCAAACGCAGACCCTTTAAAGTAATACTGCGTGGTACCCATCGCATGGGTCCCAAATCTCCAGGTTCAAGGGCATCTTCCTACATTAAAAACATGCATGAGAAACCCAGAAGATGGTACACCGTGTGATGGGGAAAGGTTTCTAAAACGCACCTCATTTCTCATCTCCTTGTGCCCGGGTTCGCCATTCCAGCCGCTTTACTAGCAATCTCCCTACTTGGAAAATCAGCACCTTTAACCTCCTGTTCCGTACAGGTTGCAATTTGTCCTGAGGATGAACGGGAAGACGGGGAACCAACGAGAGACTAGCTCTTGGTGTCGGGACAGGCACAGGTCACTCTATTTTCCCATCAGGAAGAAGAATTAACCACAGGCTCAGCCTGCCCCCCGGAACCAGAACAGGGCCTGAAGCCATCCTGCGCTTTTGCGGCCAGCTCCCAAAAAAGCGAGTTGTAAAATGGAGGTTCAGGGCACTGCAATTCACAAACCTGCAGAGTTATAAATGATAACTCTCATCCACAAATATATTGAGGGAAGGCAAAGAAGAGGATTTGAAATCAAGGCAGAATTGCAGGAAACAGATTTCAGGAGGTAGATTCGAATCGCCTTTAAAGCACATGAAAAGCTGCAAAACGTTGACAATGATGCCCTTGGCCAAAAAGGGCGTATGCGTTTTTTCCTGAATATATTCAGGAAAAAACGCATACGCCCTTTTTGGCCAACCAAGCAACCTGGAAAGGCAAATCAGCGCTACAAACAAGTCTCGCTTCCCATCGGTCAAAAGGGCCATGCTGAAAAAAGTGTCAAAACCAGAAATGCAGGACAGGCCATGGAGAAATGGGAGCCTTGCTACACTGATGGGCGGGATGTAAATTGCCAACAGCCACTCTGGAGAAGTGTACGGTGAGTCCTGAAACATCTGAAAAACACAGCTTAGAGAGCATAGGGCACTTCCACTCATGGGGGTATAAATTGGGAAAATGAAAAATCAGCAAGACACAAGCACCCCAAAGTTTAGGGCTGCTCTGTTGACAAGGACCTCCACTTCATTCCACCTTAAATATCCAAGGAAAGAGAAAAATGGATAAAGAAGTTGTGGTCCTTATGTACAATGGAATATCACTCAGCCATGAAATCAATGTCATAAGGTTAGTAGCAGCATGATGAGTGGATTTAGGTACGACGATTCTAAGTGAAATAAGTCACACAGAAAAGGACACTTCTCATAAGGTATCACTTTTAGAGGGAATGTAAAAACCGTTACACTTGAACTGAATTACAAAACAGAACAGAGTCACACATGCAGAAAACAGACTATGGCTGCTTAACGGGAAAGGTGAGGTGGGGTGATACATAAAACAAGGGTATCAAATTAGCTCAGATACTGTTCCATAAACCCAATATGTAGTAGACAAGACCTACTCCTTGCTCAGAGAACTGGACTCAACACGCCCTATTCACCGCACAAGAATATATCTGACTAGTAATAATCTTAAAACCTATGTATTGATATCTCTCTGTTAGTGTGTCAAGTGGGTGTGAAGCGGCATAAACACAGCCGTGAAAAGCAGCTAAACCCCATTATGAAAATAAATTACTTTGAAAAACCCATGAAACAACGACAGTGAAAGAGATAGAAATTCTTACACAATGAGTTCAGGGGCTGTGATGCAACCTGGATTGACCATATCTAGACCCACAGCTGGATGAGACATAAGGGTGGACACTCTTGGGGCTGAGAGGTTTGGTGAGGTTGGGTGAGCAAACGCAGACCCTTTAAAGTAATACTGCGTGGTACCCATCGCATGGGTCCCAAATCTCCAGGTTCAAGGCCATCTTCCTACATCAAAAACATGCATGAGAAACCCAGAAGATGGTACACCGTGTGATGGGGAAAGGTTTCTAAAACGCACCTCATTTCTCATCTCCTTGTGCCCGGGTTCGCCATTCCAGCCACTTTACTAGCAATCTCCCTATTTGGAGCATCAGCACCTTTAACCTCCTGTTCCGTACAGGTTGCAATTTGTCCTGAGGATGAACGGGAAGACGGGGAACCAACGAGAGACTAGCTCTTGGTGACGGGACAGGCACAGGTCACTCTATTTTCCCATCAGGAAGAAGAATTAACCACAGGCTCAGCCTGCCCCCTGGAACCAGAACAGGGCCTGAAGCCATCCTGCGCTTTTGCGGCCAGCTCCCAAAAAAGCGAGTTGTAAAATGGAGGTTCAGGGCACTGCAATTCACAAACCTGCAGAGTTATAAATGATAACTCTCATCCAAAAATATATTGAGGGAAAGCAAAGTAGAGGATTTGAAATCAAGGCAGAATTGCACGAAACAGATTTCAGGAGGTAGATTCGAATCGCCTTTAAAGCACATGAAAAGCGGCAAAATGTTGACAATGATGCCCTTGGCCAAAAAGGGCGTATGCGTTTTTTCCTGAATATATTCAGGAAAAAACGCATACGCCCTTTTTGGCCAACCAAGCAACCTGGAAAGGCAAATCAGCGCTACAGAGAAGTCTCGCTTCCCATCGGTCAAAAGGGCCATGCTGAAAAAAGTGTCAAAACCAGAAATGCAGGACAGGCCATGGAGAAATGAGAGCCTTGCTACACTGATGGGCGGGATGTAAATTGCCAACAGCCACTCTGGAGAAGTGTACGGTGTGTCCTGAAACATCTGAAAAACACAGCTTAGAGAGCATAGGGCACTTCCACTCATGGGGGTATAAATTGGGAAAATGAAAAATCAGCAAGACACAAGCACCCCAAAGTTGAGGGCTGCTCTGTTGACAAGGACCTCCACTTCATTCCACCTTAAATATCCAAGGAAAGAGAAAAATGGATAAAGAAGTTGTGGTCCTTATGTACAATGGAATATCACTCAGCCATGAAATCAATGTCATAAGGTTAGTAGCAGCATGATGAGTGGATTTAGGTACGACGATTCTAAGTGAAATAAGTCACACAGAAAAGGACACTTCTCATAAGGTATCACTTTTAGAGGGAATGTAAAAACCGTTACACTTGAACTGAATTACAAAACAGAACAGAGTCACACATGCAGAAAACAGACTATGGCTGCTTAACGGGAAAGGTGAGGTGGGGTGATACATAAAACAAGGGTATCAAATTAGCTCAGATACCGTTCCATAAACCCAATATGTAGTAGACAAGACCTACTCCTTGCTCAGAGAACTGGACTCAACACACCCTATTCACCGCACAAGAATATATCTGACTAGTAATAATCTTAAAACCTATGTATTGATATCTCTCTGTTAGTGTGTCAAGTGGGTGTAAAGCGGCATAAACACAGCCGTTAAAAGCAGCTAAACCCCATTATGAAAATAAATTACTTTGAAAAACCCATGAAACAACGACAGTGAAAGAGACAGAAATTCTTACACAATGAGTTCAGGGGCTGTGATGCAACCTGGATTGACCATATCTAGACCCACAGCTGGATGAGACATAAGGGTGGACACTCTTGGGGCTGAGAGGTTTGGTGAGGTTGGGTGAGCAAACGCAGACCCTTTAAAGTAATACTGCGTGGTACCCATCGCATGGGTCCCAAATCTCCAGGTTCAAGGGCATCTTCCTACATCGAAAACATGCATGAGAAACCCAGAAGATGGTACACCGTGTGATGGGGAAAGGTTTCTAAAACGCACCTCATTTCTCATCTCCTTGTGCCCGGGTTCGCCATTCCAGCCGATTTACTAGCAATCTCCCTACTTGGAGCATCAGCACCTTTAACCTCCTGTTCCGTACAGGTTGCAATTTGTCCTGAGGATGAACGGGAAGACGGGGAACCAACGAGAGACTAGCTCTTGGTGTCGGGATAGGCACAGGTAACTCTATTTTCCCATCAGGAAGAAGAATTAACCACAGGCTCAGCCTGCCCCCCGGAACCAGAACAGGGCCTGAAGCCATCCTGCGCTTTTGCGGCCAGCTCCCAAAAAAGCGAGTTGTAAAATGGAGGTTCAGGGCACTGCAATTCACAAACCTGCAGAGTTATAAATGATAACTCTCGTCCACAAATATATTGAGGGAAGGCAAAGAAGAGGATTTGAAATCAAGGCAGAATTGCACGAAACAGATTTCAGGAGGTAGATACGAATCGCCTTTAAAGCACATGAAAAGCGGCAAAACGTTGACAATGATGCCCTTGGCCAAAAAGGGCGTATGCGTTTTTTCCTGAATATATTCAGGAAAAAACGCATACGCCCTTTTTGGCCAACCAAGCAACCTGGAAAGGCAAATCAGCGCTACAGAGAAGTCTTGCTTCCCATCGGTCAAAAGGGCCATGCTGAAAAAAGTGTCAAAACCAGAAATGCAGGACAGGCCATGGAGAAATGGGAGCCTTGCTACACTGATGGGCGGGATGTAAATTGCCAACAGCCACTCTGGAGAAGTGTACGGTGAGTCCTGAAACATCTAAAAAACACAGCTTAGAGAGCATAGGGCACTTCCACTCATGGGGGTATAAATTGGGAAAATGAAAAATCAGCAAGACACAAGCACCCCAAAGTTGAGGGCTGCTCTGTTGACAAGGACCTCCACTTCATTCCACCTTCAATATCCCAGGAAAGAGAAAAATGGATAAAGAAGTTGTGGTCCTTATGTACAATGGAATATCACTCAGCCATGAAATCAATGTCATAAGGTTAGTAGCAGCATGATGAGTGGATTTAGGTACGACGATTCTAAGTGAAATAAGTCACACAGAAAAGGACACTTCTCATAAGGTATCACTTTTAGAGGGAATGTAAAAACCGTTACACTTGAACTGAATTACAAAACAGAACAGAGTCACACATGCAGAAAACACACTATGGCTGCTTAACGGGAAAGGTGAGGTGGGGTGATACATAAAACAAGGGTATCAAATTAGCTCAGATACCGTTCCATAAACCCAATATGTAATAGACAAGACCTACTCCTTGCTCAGAGAACTGGACTCAACACGCCCTATTCACCGCACAAGAATATATCTGACTAGTAATAATCTTAAAACCTATGTATTGATATCTCTCTGTTAGTGTGTCAAGTGGGTGTAAAGCGGCATAAACACAGCAGTGAAAAGCAGCTAAACCCCATTATGAAAATAAATTACTTTGAAAAACCCATGAAACAACGACAGTGAAAGAGACAGAAATTCTTACACAATGCGTTCAGGGGCTGTGATGCAACCTGGATTGACCATATCTAGACCCACAGCTGGATGAGACATAAGGGTGGACACTCTTGGGGCTGAGAGGTTTGGTGAGGTTGGGTGAGCAAACACAGACCCTTTAAAGTAATACTGCGTGGTACCCATCGAATGGGTCCCAAATCTCCAGCTTCAAGGGCATCTTCCTACATTGAAAACATGCATGAGAAACCCAGAAGATAGTGTACCGTGTGATGGGGAAAGGTTTCTAAAACGCACCTCATTTCTCATCTCCTTGTGCCCGGGTTCGCCATTCCAGCCGCTTTACTAGCAATCTCCCTACTTGGAAAATCAGCACCTTTAACCTCCTGTTCCGTACAGGTTGCAATTTGTCCTGAGGATGAACGGGAAGACGGGGAACCAACGAGAGACTAGCTCTTGGTGTTGGGACAGGCACAGGTCACTCTATTTTCCCATCAGGAAGAAGAATTAACCACAGGCTCAGCCTGCCCCCCGGAACCAGAACAGGGCCTGAAGCCATCCTGCGCTTTTGCGGCCAGCTCCCAAAAAAGCGAGTTGTAAAATGGAGGTCCAGGGCACAGCAATTCACAAACCTGCAGAGTTATAAATGATAACTCTCGTCCACAAATATATTGAGGGAAGGCAAAGAAGAGGATTTGAAATCAAGGCAGAATTGCAGGAAACAGATTTCAGGAGGTAGATTCGAATCGCCTTTAAAGCACATGAAAAGCGGCAAAACGTTGACAATGATGCCCTTGGCCAAAAAGGGCGTATGCGTTTTTTCCTGAATATATTCAGGAAAAAACGCATACGCCCTTTTTGGCCAACCAAGCAACCTGGAAAGGCAAATCAGCGCTACAAACAAGTCTCGCTTCCCATCGGTCAAAAGGGCCATGCTGAAAAAAGTGTCAAAACCAGAAATGCAGGACAGGCCATGGAGAAATGGGAGCCTTGCTACACTGATGGGCGGGATGTAAATTGCCAACAGCCACTCTGGAGAAGTGTACGGTGAGTCCTGAAACATCTGAAAAACACAGCTTAGAGAGCATAGGGCACTTCCACTCATGGGGGTATAAATTGGGAAAATGAAAAATCAGCAAGACACAAGCACCCCAAAGTTTAGGGCTGCTCTGTTGACAAGGACCTCCACTTCATTCCACCTTAAATATCCAAGGAAAGAGAAAAATGGATAAAGAAGTTGTGGTCCTTATGTACAATGGAATATCACTCAGCCATGAAATCAATGTCATAAGGTTAGTAGCAGCATGATGAGTGGATTTAGGTACGACGATTCTAAGTGAAATAAGTCACACAGAAAAGGACACTTCTCATAAGGTATCACTTTTACAGGGAATGTAAAAACCGTTACACTTGAACTGAATTACAAAACAGAACAGAGTCACACATGCAGAAAACAGACTATGGCTGCTTAACGGGAAAGGTGAGGTGGGGTGATACATAAAACAAGGGTATCAAATTAGCTCAGATACTGTTCCATAAACCCAATATGTAGTAGACAAGACCTACTCCTTGCTCAGAGAACTGGACTCAACACGCCCTATTCACCGCACAAGAATATATCTGACTAGTAATAATCTTAAAACCTATGTATTGATATCTCTCTGTTAGTGTGTCAAGTGGGTGTGAAGCGGCATAAACACAGCCGTGAAAAGCAGCTAAACCCCATTATGAAAATAAATTACTTTGAAAAACCCATGAAACAACGACAGTGAAAGAGATAGAAATTCTTACACAATGAGTTCAGGGGCTGTGATGCAACCTGGATTGACCATATCTAGACCCACAGCTGGATGAGACATAAGGGTGGACACTCTTGGGGCTGAGAGGTTTGGTGAGGTTGGGTGAGCAAACGCAGACCCTTTAAAGTAATACTGCGTGGTACCCATCGCATGGGTCCCAAATCTCCAGGTTCAAGGGCATCTTCCTACATCAAAAACATGCATGAGAAACCCAGAAGATGGTACACCGTGTGATGGGGAAAGGTTTCTAAAACGCACCTCATTTCTCATCTCCTTGTGCCCGGGTTCGCCATTCCAGCCACTTTACTAGCAATCTCCCTATTTGGAGCATCAGCACCTTTAACCTCCTGTTCCGTACAGGTTGCAATTTGTCCTGAGGATGAACGGGAAGACGGGGAACCAACGAGAGACTAGCTCTTGGTGACGGGACAGGCACAGGTCACTCTATTTTCCCATCAGGAAGAAGAATTAACCACAGGCTCAGCCTGCCCCCCGGAACCAGAACAGGGCCTGAAGCCATCCTGCGCTTTTGCGGCCAGCTCCCAAAAAAGCGAGTTGTAAAATGGAGGTTCAGGGCACTGCAATTCACAAACCTGCAGACTTATAAATGATAACTCTCATCCACAAATATATTGAGGGAAGGCAAAGAAGAGGATTTGAAATCAAGGCAGAATTGCACGAAACAGATTTCAGGAGGTAGATTCGAATCGCCTTTAAAGCACATGAAAAGCGGCAAAATGTTGACAATGATGCCCTTGGCCAAAAAGGGCGTATGCGTTTTTTCCTGAATATATTCAGGAAAAAACGCATACGCCCTTTTTGGCCAACCAAGCAACCTGGAAAGGCAAATCAGCGCTACAGAGAAGTCTCGCTTCCCATCGGTCAAAAGGGCCATGCTGAAAAAAGTGTCAAAACCAGAAATGCAGGACAGGCCATGGAGAAATGAGAGCCTTGCTACACTGATGGGCGGGATGTAAATTGCCAACAGCCACTCTGGAGAAGTGTACGGTGTGTCCTGAAACATCTGAAAAACACAGCTTAGAGAGCATAGGGCACTTCCACTCATGGGGGTATAAATTGGGAAAATGAAAAATCAGCAAGACACAAGCACCCCAAAGTTGAGGGCTGCTCTGTTGACAAGGACCTCCACTTCATTCCACCTTAAATATCCAAGGAAAGAGAAAAATGGATAAAGAAGTTGTGGTCCTTATGTACAATGGAATATCACTCAGCCATGAAATCAATGTCATAAGGTTAGTAGCAGCATGATGAGTGGATTTAGGTACGACGATTCTAAGTGAAATAAGTCACACAGAAAAGGACACTTCTCATAAGGTATCACTTTTAGAGGGAATGTAAAAACCGTTACACTTGAACTGAATTACAAAACAGAACAGAGTCACACATGCAGAAAACAGACTATGGCTGCTTAACGGGAAAGGTGAGGTGGGGTGATACATAAAACAAGGGTATCAAATTAGCTCAGATACCGTTCCATAAACCCAATATGTAGTAGACAAGACCTACTCCTTGCTCAGAGAACTGGACTCAACACGCCCTATTCACCGCACAAGAATATATCTGACTAGTAATAATCTTAAAACCTATGTATTGATATCTCTCTGTTAGTGTGTCAAGTGGGTGTAAAGCGGCATAAACACAGCCGTTAAAAGCAGCTAAACCCCATTATGAAAATAAATTACTTTGAAAAACCCATGAAACAACGACAGTGAAAGAGACAGAAATTCTTACACAATGAGTTCAGGGGCTGTGATGCAACCTGGATTGACCATATCTAGACCCACAGCTGGATGAGACATAAGGGTGGACACTCTTGGGGCTGAGAGGTTTGGTGAGGTTGGGTGAGCAAACGCAGACCCTTTAAAGTAATACTGCGTGGTACCCATCGCATGGGTCCCAAATCTCCAGGTTCAAGGGCATCTTCCTACATCGAAAACATGCATGAGAAACCCAGAAGATGGTACACCGTGTGATGGGGAAAGGTTTCTAAAACGCACCTCATTTCTCATCTCCTTGTGCCCGGGTTCGCCATTCCAGCCGATTTACTAGCAATCTCCCTACTTGGAGCATCAGCACCTTTAACCTCCTGTTCCGTACAGGTTGCAATTTGTCCTGAGGATGAACGGGAAGACGGGGAACCAACGAGAGACTAGCTCTTGGTGTCGGGATAGGCACAGGTAACTCTATTTTCCCATCAGGAAGAAGAATTAACCACAGGCTCAGCCTGCCCCCCGGAACCAGAACAGGGCCTGAAGCCATCCTGCGCTTTTGCGGCCAGCTCCCAAAAAAGCGAGTTGTAAAATGGAGGTTCAGGGCACTGCAATTCACAAACCTGCAGAGTTATAAATGATAACTCTCGTCCACAAATATATTGAGGGAAGGCAAAGAAGAGGATTTGAAATCAAGGCAGAATTGCACGAAACAGATTTCAGGAGGTAGATACGAATCGCCTTTAAAGCACATGAAAAGCGGCAAAACGTTGACAATGATGCCCTTGGCCAAAAAGGGCGTATGCGTTTTTTCCTGAATATATTCAGGAAAAAACGCATACGCCCTTTTTGGCCAACCAAGCAACCTGGAAAGGCAAATCAGCGCTACAGAGAAGTCTTGCTTCCCATCGGTCAAAAGGGCCATGCTGAAAAAAGTGTCAAAACCAGAAATGCAGGACAGGCCATGGAGAAATGGGAGCCTTGCTACACTGATGGGCGGGATGTAAATTGCCAACAGCCACTCTGGAGAAGTGTACGGTGAGTCCTGAAACATCTAAAAAACACAGCTTAGAGAGCATAGGGCACTTCCACTCATGGGGGTATAAATTGGGAAAATGAAAAATCAGCAAGACACAAGCACCCCAAAGTTGAGGGCTGCTCTGTTGACAAGGACCTCCACTTCATTCCACCTTCAATATCCCAGGAAAGAGAAAAATGGATAAAGAAGTTGTGGTCCTTATGTACAATGGAATATCACTCAGCCATGAAATCAATGTCATAAGGTTAGTAGCAGCATGATGAGTGGATTTAGGTACGACGATTCTAAGTGAAATAAGTCACACAGAAAAGGACACTTCTCATAAGGTATCACTTTTAGAGGGAATGTAAAAACCGTTACACTTGAACTGAATTACAAAACAGAACAGAGTCACACATGCAGAAAACAGACTATGGCTGCTTAACGGGAAAGGTGAGGTGGGGTGATACATAAAACAAGGGTATCAAATTAGCTCAGATACCGTTCCATAAACCCAATATGTAATAGACAAGACCTACTCCTTGCTCAGAGAACTGGACTCAACACGCCCTATTCACCGCACAAGAATATATCTGACTAGTAATAATCTTAAAACCTATGTATTGATATCTCTCTGTTAGTGTGTCAAGTGGGTGTAAAGCGGCATAAACACAGCAGTGAAAAGCAGCTAAACCCCATTATGAAAATAAATTACTTTGAAAAACCAATGAAACAACGACAGTGAAAGAGACAGAAATTCTTACACAATGCGTTCAGGGGCTGTGATGCAACCTGGATTGACCATATCTAGACCCACAGCTGGATGAGACATAAGGGTGGACACTCTTGGGGCTGAGAGGTTTGGTGAGGTTGGGTGAGCAAACACAGACCCTTTAAAGTAATACTGCGTGGTACCCATCGAATGGGTCCCAAATCTCCAGCTTCAAGGGCATCTTCCTACATTGAAAACATGCATGAGAAACCCAGAAGATAGTATACCGTGTGATGGGGAAAGGTTTCTAAAACGCACCTCATTTCTCATCTCCTTGTGCCCGGGTTCGCCATTCCAGCCGCTTTACTAGCAATCTCCCTACTTGGAAAATCAGCACCTTTAACCTCCTGTTCCGTACAGGTTGCAATTTGTCCTGAGGATGAACGGGAAGACGGGGAACCAACGAGAGACTAGCTCTTGGTGTTGGGACAGGCACAGGTCACTCTATTTTCCCATCAGGAAGAAGAATTAACCACAGGCTCAGCCTGCCCCCCGGAACCAGAACAGGGCCTGAAGCCATCCTGTGCTTTTGCGGCCAGCTCCCAAAAAAGCGAGTTGTAAAATGGAGGTCCAGGGCACAGCAATTCACAAACCTGCAGAGTTATAAATGATAACTCTCGTCCACAAATATATTGAGGGAAGGCAAAGAAGAGGATTTGAAATCAAGGCAGAATTGCAGGAAACAGATTTCAGGAGGTAGATTCGAATCGCCTTTAAAGCACATGAAAAGCGGCAAAACGTTGACAATGATGCCCTTGGCCAAAAAGGGCGTATGCGTTTTTTCCTGAATATATTCAGGAAAAAACGCATACGCCCTTTTTGGCCAACCAAGCAACCTGGAAAGGCAAATCAGCGCTACAAAGAAGTCTCGCTTCCCATCGGTCAAAAGGGCCATGCTGAAAAAAGTGTCAAAACCAGAAATGCAGGACAGGTCATGGAGAAATGGGAGCCTTGCTACACTGATGGGCGGGATGTAAATTGCCAACAGCCACTCTGGAGAAGTGTACGGTGAGTCCTGAAACATCTGAAAAACACAGCTTAGAGAGCATAGGGCACTTCCACTCATGGGGGTATAAATTGGGAAAATGAAAAATCAGCAAGACACAAGCACCCCAAAGTTTAGGGCTGCTCTGTTGACAAGGACCTCCACTTCATTCCACCTTAAATATCCAAGGAAAGAGAAAAATGGATAAAGAAGTTGTGGTCCTTATGTACAATGGAATATCACTCAGCCATGAAATCAATGTCATAAGGTTAGTAGCAGCATGATGAGTGGATTTAGGTACGACGATTCTAAGTGAAATAAGTCACACAGAAAAGGACACTTCTCATAAGGTATCACTTTTAGAGGGAATGTAAAAACCGTTACACTTGAACTGAATTACAAAACAGAACAGAGTCACACATGCAGAAAACAGACTATGGCTGCTTAACGGGAAAGGTGAGGTGGGGTGATACATAAAACAAGGGTATCAAATTAGCTCAGATACTGTTCCATAAACCCAATATGTAGTAGACAAGACCTACTCCTTGCTCAGAGAACTGGACTCAACACGCCCTATTCACCGCACAAGAATATATCTGACTAGTAATAATTTTAAAACCTATGTATTGATATCTCTCTGTTAGTGTGTCAAGTGGGTGTGAAGCGGCATAAACACAGCCGTGAAAAGCAGCTAAACCCCATTATGAAAATAAATTACTTTGAAAAACCCATGAAACAACGACAGTGAAAGAGATAGAAATTCTTACACAATGAGTTCAGGGGCTGTGATGCAACCTGGATTGACCATATCTAGACCCACAGCTGGATGAGACATAAGGGTGGACACTCTTGGGGCTGAGAGGTTTGGTGAGGTTGGGTGAGCAAACGCAGACCCTTTAAAGTAATACTGCGTGGTACCCATCGCATGGGTCCCAAATCTCCAGGTTCAAGGGCATCTTCCTACATTAAAAACATGCATGAGAAACCCAGAAGATGGTACACCGTGTGATGGGGAAAGGTTTCTAAAACGCACCTCATTTCTCATCTCCTTGTGCCCGGGTTCGCCATTCCAGCCGCTTTACTAGCAATCTCCCTATTTGGAGCATCAGCACCTTTAACCTCCTGTTCCGTACAGGTTGCAATTTGTCCTGAGGATGAACGGGAAGACGGGGAACCAACGAGAGACTAGCTCTTGGTGACGGGACAGGCACAGGTCACTCTATTTTCCCATCAGGAAGAAGAATTAACCACAGGCTCAGCCTGCCCCCTGGAACCAGAACAGGGCCTGAAGCCATCCTGCGCTTTTGCGGCCAGCTCCCAAAAAAGCGAGTTGTAAAATGGAGGTTCAGGGCACTGCAATTCACAAACCTGCAGAGTTATAAATGATAACTCTCATCCACAAATATATTGAGGGAAAGCAAAGTAGAGGATTTGAAATCAAGGCAGAATTGCACGAAACAGATTTCAGGAGGTAGATTCGAATCGCCTTTAAAGCACATGAAAAGCGGCAAAATGTTGACAATGATGCCCTTGGCCAAAAAGGGCGTATGCGTTTTTTCCTGAATATATTCAGGAAAAAACGCATACGCCCTTTTTGGCCAACCAAGCAACCTGGAAAGGCAAATCAGCGCTACAGAGAAGTCTCGCTTCCCATCGGTCAAAAGGGCCATGCTGAAAAAAGTGTCAAAACCAGAAATGCAGGACAGGCCATGGAGAAATGAGAGCCTTGCTACACTGATGGGCGGGATGTAAATTGCCAACAGCCACTCTGGAGAAGTGTACGGTGTGTCCTGAAACATCTGAAAAACACAGCTTAGAGAGCATAGGGCACTTCCACTCATGGGGGTATAAATTGGGAAAATGAAAAATCAGCAAGACACAAGCACCCCAAAGTTGAGGGCTGCTCTGTTGACAAGGACCTCCACTTCATTCCACCTTAAATATCCAAGGAAAGAGAAAAATGGATAAAGAAGTTGTGGTCCTTATGTACAATGGAATATCACTCAGCCATGAAATCAATGTCATAAGGTTAGTAGCAGCATGATGAGTGGATTTAGGTACGACGATTCTAAGTGAAATAAGTCACACAGAAAAGGACACTTCTCATAAGGTATCACTTTTAGAGGGAATGTAAAAACCGTTACACTTGAACTGAATTACAAAACAGAACAGAGTCACACATGCAGAAAACAGACTATGGCTGCTTAACGGGAAAGGTGAGGTGGGGTGATACATAAAACAAGGGTATCAAATTAGCTCAGATACCGTTCCATAAACCCAATATGTAGTAGACAAGACCTACTCCTTGCTCAGAGAACTGGACTCAACACACCCTATTCACCGCACAAGAATATATCTGACTAGTAATAATCTTAAAACCTATGTATTGATATCTCTCTGTTAGTGTGTCAAGTGGGTGTAAAGCGGCATAAACACAGCCGTTAAAAGCAGCTAAACCCCATTATGAAAATAAATTACTTTGAAAAACCCATGAAACAACGACAGTGAAAGAGACAGAAATTCTTACACAATGAGTTCAGGGGCTGTGATGCAACCTGGATTGACCATATCTAGACCCACAGCTGGATGAGACATAAGGGTGGACACTCTTGGGGCTGAGAGGTTTGGTGAGGTTGGGTGAGCAAACGCAGACCCTTTAAAGGAATACTGCGTGGTACCCATCGCATGGGTCCCAAATCTCCAGGTTCAAGGGCATCTTCCTACATCGAAAACATGCATGAGAAACCCAGAAGATGGTACACCGTGTGATGGGGAAAGGTTTCTAAAACGCACCTCATTTCTCATCTCCTTGTGCCCGGGTTCGCCATTCCAGCCGATTTACTAGCAATCTCCCTACTTGGAGCATCAGCACCTTTAACCTCCTGTTCCGTACAGGTTGCAATTTGTCCTGAGGATGAACGGGAAGACGGGGAACCAACGAGAGACTAGCTCTTGGTGTCGGGATAGGCACAGGTAACTCTATTTTCCCATCAGGAAGAAGAATTAACCACAGGCTCAGCCTGCCCCCCGGAACCAGAACAGGGCCTGAAGCCATCCTGCGCTTTTGCGGCCAGCTCCCAAAAAAGCGAGTTGTAAAATGGAGGTTCAGGGCACTGCAATTCACAAACCTGCAGAGTTATAAATGATAACTCTCGTCCACAAATATATTGAGGGAAGGCAAAGAAGAGGATTTGAAATCAAGGCAGAATTGCACGAAACAGATTTCAGGAGGTAGATACGAATCGCCTTTAAAGCACATGAAAAGCGGCAAAACGTTGACAATGATGCCCTTGGCCAAAAAGGGCGTATGCGTTTTTTCCTGAATATATTCAGGAAAAAACGCATACGCCCTTTTTGGCCAACCAAGCAACCTGGAAAGGCAAATCAGCGCTACAGAGAAGTCTTGCTTCCCATCGGTCAAAAGGGCCATGCTGAAAAAAGTGTCAAAACCAGAAATGCAGGACAGGCCATGGAGAAATGGGAGCCTTGCTACACTGATGGGGGGGATGTAAATTGCCAACAGCCACTCTGGAGAAGTGTACGGTGAGTCCTGAAACATCTAAAAAACACAGCTTAGAGAGCATAGGGCACTTCCACTCATGGGGGTATAAATTGGGAAAATGAAAAATCAGCAAGACACAAGCACCCCAAAGTTTAGGGCTGCTCTGTTGACAAGGACCTCCACTTCATTCCACCTTCAATATCCCAGGAAAGAGAAAAATGGATAAAGAAGTTGTGGTCCTTATGTACAATGGAATATCACTCAGCCATGAAATCAATGTCATAAGGTTAGTAGCAGCATGATGAGTGGATTTAGGTACGACGATTCTAAGTGAAATAAGTCACACAGAAAAGGACACTTCTCATAAGGTATCACTTTTAGAGGGAATGTAAAAACCGTTACACTTGAACTGAATTACAAAACAGAACAGAGTCACACATGCAGAAAACAGACTATGGCTGCTTAACGGGAAAGGTGAGGTGGGGTGATACATAAAACAAGGGTATCAAATTAGCTCAGATACCGTTCCATAAACCCAATATGTAATAGACAAGACCTACTCCTTGCTCAGAGAACTGGACTCAACACGCCCTATTCACCGCACAAGAATATATCTGACTAGTAATAATCTTAAAACCTATGTATTGATATCTCTCTGTTAGTGTGTCAAGTGGGTGTAAAGCGGCATAAACACAGCAGTGAAAAGCAGCTAAACCCCATTATGAAAATAAATTACTTTGAAAAACCCATGAAACAACGACAGTGAAAGAGACAGAAATTCTTACACAATGCGTTCAGGGGCTGTGATGCAACCTGGATTGACCATATCTAGACCCACAGCTGGATGAGACATAAGGGTGGACACTCTTGGGGCTGAGAGGTTTGGTGAGGTTGGGTGAGCAAACACAGACCCTTTAAAGTAATACTGCGTGGTACCCATCGAATGGGTCCCAAATCTCCAGCTTCAAGGGCATCTTCCTACATTGAAAACATGCATGAGAAACCCAGAAGATAGTATACCGTGTGATGGGGAAAGGTTTCTAAAACGCACCTCATTTCTCATCTCCTTGTGCCCGGGTTCGCCATTCCAGCCGCTTTACTAGCAATCTCCCTACTTGGAAAATCAGCACCTTTAACCTCCTGTTCCGTACAGGTTGCAATTTGTCCTGAGGATGAACGGGAAGACGGGGAACCAACGAGAGACTAGCTCTTGGTGTCGGGACAGGCACAGGTCACTCTATTTTCCCATCAGGAAGAAGAATTAACCACAGGCTCAGCCTGCCCCCCGGAACCAGAACAGGGCCTGAAGCCATCCTGCGCTTTTGCGGCCAGCTCCCAAAAAAGCGAGTTGTAAAATGGAGGTTCAGGGCACTGCAATTCACAAACCTGCAGAGTTATAAATGATAACTCTCATCCACAAATATATTGAGGGAAGGCAAAGAAGAGGATTTGAAATCAAGGCAGAATTGCAGGAAACAGATTTCAGGAGGTAGATTCGAATCGCCTTTAAAGCACATGAAAAGCGGCAAAACGTTGACAATGATGCCCTTGGCCAAAAAGGGCGTATGCGTTTTTTCCTGAATATATTCAGGAAAAAACGCATACGCCCTTTTTGGCCAACCAAGCAACCTGGAAAGGCAAATCAGCGCTACAAACAAGTCTCGCTTCCCATCGGTCAAAAGGGCCATGCTGAAAAAAGTGTCAAAACCAGAAATGCAGGACAGGCCATGGAGAAATGGGAGCCTTGCTACACTGATGGGCGGGATGTAAATTGCCAACAGCCACTCTGGAGAAGTGTACGGTGAGTCCTGAAACATCTGAAAAACACAGCTTAGAGAGCATAGGGCACTTCCACTCATGGGGGTATAAATTGGGAAAATGAAAAATCAGCAAGACACAAGCACCCCAAAGTTTAGGGCTGCTCTGTTGACAAGGACCTCCACTTCATTCCAACTTAAATATCCAAGGAAAGAGAAAAATGGATAAAGAAGTTGTGGTCCTTATGTACAATGGAATATCACTCAGCCATGAAATCAATGTCATAAGGTTAGTAGCAGCATGATGAGTGGATTTAGGTACGACGATTCTAAGTGAAATAAGTCACACAGAAAAGGACACTTCTCATAAGGTATCACTTTTAGAGGGAATGTAAAAACCGTTACACTTGAACTGAATTACAAAACAGAACAGAGTCACACATGCAGAAAACAGACTATGGCTGCTTAACGGGAAAGGTGAGGTGGGGTGATACATAAAACAAGGGTATCAAATTAGCTCAGATACTGTTCCATAAACCCAATATGTAGTAGACAAGACCTACTCCTTGCTCAGAGAACTGGACTCAACACGCCCTATTCACCGCACAAGAATATATCTGACTAGTAATAATCTTAAAACCTATGTATTGATATCTCTCTGTTAGTGTGTCAAGTGGGTGTGAAGCGGCATAAACACAGCCGTGAAAAGCAGCTAAACCCCATTATGAAAATAAATTACTTTGAAAAACCCATGAAACAACGACAGTGAAAGAGATAGAAATTCTTACACAATGAGTTCAGGGGCTGTGATGCAACCTGGATTGACCATATCTAGACCCACAGCTGGATGAGACATAAGGGTGGACACTCTTGGGGCTGAGAGGTTTGGTGAGGTTGGGTGAGCAAACGCAGACCCTTTAAAGTAATACTGCGTGGTACCCATCGCATGGGTCCCAAATCTCCAGGTTCAAGGGCATCTTCCTACATCAAAAACATGCATGAGAAACCCAGAAGATGGTACACCGTGTGATGGGGAAAGGTTTCTAAAACGCACCTCATTTCTCATCTCCTTGTGCCCGGGTTCGCCATTCCAGCCGATTTACTAGCAATCTCCCTACTTGGAGCATCAGCACCTTTAACCTCCTGTTCCGTACAGGTTGCAATTTGTCCTGAGGATGAACGGGAAGACGGGGAACCAACGAGAGACTAGCTCTTGGTGTCGGGACAGGCACAGGTCACTCTATTTTCCCATCAGGAAGAAGAATTAACCACAGGCTCAGCCTGCCCCCCGGAACCAGAACAGGGCCTGAAGCCATCCTGCGCTTTTGCGGCCAGCTCCCAAAAAAGCGAGTTGTAAAATGGAGGTTCAGGGCACTGCAATTCACAAACCTGCAGAGTTATAAATGATAACTCTCATCCACAAATATATTGAGGGAAGGCAAAGAAGAGGATTTGAAATCAAGGCAGAATTGCACGAAACAGATTTCAGGAGGTAGATTCGAATCGCCTTTAAAGCACATGAAAAGCGGCAAAATGTTGACAATGATGCCCTTGGCCAAAAAGGGCGTATGCGTTTTTTCCTGAATATATTCAGGAAAAAACGCATACGCCCTTTTTGGCCAACCAAGCAACCTGGAAAGGCAAATCAGCGCTACAAACAAGTCTCGCTTCCCATCGGTCAAAAGGGCCATGCTGAAAAAAGTGTCAAAACCAGAAATGCAGGACAGGCCATGGAGAAATGAGAGCCTTGCTACACTGATGGGCGGGATGTAAATTGCCAACAGCCACTCTGGAGAAGTGTACGGTGTGTCCTGAAACTTCTGAAAAACACAGCTTAGAGAGCATAGGGCACTTCCACTCATGGGGGTATAAATTGGGAAAATGAAAAATCAGCAAGACACAAGCACCCCAAAGTTGAGGGCTGCTCTGTTGACAAGGTCCTCCACTTCATTCCACCTTAAATATCCAAGGAAAGAGAAAAATGGATAAAGAAGTTGTGGTCCTTATGTACAATGGAATATCACTCAGCCATGAAATCAATGTCATAAGGTTAGTAGCAGCATGATGAGTGGATTTAGGTACGACGATTCTAAGTGAAATAAGTCACACAGAAAAGGACACTTCTCATAAGGTATCACTTTTAGAGGGAATGTAAAAACCGTTACACTTGAACTGAATTACAAAACAGAACAGAGTCACACATGCAGAAAACAGACTATGGCTGCTTAACGGGAAAGGTGAGGTGGGGTGATACATAAAACAAGGGTATCAAATTAGCTCAGATACCGTTCCATAAACCCAATATGTAGTAGACAAGACCTACTCCTTGCTCAGAGAACTGGACTCAACACGCCCTATTCACCGCACAAGAATATATCTGACTAGTAATAATCTTAAAACCTATGTATTGATATCTCTCTGTTAGTGTGTCAAGTGGGTGTAAAGCGGCATAAACACAGCCGTGAAAAGCAGCTAAACCCCATTATGAAAATAAATTACTTTGAAAAACCCATGAAACAACGACAGTGAAAGAGACAGAAATTCTTACACAATGAGTTCAGGGGCTGTGATGCAACCTGGATTGACCATATCTAGACCCACAGCTGGATGAGACATAAGGGTGGACACTCTTGGGGCTGAGAGGTTTGGTGAGGTTGGGTGAGCAAACGCAGACCCTTTAAAGTAATACTGCGTGGTACCCATCGCATGGGTCCCAAATCTCCAGGTTCAAGGGCATCTTCCTACATCGAAAACATGCATGAGAAAACATAAACATGGTACACCATGTGATGGGGAAAGGTTTCTAAAACGCACCTCATTTCTCATCTCCTTGTGCCCGGGTTCGCCATTCCAGCCGATTTACTAGCAATCTCCCTACTTGGAGCATCAGCACCTTTAACCTCCTGTTCCGTACAGGTTGCAATTTGTCCTGAGGATGAATGGGAAGACGGGGAACCAACGAGAGACTAGCTCTTGGTGTCGGGACAGGCACAGGTCACTCTATTTTCCCATCAGGAAGAAGAATTAACCACAGGCTCAGCCTGCCCCCCGGAACCAGAACAGGGCCTGAAGCCATCCTGCGCTTTTGCGGCCAGCTCCCAGAAAAGCGAGTTGTAAAATGGAGGTTCAGGGCACTGCAATTCACAAACCTGCAGAGTTATAAATGATAACTCTCGTCCACAAATATATTGAGGGAAGGCAAAGAAGAGGATTTGAAATCAAGGCAGAATTGCAGGAAACAGATTTCAGGAGGTAGATACGAATCGCCTTTAAAGCACATGAAAAGCGGCAAAACGTTGACAATGATGCCCTTGGCCAAAAAGGGCGTATGCGTTTTTTCCTGAATATATTCAGGAAAAAACGCATAAGCCCTTTTTGGCCAGCCAAGCAACCTGGAAAGGCAAATCAGCACTACAGAGAAGTCTTGCTTCCCATCGGTCAAAAGGGCCATGCTGAAAAAAGTGTCAAAACCAGAAATGCAGGACAGGCCATGGAGAAATGGGAGCCTTGCTACACTGATGGGCGGGATGTAAATTGCCAACAGCCACTCTGGAGAAGTGTACGGTGAGTCCTGAAACATCTAAAAAACACAGCTTAGAGAGCATAGGGCACTTCCACTCATGGGGGTATAAATTGGGAAAATGAAAAATCAGCAAGACACAAGCACCCCAAAGTTGAGGGCTGCTCTGTTGACAAGGACCTCCACTTCATTCCACCTTCAATATCCCAGGAAAGAGAAAAATGGATAAAGAAGTTGTGGTCCTTATGTACAATGGAATATCACTCAGCCATGAAATCAATGTCATAAGGTTAGTAGCAGCATGATGAGTGGATTTAGGTACGACGATTCTAAGTGAAATAAGTCACACAGAAAAGGACACTTCTCATAAGGTATCACTTTTAGAGGGAATGTAAAAACCGTTACACTTGAACTGAATTACAAAACAGAACAGAGTCACACATGCAGAAAACAGACTATGGCTGCTTAACGGGAAAGGTGAGGTGGGGTGATACATAAAACAAGGGTATCAAATTAGCTCAGATACCGTTCCATAAACCCAATATGTAATAGACAAGACCTACTCCTTGCTCAGAGAACTGGACTCAACACGCCCTATTCACCGCACAAGAATATATCTGACTAGTAATAATCTTAAAACCTATGTATTGATATCTCTCTGTTAGTGTGTCAAGTGGGTGTAAAGCGGCATAAACACAGCAGTGAAAAGCAGCTAAACCCCATTATGAAAATAAATTACTTTGAAAAACCCATGAAACAACGACAGTGAAAGAGACAGAAATTCTTACACAATGCGTTCAGGGGCTGTGATGCAACCTGGATTGACCATATCTAGACCCACAGCTGGATGAGACATAAGGGTGGACACTCTTGGGGCTGAGAGGTTTGGTGAGGTTGGGTGAGCAAACGCAGACCCTTTAAAGTAATACTGCGTGGTACCCATCGAATGGGTCCCAAATCTCCAGGTTCAAGGGCATCTTCCTACATCGAAAACATGCATGAGAAACCCAGAAGATAGTACACCGTGTGATGGGGAAAGGTTTCTAAAACGCACCTCATTTCTCATCTCCTTGTGCCCGGGTTCGCCATTCCAGCCGCTTTACTAGCAATCTCCCTACTTGGAAAATCAGCACCTTTAACCTCCTGTTCCGTACAGGTTGCAATTTGTCCTGAGGATGAACGGGAAGATGGGGAACCAACGAGAGACTAGCTCTTGGTGTTGGGACAGGCACAGGTCACTCTATTTTCCCATCAGGAAGAAGAATTAACCACAGGCTCAGCCTGCCCCCCGGAACCAGAACAGGGCCTGAAGCCATCCTGCGCTTTTGCGGCCAGCTCCCAAAAAAGCGAGTTGTAAAATGGAGGTCCAGGGCACTGCAATTCACAAACCTGCAGAGTTATAAATGATAACTCTCGTCCACAAATATATTGAGGGAAGGCAAAGAAGAGGATTTGAAATCAAGGCAGAATTGCAGGAAACAGATTTCAGGAGGTAGATTCGAATCGCCTTTAAAGCACATGAAAAGCGGCAAAATGTTGACAATGATGCCCTTGGCCAAAAAGGGCGTATGCGTTTTTTCCTGAATATATTCAGGAAAAAACGCATACGCCCTTTTTGGCCAACCAAGCAACCTGGAAAGGCAAATCAGCGCTACAAAGAAGTCTCGCTTCCCATCGGTCAAAAGGGCCATGCTGAAAAAAGTGTCAAAACCAGAAATGCAGGACAGGCCATGGAGAAATGGGAGCCTTGCTACACTGATGGGCGGGATGTAAATTGCCAACAGCCACTCTGGAGAAGTGTACGGTGTGTCCTGAAACATCTGAAAAACACAGCTTAGAGAGCATAGGGCACTTCCACTCATGGGGGTATAAATTGGGAAAATGAAAAATCAGCAAGACACAAGCACCCCAAAGTTGAGGGCTGCTCTGTTGACAAGGACCTCCACTTCATTCCACCTTAAATATCCAAGGAAAGAGAAAAATGGATAAAGAAGTTGTGGTCTTTATGTACAATGGAATATCACTCAGCCATGAAATCAATGTCATAAGGTTAGTAGCAGCATGATGAGTGGATTTAGGTACGACGATTCTAAGTGAAATAAGTCACACAGAAAAGGACACTTCTCATAAGGTATCACTTTTAGAGGGAATGTAAAAACCGTTACACTTGAACTGAATTACAAAACAGAACAGAGTCACACATGCAGAAAACAGACTATGGCTGCTTAACGGGAAAGGTGAGGTGGGGTGATACATAAAACAAGGGTATCAAATTAGCTCAGATACCGTTCCATAAACCCAATATGTAGTAGACAAGACCTACTCCTTGCTCAGAGAACTGGACTCAACACGCCCTATTCACCGCACAAGAATATATCTGACTAGTAATAATCTTAAAACCTATGTATTGATATCTCTCTGTTAGTGTGTCAAGTGGGTGTGAAGCGGCATAAACACAGCCGTGAAAAGCAGCTAAACCCCATTATGAAAATAAATTACTTTGAAAAACCCATGAAACAACGACAGTGAAAGAGACAGAAATTCTTACACAATGAGTTCAGGGGCTGTGATGCAACCTGGATTGACCATATCTAGACCCACAGCTGGATGAGACATAAGGGTGGACACTCTTGGGGCTGAGAGGTTTGGTGAGGTTGGGTGAGCAAACGCAGACCCTTTAAAGTAATACTGCGTGGTACCCATCGCATGGGTCCCAAATCTCCAGGTTCAAGGGCATCTTCCTACATCGAAAACATGCATGAGAAACCCAGAAGATAGTACACCGTGTGATGGGGAAAGGTTTCTAAAACGCACCTCATTTCTCATCTCCTTGTGCCCGGGTTCGCCATTCCAGCCGATTTACTAGCAATCTCCCTACTTGGAGCATCAGCACCTTTAACCTCCTGTTCCGTACAGGTTGCAATTTGTCCTGAGGATGAATGGGAAGACGGGGAACCAACGAGAGACTAGCTCTTGGTGTCGGGACAGGCACAGGTCACTCTATTTTCCCATCAGGAAGAAGAATTAACCACAGGCTCAGCCTGCCCCCCGGAACCAGAACAGGGCCTGAAGCCATCCTGCGCTTTTGCGGCCAGCTCCCAGAAAAGCGAGTTGTAAAATGGAGGTTCAGGGCACTGCAATTCACAAACCTGCAGAGTTATAAATGATAACTCTCGTCCACAAATATATTGAGGGAAGGCAAAGAAGAGGATTTGAAATCAAGGCAGAATTGCAGGAAACAGATTTCAGGAGGTAGATACGAATCGCCTTTAAAGCACATGAAAAGCGGCAAAACGTTGACAATGATGCCCTTGGCCAAAAAGGGCGTATGCGTTTTTTCCTGAATATATTCAGGAAAAAACGCATAAGCCCTTTTTGGCCAGCCAAGCAACCTGGAAAGGCAAATCAGCACTACAGAGAAGTCTTGCTTCCCATCGGTCAAAAGGGCCATGCTGAAAAAAGTGTCAAAACCAGAAATGCAGGACAGGCCATGGAGAAATGGGAGCCTTGCTACACTGATGGGCGGGATGTAAATTGCCAACAGCCACTCTGGAGAAGTGTACGGTGAGTCCTGAAACATCTAAAAAACACAGCTTAGAGAGCATAGGGCACTTCCACTCATGGGGGTATAAATTGGGAAAATGAAAAATCAGCAAGACACAAGCACCCCAAAGTTGAGGGCTGCTCTGTTGACAAGGACCTCCACTTCATTCCACCTTAAATATCCCAGGAAAGAGAAAAATGGATAAAGAAGTTGTGGTCCTTATGTACAATGGAATATCACTCAGCCATGAAATCAATGTCATAAGGTTAGTAGCAGCATGATGAGTGGATTTAGGTACGACGATTCTAAGTGAAATAAGTCACACAGAAAAGGACACTTCTCATAAGGTATCACTTTTAGAGGGAATGTAAAAACCGTTACACTTGAACTGAATTACAAAACAGAACAGAGTCACACATGCAGAAAACAGACTATGGCTGCTTAACGGGAAAGGTGAGGTGGGGTGATACATAAAACAAGGGTATCAAATTAGCTCAGATACTGTTCCATAAACCCAATATGTAGTAGACAAGACCTACTCCTTGCTCAGAGAACTGGACTCAACACGCCCTATTCACCGCACAAGAATATATCTGACTAGTAATAATTTTAAAACCTATGTATTGATATCTCTCTGTTAGTGTGTCAAGTGGGTGTGAAGCGGCATAAACACAGCCGTGAAAAGCAGCTAAACCCCATTATGAAAATAAATTACTTTGAAAAACCCATGAAACAACGACAGTGAAAGAGATAGAAATTCTTACACAATGAGTTCAGGGGCTGTGATGCAACCTGGATTGACCATATCTAGACCCACAGCTGGATGAGACATAAGGGTGGACACTCTTGGGGCTGAGAGGTTTGGTGAGGTTGGGTGAGCAAACGCAGACCCTTTAAAGTAATACTGCGTGGTACCCATCGCATGGGTCCCAAATCTCCAGGTTCAAGGGCATCTTCCTACATTAAAAACATGCATGAGAAACCCAGAAGATGGTACACCGTGTGATGGGGAAAGGTTTCTAAAACGCACCTCATTTCTCATCTCCTTGTGCCCGGGTTCGCCATTCCAGCCGCTTTACTAGCAATCTCCCTATTTGGAGCATCAGCACCTTTAACCTCCTGTTCCGTACAGGTTGCAATTTGTCCTGAGGATGAACGGGAAGACGGGGAACCAACGAGAGACTAGCTCTTGGTGACGGGACAGGCACAGGTCACTCTATTTTCCCATCAGGAAGAAGAATTAACCACAGGCTCAGCCTGCCCCCTGGAACCAGAACAGGGCCTGAAGCCATCCTGCGCTTTTGCGGCCAGCTCCCAAAAAAGCGAGTTGTAAAATGGAGGTTCAGGGCACTGCAATTCACAAACCTGCAGAGTTATAAATGATAACTCTCATCCACAAATATATTGAGGGAAAGCAAAGTAGAGGATTTGAAATCAAGGCAGAATTGCACGAAACAGATTTCAGGAGGTAGATTCGAATCGCCTTTAAAGCACATGAAAAGCGGCAAAATGTTGACAATGATGCCCTTGGCCAAAAAGGGCGTATGCGTTTTTTCCTGAATATATTCAGGAAAAAACGCATACGCCCTTTTTGGCCAACCAAGCAACCTGGAAAGGCAAATCAGCGCTACAGAGAAGTCTCGCTTCCCATCGGTCAAAAGGGCCATGCTGAAAAAAGTGTCAAAACCAGAAATGCAGGACAGGCCATGGAGAAATGAGAGCCTTGCTACACTGATGGGCGGGATGTAAATTGCCAACAGCCACTCTGGAGAAGTGTACGGTGTGTCCTGAAACATCTGAAAAACACAGCTTAGAGAGCATAGGGCACTTCCACTCATGGGGGTATAAATTGGGAAAATGAAAAATCAGCAAGACACAAGCACCCCAAAGTTGAGGGCTGCTCTGTTGACAAGGACCTCCACTTCATTCCACCTTAAATATCCAAGGAAAGAGAAAAATGGATAAAGAAGTTGTGGTCCTTATGTACAATGGAATATCACTCAGCCATGAAATCAATGTCATAAGGTTAGTAGCAGCATGATGAGTGGATTTAGGTACGACGATTCTAAGTGAAATAAGTCACACAGAAAAGGACACTTCTCATAAGGTATCACTTTTAGAGGGAATGTAAAAACCGTTACACTTGAACTGAATTACAAAACAGAACAGAGTCACACATGCAGAAAACAGACTATGGCTGCTTAACGGGAAAGGTGAGGTGGGGTGATACATAAAACAAGGGTATCAAATTAGCTCAGATACCGTTCCATAAACCCAATATGTAGTAGACAAGACCTACTCCTTGCTCAGAGAACTGGACTCAACACACCCTATTCACCGCACAAGAATATATCTGACTAGTAATAATCTTAAAACCTATGTATTGATATCTCTCTGTTAGTGTGTCAAGTGGGTGTAAAGCGGCATAAACACAGCCGTTAAAAGCAGCTAAACCCCATTATGAAAATAAATTACTTTGAAAAACCCATGAAACAACGACAGTGAAAGAGACAGAAATTCTTACACAATGAGTTCAGGGGCTGTGATGCAACCTGGATTGACCATATCTAGACCCACAGCTGGATGAGACATAAGGGTGGACACTCTTGGGGCTGAGAGGTTTGGTGAGGTTGGGTGAGCAAACGCAGACCCTTTAAAGGAATACTGCGTGGTACCCATCGCATGGGTCCCAAATCTCCAGGTTCAAGGGCATCTTCCTACATCGAAAACATGCATGAGAAACCCAGAAGATGGTACACCGTGTGATGGGGAAAGGTTTCTAAAACGCACCTCATTTCTCATCTCCTTGTGCCCGGGTTCGCCATTCCAGCCGATTTACTAGCAATCTCCCTACTTGGAGCATCAGCACCTTTAACCTCCTGTTCCGTACAGGTTGCAATTTGTCCTGAGGATGAACGGGAAGACGGGGAACCAACGAGAGACTAGCTCTTGGTGTCGGGATAGGCACAGGTAACTCTATTTTCCCATCAGGAAGAAGAATTAACCACAGGCTCAGCCTGCCCCCCGGAACCAGAACAGGGCCTGAAGCCATCCTGCGCTTTTGCGGCCAGCTCCCAAAAAAGCGAGTTGTAAAATGGAGGTTCAGGGCACTGCAATTCACAAACCTGCAGAGTTATAAATGATAACTCTCGTCCACAAATATATTGAGGGAAGGCAAAGAAGAGGATTTGAAATCAAGGCAGAATTGCACGAAACAGATTTCAGGAGGTAGATACGAATCGCCTTTAAAGCACATGAAAAGCGGCAAAACGTTGACAATGATGCCCTTGGCCAAAAAGGGCGTATGCGTTTTTTCCTGAATATATTCAGGAAAAAACGCATACGCCCTTTTTGGCCAACCAAGCAACCTGGAAAGGCAAATCAGCGCTACAGAGAAGTCTTGCTTCCCATCGGTCAAAAGGGCCATGCTGAAAAAAGTGTCAAAACCAGAAATGCAGGACAGGCCATGGAGAAATGGGAGCCTTGCTACACTGATGGGCGGGATGTAAATTGCCAACAGCCACTCTGGAGAAGTGTACGGTGAGTCCTGAAACATCTAAAAAACACAGCTTAGAGAGCATAGGGCACTTCCACTCATGGGGGTATAAATTGGGAAAATGAAAAATCAGCAAGACACAAGCACCCCAAAGTTTAGGGCTGCTCTGTTGACAAGGACCTCCACTTCATTCCACCTTCAATATCCCAGGAAAGAGAAAAATGGATAAAGAAGTTGTGGTCCTTATGTACAATGGAATATCACTCAGCCATGAAATCAATGTCATAAGGTTAGTAGCAGCATGATGAGTGGATTTAGGTACGACGATTCTAAGTGAAATAAGTCACACAGAAAAGGACACTTCTCATAAGGTATCACTTTTAGAGGGAATGTAAAAACCGTTACACTTGAACTGAATTACAAAACAGAACAGAGTCACACATGCAGAAAACAGACTATGGCTGCTTAACGGGAAAGGTGAGGTGGGGTGATACATAAAACAAGGGTATCAAATTAGCTCAGATACCGTTCCATAAACCCAATATGTAATAGACAAGACCTACTCCTTGCTCAGAGAACTGGACTCAACACGCCCTATTCACCGCACAAGAATATATCTGACTAGTAATAATCTTAAAACCTATGTATTGATATCTCTCTGTTAGTGTGTCAAGTGGGTGTAAAGCGGCATAAACACAGCAGTGAAAAGCAGCTAAACCCCATTATGAAAATAAATTACTTTGAAAAACCCATGAAACAACGACAGTGAAAGAGACAGAAATTCTTACACAATGCGTTCAGGGGCTGTGATGCAACCTGGATTGACCATATCTAGACCCACAGCTGGATGAGACATAAGGGTGGACACTCTTGGGGCTGAGAGGTTTGGTGAGGTTGGGTGAGCAAACACAGACCCTTTAAAGTAATACTGCGTGGTACCCATCGAATGGGTCCCAAATCTCCAGCTTCAAGGGCATCTTCCTACATTGAAAACATGCATGAGAAACCCAGAAGATAGTATACCGTGTGATGGGGAAAGGTTTCTAAAACGCACCTCATTTCTCATCTCCTTGTGCCCGGGTTCGCCATTCCAGCCGCTTTACTAGCAATCTCCCTACTTGGAAAATCAGCACCTTTAACCTCCTGTTCCGTACAGGTTGCAATTTGTCCTGAGGATGAACGGGAAGACGGGGAACCAACGAGAGACTAGCTCTTGGTGTCGGGACAGGCACAGGTCACTCTATTTTCCCATCAGGAAGAAGAATTAACCACAGGCTCAGCCTGCCCCCCGGAACCAGAACAGGGCCTGAAGCCATCCTGCGCTTTTGCGGCCAGCTCCCAAAAAAGCGAGTTGTAAAATGGAGGTTCAGGGCACTGCAATTCACAAACCTGCAGAGTTATAAATGATAACTCTCATCCACAAATATATTGAGGGAAGGCAAAGAAGAGGATTTGAAATCAAGGCAGAATTGCAGGAAACAGATTTCAGGAGGTAGATTCGAATCGCCTTTAAAGCACATGAAAAGCGGCAAAACGTTGACAATGATGCCCTTGGCCAAAAAGGGCGTATGCGTTTTTTCCTGAATATATTCAGGAAAAAACGCATACGCCCTTTTTGGCCAACCAAGCAACCTGGAAAGGCAAATCAGCGCTACAAACAAGTCTCGCTTCCCATCGGTCAAAAGGGCCATGCTGAAAAAAGTGTCAAAACCAGAAATGCAGGACAGGCCATGGAGAAATGGGAGCCTTGCTACACTGATGGGCGGGATGTAAATTGCCAACAGCCACTCTGGAGAAGTGTACGGTGAGTCCTGAAACATCTGAAAAACACAGCTTAGAGAGCATAGGGCACTTCCACTCATGGGGGTATAAATTGGGAAAATGAAAAATCAGCAAGACACAAGCACCCCAAAGTTTAGGGCTGCTCTGTTGACAAGGACCTCCACTTCATTCCAACTTAAATATCCAAGGAAAGAGAAAAATGGATAAAGAAGTTGTGGTCCTTATGTACAATGGAATATCACTCAGCCATGAAATCAATGTCATAAGGTTAGTAGCAGCATGATGAGTGGATTTAGGTACGACGATTCTAAGTGAAATAAGTCACACAGAAAAGGACACTTCTCATAAGGTATCACTTTTAGAGGGAATGTAAAAACCGTTACACTTGAACTGAATTACAAAACAGAACAGAGTCACACATGCAGAAAACAGACTATGGCTGCTTAACGGGAAAGGTGAGGTGGGGTGATACATAAAACAAGGGTATCAAATTAGCTCAGATACTGTTCCATAAACCCAATATGTAGTAGACAAGACCTACTCCTTGCTCAGAGAACTGGACTCAACACGCCCTATTCACCGCACAAGAATATATCTGACTAGTAATAATCTTAAAACCTATGTATTGATATCTCTCTGTTAGTGTGTCAAGTGGGTGTGAAGCGGCATAAACACAGCCGTGAAAAGCAGCTAAACCCCATTATGAAAATAAATTACTTTGAAAAACCCATGAAACAACGACAGTGAAAGAGATAGAAATTCTTACACAATGAGTTCAGGGGCTGTGATGCAACCTGGATTGACCATATCTAGACCCACAGCTGGATGAGACATAAGGGTGGACACTCTTGGGGCTGAGAGGTTTGGTGAGGTTGGGTGAGCAAACGCAGACCCTTTAAAGTAATACTGCGTGGTACCCATCGCATGGGTCCCAAATCTCCAGGTTCAAGGGCATCTTCCTACATCAAAAACATGCATGAGAAACCCAGAAGATGGTACACCGTGTGATGGGGAAAGGTTTCTAAAACGCACCTCATTTCTCATCTCCTTGTGCCCGGGTTCGCCATTCCAGCCGATTTACTAGCAATCTCCCTACTTGGAGCATCAGCACCTTTAACCTCCTGTTCCGTACAGGTTGCAATTTGTCCTGAGGATGAACGGGAAGACGGGGAACCAACGAGAGACTAGCTCTTGGTGTCGGGACAGGCACAGGTCACTCTATTTTCCCATCAGGAAGAAGAATTAACCACAGGCTCAGCCTGCCCCCCGGAACCAGAACAGGGCCTGAAGCCATCCTGCGCTTTTGCGGCCAGCTCCCAAAAAAGCGAGTTGTAAAATGGAGGTTCAGGGCACTGCAATTCACAAACCTGCAGAGTTATAAATGATAACTCTCATCCACAAATATATTGAGGGAAGGCAAAGAAGAGGATTTGAAATCAAGGCAGAATTGCACGAAACAGATTTCAGGAGGTAGATTCGAATCGCCTTTAAAGCACATGAAAAGCGGCAAAATGTTGACAATGATGCCCTTGGCCAAAAAGGGCGTATGCGTTTTTTCCTGAATATATTCAGGAAAAAACGCATACGCCCTTTTTGGCCAACCAAGCAACCTGGAAAGGCAAATCAGCGCTACAAAGAAGTCTCGCTTCCCATCGGTCAAAAGGGCCATGCTGAAAAAAGTGTCAAAACCAGAAATGCAGGACAGGCCATGGAGAAATGAGAGCCTTGCTACACTGATGGGCGGGATGTAAATTGCCAACAGCCACTCTGGAGAAGTGTACGGTGTGTCCTGAAACTTCTGAAAAACACAGCTTAGAGAGCATAGGGCACTTCCACTCATGGGGGTATAAATTGGGAAAATGAAAAATCAGCAAGACACAAGCACCCCAAAGTTGAGGGCTGCTCTGTTGACAAGGTCCTCCACTTCATTCCACCTTAAATATCCAAGGAAAGAGAAAAATGGATAAAGAAGTTGTGGTCCTTATGTACAATGGAATATCACTCAGCCATGAAATCAATGTCATAAGGTTAGTAGCAGCATGATGAGTGGATTTAGGTACGACGATTCTAAGTGAAATAAGTCACACAGAAAAGGACACTTCTCATAAGGTATCACTTTTAGAGGGAATGTAAAAACCGTTACACTTGAACTGAATTACAAAACAGAACAGAGTCACACATGCAGAAAACAGACTATGGCTGCTTAACGGGAAAGGTGAGGTGGGGTGATACATAAAACAAGGGTATCAAATTAGCTCAGATACCGTTCCATAAACCCAATATGTAGTAGACAAGACCTACTCCTTGCTCAGAGAACTGGACTCAACACGCCCTATTCACCGCACAAGAATATATCTGACTAGTAATAATCTTAAAACCTATGTATTGATATCTCTCTGTTAGTGTGTCAAGTGGGTGTAAAGCGGCATAAACACAGCCGTGAAAAGCAGCTAAACCCCATTATGAAAATAAATTACTTTGAAAAACCCATGAAACAACGACAGTGAAAGAGACAGAAATTCTTACACAATGAGTTCAGGGGCTGTGATGCAACCTGGATTGACCATATCTAGACCCACAGCTGGATGAGACATAAGGGTGGACACTCTTGGGGCTGAGAGGTTTGGTGAGGTTGGGTGAGCAAACGCAGACCCTTTAAAGTAATACTGCGTGGTACCCATCGCATGGGTCCCAAATCTCCAGGTTCAAGGGCATCTTCCTACATCGAAAACATGCATGAGAAAACATAAACATGGTACACCATGTGATGGGGAAAGGTTTCTAAAACGCACCTCATTTCTCATCTCCTTGTGCCCGGGTTCGCCATTCCAGCCGATTTACTAGCAATCTCCCTACTTGGAGCATCAGCACCTTTAACCTCCTGTTCCGTACAGGTTGCAATTTGTCCTGAGGATGAATGGGAAGACGGGGAACCAACGAGAGACTAGCTCTTGGTGTCGGGACAGGCACAGGTCACTCTATTTTCCCATCAGGAAGAAGAATTAACCACAGGCTCAGCCTGCCCCCCGGAACCAGAACAGGGCCTGAAGCCATCCTGCGCTTTTGCGGCCAGCTCCCAGAAAAGCGAGTTGTAAAATGGAGGTTCAGGGCACTGCAATTCACAAACCTGCAGAGTTATAAATGATAACTCTCGTCCACAAATATATTGAGGGAAGGCAAAGAAGAGGATTTGAAATCAAGGCAGAATTGCAGGAAACAGATTTCAGGAGGTAGATACGAATCGCCTTTAAAGCACATGAAAAGCGGCAAAACGTTGACAATGATGCCCTTGGCCAAAAAGGGCGTATGCGTTTTTTCCTGAATATATTCAGGAAAAAACGCATAAGCCCTTTTTGGCCAGCCAAGCAACCTGGAAAGGCAAATCAGCACTACAGAGAAGTCTTGCTTCCCATCGGTCAAAAGGGCCATGCTGAAAAAAGTGTCAAAACCAGAAATGCAGGACAGGCCATGGAGAAATGGGAGCCTTGCTACACTGATGGGCGGGATGTAAATTGCCAACAGCCACTCTGGAGAAGTGTACGGTGAGTCCTGAAACATCTAAAAAACACAGCTTAGAGAGCATAGGGCACTTCCACTCATGGGGGTATAAATTGGGAAAATGAAAAATCAGCAAGACACAAGCACCCCAAAGTTGAGGGCTGCTCTGTTGACAAGGACCTCCACTTCATTCCACCTTCAATATCCCAGGAAAGAGAAAAATGGATAAAGAAGTTGTGGTCCTTATGTACAATGGAATATCACTCAGCCATGAAATCAATGTCATAAGGTTAGTAGCAGCATGATGAGTGGATTTAGGTACGACGATTCTAAGTGAAATAAGTCACACAGAAAAGGACACTTCTCATAAGGTATCACTTTTAGAGGGAATGTAAAAACCGTTACACTTGAACTGAATTACAAAACAGAACAGAGTCACACATGCAGAAAACAGACTATGGCTGCTTAACGGGAAAGGTGAGGTGGGGTGATACATAAAACAAGGGTATCAAATTAGCTCAGATACCGTTCCATAAACCCAATATGTAATAGACAAGACCTACTCCTTGCTCAGAGAACTGGACTCAACACGCCCTATTCACCGCACAAGAATATATCTGACTAGTAATAATCTTAAAACCTATGTATTGATATCTCTCTGTTAGTGTGTCAAGTGGGTGTAAAGCGGCATAAACACAGCAGTGAAAAGCAGCTAAACCCCATTATGAAAATAAATTACTTTGAAAAACCCATGAAACAACGACAGTGAAAGAGACAGAAATTCTTACACAATGCGTTCAGGGGCTGTGATGCAACCTGGATTGACCATATCTAGACCCACAGCTGGATGAGACATAAGGGTGGACACTCTTGGGGCTGAGAGGTTTGGTGAGGTTGGGTGAGCAAACGCAGACCCTTTAAAGTAATACTGCGTGGTACCCATCGAATGGGTCCCAAATCTCCAGGTTCAAGGGCATCTTCCTACATCGAAAACATGCATGAGAAACCCAGAAGATAGTACACCGTGTGATGGGGAAAGGTTTCTAAAACGCACCTCATTTCTCATCTCCTTGTGCCCGGGTTCGCCATTCCAGCCGCTTTACTAGCAATCTCCCTACTTGGAAAATCAGCACCTTTAACCTCCTGTTCCGTACAGGTTGCAATTTGTCCTGAGGATGAACGGGAAGATGGGGAACCAACGAGAGACTAGCTCTTGGTGTTGGGACAGGCACAGGTCACTCTATTTTCCCATCAGGAAGAAGAATTAACCACAGGCTCAGCCTGCCCCCCGGAACCAGAACAGGGCCTGAAGCCATCCTGCGCTTTTGCGGCCAGCTCCCAAAAAAGCGAGTTGTAAAATGGAGGTCCAGGGCACTGCAATTCACAAACCTGCAGAGTTATAAATGATAACTCTCGTCCACAAATATATTGAGGGAAGGCAAAGAAGAGGATTTGAAATCAAGGCAGAATTGCAGGAAACAGATTTCAGGAGGTAGATTCGAATCTCCTTTAAAGCACATGAAAAGCGGCAAAATGTTGACAATGATGCCCTTGGCCAAAAAGGGCGTATGCGTTTTTTCCTGAATATATTCAGGAAAAAACGCATACGCCCTTTTTGGCCAACCAAGCAACCTGGAAAGGCAAATCAGCGCTACAAAGAAGTCTCGCTTCCCATCGGTCAAAAGGGCCATGCTGAAAAAAGTGTCAAAACCAGAAATGCAGGACAGGCCATGGAGAAATGGGAGCCTTGCTACACTGATGGGCGGGATGTAAATTGCCAACAGCCACTCTGGAGAAGTGTACGGTGTGTCCTGAAACATCTGAAAAACACAGCTTAGAGAGCATAGGGCACTTCCACTCATGGGGGTATAAATTGGGAAAATGAAAAATCAGCAAGACACAAGCACCCCAAAGTTGAGGGCTGCTCTGTTGACAAGGACCTCCACTTCATTCCACCTTAAATATCCAAGGAAAGAGAAAAATGGATAAAGAAGTTGTGGTCTTTATGTACAATGGAATATCACTCAGCCATGAAATCAATGTCATAAGGTTAGTAGCAGCATGATGAGTGGATTTAGGTACGACGATTCTAAGTGAAATAAGTCACACAGAAAAGGACACTTCTCATAAGGTATCACTTTTAGAGGGAATGTAAAAACCGTTACACTTGAACTGAATTACAAAACAGAACAGAGTCACACATGCAGAAAACAGACTATGGCTGCTTAACGGGAAAGGTGAGGTGGGGTGATACATAAAACAAGGGTATCAAATTAGCTCAGATACCGTTCCATAAACCCAATATGTAGTAGACAAGACCTACTCCTTGCTCAGAGAACTGGACTCAACACGCCCTATTCACCGCACAAGAATATATCTGACTAGTAATAATCTTAAAACCTATGTATTGATATCTCTCTGTTAGTGTGTCAAGTGGGTGTGAAGCGGCATAAACACAGCCGTGAAAAGCAGCTAAACCCCATTATGAAAATAAATTACTTTGAAAAACCCATGAAACAACGACAGTGAAAGAGACAGAAATTCTTACACAATGAGTTCAGGGGCTGTGATGCAACCTGGATTGACCATATCTAGACCCACAGCTGGATGAGACATAAGGGTGGACACTCTTGGGGCTGAGAGGTTTGGTGAGGTTGGGTGAGCAAACGCAGACCCTTTAAAGTAATACTGCGTGGTACCCATCGCATGGGTCCCAAATCTCCAGGTTCAAGGGCATCTTCCTACATCGAAAACATGCATGAGAAACCCAGAAGATAGTACACCGTGTGATGGGGAAAGGTTTCTAAAACGCACCTCATTTCTCATCTCCTTGTGCCCGGGTTCGCCATTCCAGCCGATTTACTAGCAATCTCCCTACTTGGAGCATCAGCACCTTTAACCTCCTGTTCCGTACAGGTTGCAATTTGTCCTGAGGATGAATGGGAAGACGGGGAACCAACGAGAGACTAGCTCTTGGTGTCGGGACAGGCACAGGTCACTCTATTTTCCCATCAGGAAGAAGAATTAACCACAGGCTCAGCCTGCCCCCCGGAACCAGAACAGGGCCTGAAGCCATCCTGCGCTTTTGCGGCCAGCTCCCAGAAAAGCGAGTTGTAAAATGGAGGTTCAGGGCACTGCAATTCACAAACCTGCAGAGTTATAAATGATAACTCTCGTCCACAAATATATTGAGGGAAGGCAAAGAAGAGGATTTGAAATCAAGGCAGAATTGCAGGAAACAGATTTCAGGAGGTAGATACGAATCGCCTTTAAAGCACATGAAAAGCGGCAAAACGTTGACAATGATGCCCTTGGCCAAAAAGGGCGTATGCGTTTTTTCCTGAATATATTCAGGAAAAAACGCATAAGCCCTTTTTGGCCAGCCAAGCAACCTGGAAAGGCAAATCAGCACTACAGAGAAGTCTTGCTTCCCATCGGTCAAAAGGGCCATGCTGAAAAAAGTGTCAAAACCAGAAATGCAGGACAGGCCATGGAGAAATGGGAGCCTTGCTACACTGATGGGCGGGATGTAAATTGCCAACAGCCACTCTGGAGAAGTGTACGGTGAGTCCTGAAACATCTAAAAAACACAGCTTAGAGAGCATAGGGCACTTCCACTCATGGGGGTATAAATTGGGAAAATGAAAAATCAGCAAGACACAAGCACCCCAAAGTTGAGGGCTGCTCTGTTGACAAGGACCTCCACTTCATTCCACCTTAAATATCCCAGGAAAGAGAAAAATGGATAAAGAAGTTGTGGTCCTTATGTACAATGGAATATCACTCAGCCATGAAATCAATGTCATAAGGTTAGTAGCAGCATGATGAGTGGATTTAGGTACGACGATTCTAAGTGAAATAAGTCACACAGAAAAGGACACTTCTCATAAGGTATCACTTTTAGAGGGAATGTAAAAACCGTTACACTTGAACTGAATTACAAAACAGAACAGAGTCACACATGCAGAAAACAGACTATGGCTGCTTAACGGGAAAGGTGAGGTGGGGTGATACATAAAACAAGGGTATGAAATTAGCTCAGATACTGTTCCATAAACCCAATATGTAGTAGACAAGACCTACTCCTTGCTCAGAGAACTGGACTCAACACACCCTATTCACCGCACAAGAATATATCTGACTAGTAATAATCTTAAAACCTATGTATTGATATCTCTCTGTTAGTGTGTCAAGTGGGTGTGAAGCGGCATAAACACAGCCGTGAAAAGCAGCTAAACCCCATTATGAAAATAAATTACTTTGAAAAACCCATGAAACAACGACAGTGAAAGAGATAGAAATTCTTACACAATGAGTTCAGGGGCTGTGATGCAACCTGGATTGACCATATCTAGACCCACAGCTGGATGAGACATAAGGGTGGACACTCTTGGGGCTGAGAGGTTTGGTGAGGTTGGGTGAGCAAACGCAGACCCTTTAAAGTAATACTGCGTGGTACCCATCACATGGGTCCCAAATCTCCAGGTTCAAGGGCATCTTCCTACATCAAAAACATGCATGAGAAACCCAGAAGATGGTACACCGTGTGATGGGGAAAGGTTTCTAAAACGCACCTCATTTCTCATCTCCTTGTGCCCGGGTTCGCCATTCCAGCCACTTTACTAGCAATCTCCCTACTTGGAGCATCAGCACCTTTAACCTCCTGTTCCGTACAGGTTGCAATTTGTCCTGAGGATGAACGGGAAGACGGGGAACCAACGAGAGACTAGCTCTTGATGTCGGGACAGGCACATGTCACTCTATTTTCCCATCAGGAAGAAGAATTAACCACAGGCTCAGCCTGCCCCCCGGAACCAGAACAGGGCCTGAAGCCATCCTGCGCTTTTGCGGCCAGCTCCCAAAAAAGCGAGTTGTAAAATGGAGGTTCAGGGCACTGCAATTCACAAACCTGCAGAGTTATAAATGATAACTCTCATCCACAAATATATTGAGGGAAGGCAAAGAAGAGGATTTGAAATCAAGGCAGAATTGCACGAAACAGATTTCAGGAGGTAGATTCGAATCGCCTTTAAAGCACATGAAAAGCGGCAAAATGTTGACAATGATGCCCTTGGCCAAAAAGGGCGTATGCGTTTTCTCCTGAATATATTCAGGAAAAAACGCATACGCCCTTTTTGGCCAACCAAGCAACCTGGAAAGGCAAATCAGCGCTACAAAGAAGTCTCGCTTCCCATCGGTCAAAAGGGCCATGCTGAAAAAAGTGTCAAAACCAGAAATGCAGGACAGGCCATGGAGAAATGAGAGCCTTGCTACACTGATGGGCGGGATGTAAATTGCCAACAGCCACTCTGGAGAAGTGTACGGTGTGTCCTGAAACATCTGAAAAACACAGCTTAGAGAGCATAGGGCACTTCCACTCATGGGGGTATAAATTGGGAAAATGAAAAATCAGCAAGACACAAGCACCCCAAAGTTGAGGGCTGCTCTGTTGACAAGGACCTCCACTTCATTCCACCTTCAATATCCCAGGAAAGAGAAAAATGGATAAAGAAGTTGTGGTCCTTATGTACAATGGAATATCACTCAGCCATGAAATCAATGTCATAAGGTTAGTAGCAGCATGATGAGTGGATTTAGGTACGACGATTCTAAGTGAAATAAGTCACACAGAAAAGGACACTTCTCATAAGGTATCACTTTTAGAGGGAATGTAAAAACCGTTACACTTGAACTGAATTACAAAACAGAACAGAGTCACACATGCAGAAAACAGACTATGGCTGCTTAACGGGAAAGGTGAGGTGGGGTGATACATAAAACAAGGGTATCAAATTAGCTCAGATACCGTTCCATAAACCCAATATGTAGTAGACAAGACCTACTCCTTGCTCAGAGAACTGGACTCAACACGCCCTATTCACCGCACAAGAATATATCTGACTAGTAATAATCTTAAAACCTATGTATTGATATCTCTCTGTTAGTGTGTCAAGTGGGTGTAAAGCGGCATAAACACAGCCGTGAAAAGCAGCTAAACCCCATTATGAAAATAAATTACTTTGAAAAACCCATGAAACAACGACAGTGAAAGAGATAGAAATTCGTACACAATGAGTTCAGGGGCTGTGATGCAACCTGGATTGACCATATCTAGACCCACAGCTGGATGAGACATAAGGGTGGACACTCTTGGGGCTGAGAGGTTTGGTGAGGTTGGGTGAGCAAACGCAGACCCTTTAAAGTAATACTGCGTGGTACCCATCGAATGGGTCCCAAATCTCCAGGTTCAAGGGCATCTTCCTACATCGAAAACATGCATGAGAAACCCAGAAGATAGTACACCGTGTGATGGGGAAAGGTTTCTAAAACGCACCTCATTTCTCATCTCCTTGTGCCCGGGTTCGCCATTCCAGCCGCTTTACTAGCAATCTCCCTACTTGGAAAATCAGCACCTTTAACCTCCTGTTCCGTACAGGTTGCAATTTGTCCTGAGGATGAACGGGAAGACGGGGAACCAACGAGAGACTAGCTCTTGGTGTTGGGACAGGCACAGGTCACTCTATTTTCCCATCAGGAAGAAGAATTAACCACAGGCTCAGCCTGCCCCCCGGAACCAGAACAGGGCCTGAAGCCATCCTGCGCTTTTGCGGCCAGCTCCCAAAAAAGCGAGTTGTACAATGGAGGTCCAGGGCACTGCAATTCACAAACCTGCAGAGTTATAAATGATAACTCTCGTCCACAAATATATTGAGGGAAGGCAAAGAAGAGGATTTGAAATCAAGGCAGAATTGCAGGAAACAGATTTCAGGAGGTAGATTCGAATCGCCTTTAAAGCACATGAAAAGCGGCAAAATGTTGACAATGATGCCCTTGGCCAAAAAGGGCGTATGCGTTTTTTCCTGAATATATTCAGGAAAAAACGCATACGCCCTTTTTGGCCAACCAAGCAACCTGGAAAGGCAAATCAGCGCTACAAAGAAGTCTCGCTTCCCATCGGTCAAAAGGGCCATGCTGAAAAAAGTGTCAAAACCAGAAATGCAGGACAGGCCATGGAGAAATGGGAGCCTTGCTACACTGATGGGCGGGATGTAAATTGCCAACAGCCACTCTGGAGAAGTGTACGGTGTGTCCTGAAACATCTGAAAAACACAGCTTAGAGAGCATAGGGCACTTCCACTCATGGGGGTATAAATTGGGAAAATGAAAAATCAGCAAGACACAAGCACCCCAAAGTTGAGGGCTGCTCTGTTGACAAGGACCTCCACTTCATTCCACTTTAAATATCCAAGGAAAGAAAAAATGGATAAAGAAGTTGTGGTCCTTATGTACAATGGAATATCACTCAGCCATGAAATCAATGTCATAAGGTTAGTAGCAGCATGATGAGTGGATTTAGGTACGACGATTTTAAGTGAAATAAGTCACACAGAAAAGGACACTTCTCATAAGGTATCACTTTTAGAGGGAATGTAAAAACCGTTACACTTGAACTGAATTACAAAACAGAACAGAGTCACACATGCAGAAAACAGACTATGGCTGCTTAACGGGAAAGGTGAGGTGGGGTGATACATAAAACAAGGGTATCAAATTAGCTCAGATACCGTTCCATAAACCCAATATGTAGTAGACAAGACCTACTCCTTGCTCAGAGAACTGGACTCAACACGCCCTATTCACCGCACAAGAATATATCTGACTAGTAATAATCTTAAAACCTATGTATTGATATCTCTCTGTTAGTGTGTCAAGTGGGTGTAAAGCGGCATAAACACAGCCGTGAAAAGCAGCTAAACCCCATTATGAAAATAAATTACTTTGAAAAACCCATGAAACAACGACAGTGAAAGAGACAGAAATTCTTACACAATGAGTTCAGGGGCTGTGATGCAACCTGGATTGACCATATCTAGACCCACAGCTGGATGAGACATAAGGGTGGACACTCTTGGGGCTGAGAGGTTTGGTGAGGTTGGGTGAGCAAACGCAGACCCTTTAAAGTAATACTGCGTGGTACCCATCGCATGGGTCCCAAATCTCCAGGTTCAAGGGCATCTTCCTACATCGAAAACATGCATGAGAAACCCAGAAGATGGTACACCGTGTGATGGGGAAAGGTTTCTAAAACGCACCTCATTTCTCATCTCCTTGTGCCCGGGTTCGCCATTCCAGCCGCTTTACTAGCAATCTCCCTACTTGGAGCATCAGCACCTTTAACCTCCTGTTCCGTACAGGTTGCAATTTGTCCTGAGGATGAACGGGAAGACGGGGAACCAACGAGAGACTAGCTCTTGGTGTTGGGACAGGCACAGGTCACTCTATTTTCCCATCAGGAAGAAGAATTAACCACAGGCTCAGCCTGCCCCCCAGAACCAGAACAGGGCCTGAAGCCATACTGCGCTTTTGCGGCCAGCTCCCAAAAAAGCGAGTTGTAAAATGGAGGTTCAGGGCACTGCAATTCACAAACCTGCAGAGTTATAAATGATAACTCTCATCCACAAATATATTGAGGGAAGGCAAAGAAGAGGATTTGAAATCAAGGCAGAATTGCACGAAACAGATTTCAGGAGGTAGATTCGAATCGCATTTAAAGCACATGAAAAGCGGCAAAATGTTGACAATGATGCCCTTGGCCAAAAAGGGCGTATGCGTTTTTTCCTGAATATATTCAGGAAAAAACGCATACGCCCTTTTTGGCCAACCAAGCAACCTGGAAAGGCAAATCAGCGCTACAAAGAAGTCTCGCTTCCCATCGGTCAAAAGGGCCATGCTGAAAAAAGTGTCAAAACCAGAAATGCAGGACAGGCCATGGAGAAATGAGAGCCTTGCTACACTGATGGGCGGGATGTAAATTGCCAACAGCCACTCTGGAGAAGTGTACGGTGTGTCCTGAAACATCTGAAAAACACAGCTTAGAGAGCATAGGGCACTTCCACTCATGGGGGTATAAATTGGGAAAATGAAAAATCAGCAAGACACAAGCACCCCAAAGTTGAGGGCTGCTCTGTTGACAAGGACCTCCACTTCATTCCACCTTAAATATCCAAGGAAAGAGAAAAATGGATAAAGAAGTTGTGGTCCTTATGTACAATGGAATATCACTCAGCCATGAAATCAATGTCATAAGGTTAGTAGCAGCATGATGAGTGGATTTAGGTACGACGATTCTAAGTGAAATAAGTCACACAGAAAAGGACACTTCTCATAAGGTATCACTTTTAGAGGGAATGTAAAAACCGTTACACTTGAACTGAATTACAAAACAGAACAGAGTCACACATGCAGAAAACAGACTATGGCTGCTTAACGGGAAAGGTGAGGTGGGGTGATACATAAAACAAGGGTATCAAATTAGCTCAGATACCGTTCCATAAACCCAATATGTAGTAGACAAGACCTACTCCTTGCTCAGAGAACTGGACTCAACACGCCCTATTCACCGCACAAGAATATATCTGACTAGTAATAATCTTAAAACCTATGTATTGATATCTCTCTGTTAGTGTGTCAAGTGGGTGTAAAGCGGCATAAACACAGCCGTGAAAAGCAGCTAAACCCCATTATGAAAATAAATTACTTTGAAAAACCCATGAAACAACGACAGTGAAAGAGACAGAAATTCTTACACAATGAGTTCAGGGGCTGTGATGCAACCTGGATTGACCATATCTAGACCCACAGCTGGATGAGACATAAGGGTGGACACTCTTGGGGCTGAGAGGTTTGGTGAGGTTGGGTGAGCAAACGCAGACCCTTTAAAGTAATACTGCGTGGTACCCATCGCATGGGTCCCAAATCTCCAGGTTCAAGGGCATCTTCCTACATCGAAAACATGCATGAGAAACCCAGAAGATGGTACACCGTGTGATGGGGAAAGGTTTCTAAAACGCACCTCATTTCTCATCTCCTTGTGCCCGGGTTCGCCATTCCAGCCGCTTTACTAGCAATCTCCCTACTTGGAGCATCAGCACCTTTAACCTCCTGTTCCGTACAGGTTGCAATTTGTCCTGAGGATGAACGGGAAGACGGGGAACCAACGAGAGACTAGCTCTTGGTGTTGGGACCGGCACAGGTCACTCTATTTTCCCATCAGGAAGAAGAATTAACCACAGGCTCAGCCTGCCCCCCAGAACCAGAACAGGGCCTGAAGCCATACTGCGCTTTTGCGGCCAGCTCCCAAAAAAGCGAGTTGTAAAATGGAGGTTCAGGGCACTGCAATTCACAAACCTGCAGAGTTATAAATGATAACTCTCATCCACAAATATATTGAGGGAAGGCAAAGAAGAGGATTTGAAATCAAGGCAGAATTGCACGAAACAGATTTCAGGAGGTAGATTCGAATCGCATTTAAAGCACATGAAAAGCGGCAAAATGTTGACAATGATGCCCTTGGCCAAAAAGGGCGTATGCGTTTTTTCCTGAATATATTCAGGAAAAAACGCATACGCCCTTTTTGGCCAACCAAGCAACCTGGAAAGGCAAATCAGCGCTACAAAGAAGTCTCGCTTCCCATCGGTCAAAAGGGCCATGCTGAAAAAAGTGTCAAAACCAGAAATGCAGGACAGGCCATGGAGAAATGAGAGCCTTGCTACACTGATGGGCGGGATGTAAATTGCCAACAGCCACTCTGGAGAAGTGTACGGTGTGTCCTGAAACATCTGAAAAACACAGCTTAGAGAGCATAGGGCACTTCCACTCATGGGGGTATAAATTGGGAAAATGAAAAATCAGCAAGACACAAGCACCCCAAAGTTGAGGGCTGCTCTGTTGACAAGGACCTCCACTTCATTCCACCTTAAATATCCAAGGAAAGAGAAAAATGGATAAAGAAGTTGTGGTCCTTATGTACAATGGAATATCACTCAGCCATGAAATCAATGTCATAAGGTTAGTAGCAGCATGATGAGTGGATTTAGGTACGACGATTCTAAGTGAAATAAGTCACACAGAAAAGGACACTTCTCATAAGGTATCACTTTTAGAGGGAATGTAAAAACCGTTACACTTGAACTGAATTACAAAACAGAACAGAGTCACACATGCAGAAAACAGACTATGGCTGCTTAACGGGAAAGGTGAGGTGGGGTGATACATAAAACAAGGGTATCAAATTAGCTCAGATACCGTTCCATAAACCCAATATGTAGTAGACAAGACCTACTCCTTGCTCAGAGAACTGGACTCAACACGCCCTATTCACCGCACAAGAATATATCTGACTAGTAATAATCTTAAAACCTATGTATTGATATCTCTCTGTTAGTGTGTCAAGTGGGTGTAAAGCGGCATAAACACAGCCGTGAAAAGCAGCTAAACCCCATTATGAAAATAAATTACTTTGAAAAACCCATGAAACAACGACAGTGAAAGAGACAGAAATTCTTACACAATGAGTTCAGGGGCTGTGATGCAACCTGGATTGACCATATCTAGACCCACAGCTGGATGAGACATAAGGGTGGACACTCTTGGGGCTGAGAGGTTTGGTGAGGTTGGGTGAGCAAACGCAGACCCTTTAAAGTAATACTGCGTGGTACCCATCGCATGGGTCCCAAATCTCCAGGTTCAAGGGCATCTTCCTACATCGAAAACATGCATGAGAAACCCAGAAGATGGTACACCGTGTGATGGGGAAAGGTTTCTAAAACGCACCTCATTTCTCATCTCCTTGTGCCCGGGTTCGCCATTCCAGCCAATTTACTAGCAATCTCCCTACTTGGAAAATCAGCACCTTTAACCTCCTGTTCCGTACAGGTTGCAATTTGTCCTGAGGATGAACGGGAAGACGGGGAACCAACGAGAGACTAGCTCTTGGTGTCGGGACAGGCACAGGTCACTCTATTTTCCCATCAGGAAGAAGAATTAACCACAGGCTCAGCCTGCCCCCCGGAACCAGAACAGGGCCTGAAGCCATCCTGCGCTTTTGCGGCCAGCTCCCAAAAAAGCGAGTTGTAAAATGGAGGTCCAGGGCACTGCAATTCACAAACCTGCAGAGTTATAAATGATAACTCTCGTCCACAAATATATTGAGGGAAGGCAAAGAAGAGGATTTGAAATCAAGGCAGAATTGCACGAAACAGATTTCAGGAGGTAGATTCGAATCGCCTTTAAAGCACATGAAAAGCGGCAAAACGTTGACAATGATGCCCTTGGCCAAAAAGGGCGTATGCGTTTTTTCCTGAATATATTCAGGAAAAAACGCATACGCCCTTTTTGGCCAACCAAGCAACCTGGAAAGGCAAATCAGCGCTACAGAGAAGTCTCGCTTCCCATCGGTCAAAAGGGCCATGCTGAAAAAAGTGTCAAAACCAGAAATGCAGGACAGGCCATGGAGAAATGGGAGCCTTGCTACACTGAAGGGCGGGATGTAAATTGCCAACAGCCACTCTGGAGAAGTGTACGGTGTGTCCTGAAACATCTGAAAAACACAGCTTAGAGAGCATAGGGCACTTCCACTCATGGGGGTATAAATTGGGAAAATGAAAAATCAGCAAGACACAAGCACCCCAAAGTTTAGGGCTGCTCTGTTGACAAGGACCTCCACTTCATTCCACCTTCAATATCCCAGGAAAGAGAAAAATGGATAAAGAAGTTGTGGTCCTTATGTACAATGGAATATCACTCAGCCATGAAATCAATGTCATAAGGTTAGTAGCAGCATGATGAGTGGATTTAGGTACGACGATTCTAAGTGAAATAAGTCACACAGAAAAGGACACTTCTCATAAGGTATCACTTTTAGAGGGAATGTAAAAACCGTTACACTTGAACTGAATTACAAAACAGAACAGAGTCACACATGCAGAAAACAGACTATGGCTGCTTAACGGGAAAGGTGAGGTGGGGTGATACATAAAACAAGGGTATCAAATTAGCTCAGATACCGTTCCATAAACCCAATATGTAGTAGACAAGACCTACTCCTTGCTCAGAGAACTGGACTCAACACGCCCTATTCACCGCACAAGAATATATCTGACTAGTAATAATCTTAAAACCTATGTATTGATATCTCTCTGTTAGTGTGTCAAGTGGGTGTAAAGCGGCATAAACATAGCCGTGAAAAGCAGCTAAACCCCATTATGAAAATAAATTACTTTGAAAAACCCATGAAACAACGACAGTGAAAGAGATAGAAATTCTTACACAATGAGTTCAGGGGCTGTGATTCAACCTGGATTGACCATATCTAGACCCACAGCTGGATGAGACATAAGGGTGGACACTCTTGGGGCTGAGAGGTTTGGTGAGGTTGGGTGAGCAAACGCAGACCCTTTAAAGTAATACTGCGTGGTACCCATCGCATGGGTCCCAAATCTCCAGGTTCAAGGGCATCTTCCTACATCAAAAACATGCATGAGAAACCCAGAAGATGGTACACCGTGTGATGGGGAAAGTTTTCTAAAACGCACCTCATTTCTCATCTCCTTGTGCCCGGGTTCGCCATTACAGCCACTTTACTAGCAATCTCCCTACTTGGAGCATCAGCACCTTTAACCTCCTGTTCCGTACAGGTTGCAATTTGTCCTGAGGATGAACGGGAAGAAGGGGAACCAACGAGAGACTAGCTCTTGGTGTCGGGACAGGCACAGGTCACTCTATTTTCCCATCAGGAAGAAGAATTAACCACAGGCTCAGCCTGCCCCCCAGAACCAGAACAGGGCCTGAAGCCATCCTGCGCGTTTGCGGCCAGCTCCCAAAAAAGCGAGTTGTAAAATGGAGGTTCAGGGCACTGCAATTCACAAACCTGCAGAGTTATAAATGATAACTCTCGTCCACAAATATATTGAGGGAAGGCAAAGAAGAGGATTTGAAATCAAGGCAGAATTGCACGAAACAGATTTCAGGAGGTAGATACGAATCGCCTTTAAAGCACATGAAAAGCGGCAAAACGTTGACAATGATGCCCTTGGCCAAAAAGGGCGTATGCGTTTTTTCCTGAATATATTCAGGAAAAAACGCATACGCCCTTTTTGGCCAACCAAGCAACCTGGAAAGGCAAATCAGCGCTACAGAGAAGTCTCGCTTCCCATCGGTCAAAAGGGCCATGCTGAAAAAAGTGTCAAAACCAGAAATGCAGGACAGGCCATTGAGAAATGGGAGCCTTGCTACACTGATGGGCGGGATGTAAATTGCCAACAGCCACTCTGGAGAAGTGTACGGTGTGTCCTGAAACATCTGAAAAACACAGCTTAGAGAGCATAGGGCACTTCCACTCATGGGGGTATAAATTGGGAAAATGAAAAATCAGCAAGACACAAGCACCCCAAAGTTGAGGGCTGCTCTGTTGACAAGAACCTCCACTTCATTCCACCTTCAATATCCCAGGAAAGAGAAAAATGGGTAAAGAAGTTGTGGTCCTTATGTACAATGGAATATCACTCAGCCATGAAATCAATGTCATAAGGTTAGTAGCAGCATGATGAGTGGATTTAGGTACGACGATTCTAAGTGAAATAAGTCACACAGAAAAGGACACTTCTCATAAGGTATCACTTTTAGAGGGAATGTAAAAACCGTTACACTTGAACTGAATTACAAAACAGAACAGAGTCACACATGCAGAAAACAGACTATGGCTGCTTAACGGGAAAGGTGAGGTGGGGTGATACATAAAACAAGGGCATCAAATTAGCTCAGATACCGTTCCATAAACCCAATATGTAGTAGACAAGACCTACTCCTTGCTCAGAGAACTGGACTCAACACGCCCTATTCACCGCACAAGAATATATCTGACTGGTAATAATCTTGAAACCTATGTATTGATATCTCTCTGTTAGTGTGTCAAGTGGGTGTAAAGCGGCATAAACACAGCCGTGAAAAGCAGCTAAACCCCATTATGAAAATAAATTACTTTGAAAAACCCATGAAACAACGACAGTGAAAGAGATAGAAATTCTTACACAATGAGTTCAGGGGCTGTGATGCAACCTGGATTGGCCATATCTAGACCCACAGCTGGATGAGACATAAGGGTGGACACTCTTGGGGCTGAGAGGTTTGGTGAGGTTGGGTGAGCAAACGCAGACCCTTTAAAGTAATACAGCGTGGTACCCATCGCATGGGTTCCAAATCTCCAGCTTCAAGGGCATCTTCCTACATCGAAAACATGCATGAGAAACCCAGAAGATGGTACACCGTGTGATGGGGAAAGGTTTCTAAAACGCACCTCATTTCTCATCTCCTTGTGCCCGGGTTCGCCATTCCAGCCACTTTACTAGCAATCTCCCTACTTGGAGCATCAGCACCTTTAACCTCCTGTTCCGTACAGGTTGCAATTTGTCCTGAGGATGAACGGGAAGACGGGGAACCAACGAGAGACTAGCTCTTGGTGTTGGGACAGGCACAGGTCACTCTATTTTCCCATCAGGAAGAAGAATTAACCACAGGCTCAGCCTGCCCCCCGGAACCAGAACAGGGCCTGAAGCCATCCTGCGCTTTTGCGGCCAGCTCCCAAAAAAGCGAGTTGTAAAATGGAGATTCAGGGCACTGCAATTCACAAACCTGCAGAGTTATAAATGATAACTCTCGTCCACAAATATATTGAGGGAAGGCAAAGAAGAGGATTTGAAATCAAGGCAGAATTGCACGAAACAGATTTCAGGAGGTAGATACGAATCGCCTTTAAAGCACATGAAAAGCGGCAAAACGTTGACAATGATGCCCTTGGCCAAAAAGGGCGTATGCGTTTTTTCCTGAATATATTCAGGAAAAAACGCATACGCCCTTTTTGGCCAACCAAGCAACCTGGAAAGGCAAATCAGCGCTACAGAGAAGTCTCGCTTCCCATCCGTCAAAAGGGCCATGCTGAAAAAAGTGTCAAAACCAGAAATGCAGGACAGGCCATGGAGAAATGGGAGCCTTGCTACACTGATGGGCGGGATGTAAATTGCCAACAGCCACTCTGGAGAAGTGTACGGTGAGTCCTGAAACATCTAAAAAACACAGCTTAGAGAGCATAGGGCACTTCCACTCATGGGGGTATAAATTGGGAAAATGAAAAATCAGCAAGACACAAGCACCCCAAAGTTGAGGGCTGCTCTGTTGACAAGGACCTCCACTTCATTCCACCTTAAATATCCCAGGAAAGAGAAAAATGGATAAAGAAGTTGTGGTCCTTATGTACAATGGAATATCACTCAGCCATGAAATCAATGTCATAAGGTTAGTAGCAGCATGATGAGTGGATTTAGGTACGACGATTCTAAGTGAAATAAGTCACACAGAAAAGGACACTTCTCATAAGGTATCACTTTTAGAGGGAATGTAAAAACCGTTACACTTGAACTGAATTACAAAACAGAACAGAGTCACACATGCAGAAAACAGACTATGGCTGCTTAACGGGAAAGGTGAGGTGGGGTGATACATAAAACAAGGGTATCAAATTAGCTCAGATACTGTTCCATAAACCCAATATGTAGTAGACAAGACCTACTCCTTGCTCAGAGAACTGGACTCAACACGCCCTATTCACCGCACAAGAATATATCTGACTAGTAATAATCTTAAAACCTATGTATTGATATCTCTCTGTTAGTGTGTCAAGGGGGTGTGAAGCGGCATAAACACAGCCGTGAAAAGCAGCTAAACCCCATTATGAAAATAAATTACTTTGAAAAACCCATGAAACAACGACAGTGAAAGAGATAGAAATTCTTACACAATGAGTTCAGGGGCTGTGATGCAACCTGGATTGACCATATCTAGACCCACAGCTGGATGAGACATAAGGGTGGACACTCTTGGGGCTGAGAGGTTTGGTGAGGTTGGGTGAGCAAACGCAGACCCTTTAAAGGAATACTGCGTGGTACCCATCGCATGGGTCCCAAATCTCCAGGTTCAAGGGCATCTTCCTACATCAAAAACATGCATGAGAAACCCAGAAGATGGTACACCGTGTGATGGGGAAAGGTTTCTAAAACGCACCTCATTTCTCATCTCCTTGTGCCCGGGTTCGCCATTCCAGCCGATTTACTAGCAATCTCCCTACTTGGAGCATCAGCACCTTTAACCTCCTGTTCCGTACAGGTTGCAATTTGTCCTGAGGATGAACGGGAAGACGGGGAACCAACGAGAGACTAGCTCTTGGTGTCGGGACAGGCACAGGTCACTCTATTTTCCCATCAGGAAGAAGAATTAACCACAGGCTCAGCCTGCCCCCCGGAACCAGAACAGGGCCTGAAGCCATCCTGCGCTTTTGCGGCCAGCTCCCAAAAAAGCGAGTTGTAAAATGGAGGTTCAGGGCACTGCAATTCACAAACCTGCAGAGTTATAAATGATAACTCTCGTCCACAAATATATTGAGGGAAGGCAAAGAAGAGGATTTGAAATCAAGGCAGAATTGCACGAAACAGATTTCAGGAGGTAGATACGAATCGCCTTTAAAGCACATGAAAAGCGGCAAAACGTTGACAATGATGCCCTTGGCCAAAAAGGGCGTATGCGTTTTTTCCTGAATATATTCAGGAAAAAACGCATACGCCCTTTTTGGCCAACCAAGCAACCTGGAAAGGCAAATCAGCGCTACAGAGAAGTCTCGCTTCCCATCGGTCAAAAGGGCCATGCTGAAAAAAGTGTCAAAACCAGAAATGCAGGACAGGCCATGGAGAAATGGGAGCCTTGCTACACTGATGGGCGGGATGTAAATTGCCAACAGCCACTCTGGAGAAGTGTACGGTGTGTCCTGAAACATCTGAAAAACACAGCTTAGAGAGCATAGGGCACTTCCACTCATGGGGGTATAAATTGGGAAAATGAAAAATCAGCAAGACACAAGCACCCCAAAGTTGAGGGCTGCTCTGTTGACAAGGACCTCCACTTCATTCCACCTTAAATATCCCAGGAAAGAGAAAAATGGATAAAGAAGTTGTGGTCCTTATGTACAATGGAATATCACTCAGCCATGAAATCAATGTCATAAGGTTAGTAGCAGCATGATGAGTGGATTTAGGTACGACGATTCTAAGTGAAATAAGTCACACAGAAAAGGACACTTCTCATAAGGTATCACTGATAGAGGGAATGTAAAAACCGTTACACTTGAACTGAATTACAAAACAGAACAGAGTCACACATGCAGAAAACAGACTATGGCTGCTTAACGGGAAAGGTGAGGTGGGGTGATACATAAAACAAGGGTATCAAATTAGCTCAGATACCGTTCCATAAACCCAATATGTAGTAGACAAGACCTACTCCTTGCTCAGAGAACTGTACTCAACACGCCCTATTCACCGCACAAGAATATATCTGACTGGTAATAATCTTGAAACCTATGTATTGATATCTCTCTGTTAGTGTGTCAAGTGGGTGTAAAGCGGCATAAACACAGCCGTGAAAAGCAGCTAAACCCCATTATGAAAATAAATTACTTTGAAAAACCCATGAAACAACGACAGTGAAAGAGATAGAAATTCTTACACAATGAGTTCAGGGGCTGTGATGCAACCTGGATTGACCATATCTAGACCCACAGCTGGATGAGACATAAGGGTGGACACTCTTGGGGCTGAGAGGTTTGGTGAGGTTGGGTGAGCAAACGCAGACCCTTTAAAGTAATACAGCGTGGTACCCATCGCATGGGTTCCAAATCTCCAGGTTCAAGGGCATCTTCCTACATCAAAAACATGCATGAGAAACCCAGAAGATGGTACACCGTGTGATGGGGAAAGGTTTCTAAAACGCACCTCATTTCTCATCTCCTTGTGCCCGGGTTCGCCATTCCAGCCGATTTACTAGCAATCTCCCTACTTGGAGCATCAGCACCTTTAACCTCCTGTTCCGTACAGGTTGCAATTTGTCCTGAGGATGAACGGGAAGACGGGGAACCAACGAGAGACTAGCTCTTGGTGTTGGGACAGGCACAGGTCACTCTATTTTCCCATCAGGAAGAAGAATTAACCACAGGCACAGCCTGCCCCCCGGAACCAGAACAGGGCCTGAAGCCATCCTGCGCTTTTGCGGCCAGCTCCCAAAAAAGCGAGTTGTAAAATGGAGGTTCAGGGCACTGCAATTCACAAACCTGCAGAGTTATAAATGATAACTCTCGTCCACAAATATATTGAGGGAAGGCAAAGAAGAGGATTTGAAATCAAGGCAGAATTGCAGGAAACAGATTTCAGGAGGTAGATACGAATCGCCTTTAAAGCACATGAAAAGCGGCAAAACGTTGACAATGATGCCCTTGGCCAAAAAGGGAGTATGCGTTTTTTCCTGAATATATTCAGGAAAAAACGCATACGCCCTTTTTGGCCAACCAAGCAACCTGGAAAGGCAAATCAGCGCTACAGAGAAGTCTCGCTTCCCATCCGTCAAAAGGGCCATGCTGAAAAAAGTGTCAAAACCAGAAATGCAGGACAGGCCATGGAGAAATGGGAGCCTTGCTACACTGATGGGCGGGATGTAAATTGCCAACAGCCACTCTGGAGAAGTGTACGGTGAGTCCTGAAACATCTAAAAAACACAGCTTAGAGAGCATAGGGCACTTCCACTCATGGGGGTATAAATTGGGAAAATGAAAAATCAGCAAGACACAAGCACCCCAAAGTTGAGGGCTGCTCTGTTGACAAGGACCTCCACTTCATTCCACCTTAAATATCCCAGGAAAGAGAAAAATGGATAAAGAAGTTGTGGTCCTTATGTACAATGGAATATCACTCAGCCATGAAATCAATGTCATAAGGTTAGTAGCAGCATGATGAGTGGATTTAGGTACGACGATTCTAAGTGAAATAAGTCACACAGAAAAGGACACTTCTCATAAGGTATCACTTATAGAGGGAATGTAAAAACCGTTACACTTGAACTGAATTACAAAACAGAACAGAGTCACACATGCAGAAAACACACTATGGCTGCTTAACGGGAAAGGTGAGGTGGGGTGATACATAAAACAAGGGTATCAAATTAGCTCAGATACCGTTCCATAAACCCAATATGTAGTAGACAAGACCTACTCCTTGCTCAGAGAACTTGACTCAACACGCGCTATTCACCGCACAAGAATATATCTGACTAGTAATAATCTTGAAACCTATGTATTGATATCTCTCTGTTAGTGTGTCAAGTGGGTGTAAAGCGGCATAAACACAGCCGTGAAAAGCAGCTAAACCCCATTATGAAAATAAATTACTTTGAAAAACCCATGAAACAATGACAGTGAAAGAGATAGAAATTCTTACACAATGAGTTCAGGGGCTGAGATGCAACCTGGATTGACCATATCTAGACCCACAGCTGGATGAGACATAAGGGTGGACACTCTTGGGGCTGAGAGGTTTGGTGAGGTTGGGTGAGCAAACACAGACCCTTTAAAGTAATACTGCGTGGTACCCATCGCATGGGTCCCAAATCTCCAGCTTCAAGGGCATCTTCCTACATCGAAAACATGCATGAGAAACCCAGAAGATGGTACACCGTGTGATGGGGAAAGGTTTCTAAAACGCACCTCATTTCTCATCTCCTTGTGCCCGGGTTCGCCATTCCAGCCACTTTACTAGCAATCTCCCTACTTGGAGCATCAGCACCTTTAACCTCCTGTTCCGTACAGGTTGCAATTTGTCCTAAGGATGAACGGGAAGACGGGGAACCAACGAGAGACTAGCTCTTGGTGTTGGGACAGGCACAGGTCACTCTATTTTCCCGTCAGGAAGAAGAATTAACCACAGGCTCAGCCTGCCCCCCGGAACCAGAACAGGGCCTGAAGCCATCCTGCGCTTTTGCGGCCAGCTCCCAAAAAAGCGAGTTGTAAAATGGAGGTTCAGGGCACTGCAATTCACAAACCTGCAGAGTTATAAATGATAACTCTCGTCAACAAATATATTGAGGGAAGGCAAAGAAGAGGATTTGAAATCAAGGCAGAATTGCACGAAACAGATTTCAGGAGGTAGATACGAATCGCCTTTAAAGCACATGAAAAGCGGCAAAACGTTGACAATGATGCCCTTGGCCAAAAAGGGCGTATGCGTTTTTTCCTGAATATATTCAGGAAAAAACGCATACGCCCTTTTTGGCCAACCAAGCAACCTGGAAAGGCAAATCAGCGCTACAGAGAAGTCTCGCTTCCCATCGGTCAAAAGGGCCATCCTGAAAAAAATGTCAAAACCAGAAATGCAGGACAGGCCATGGAGAAATGGGAGCCTTGCTACACTGATGGGCAGGATGTAAATTGCCAACAGCCACTCTGGAGAAGTGTACGGTGTGTCCTGAAACATCTGAAAAACACAGCTTAGAGAGCATAGGGCACTTCCACTCATGGGGGTATAAATTGGGAAAATGAAAAATCAGCAAGACACAAGCACCCCAAAGTTGAGGGCTGCTCTGTTGACAAGGACCTCCACTTCATTCCACCTTAAATATCCCAGGAAAGAGAAAAATGGATAAAGAAGTTGTGGTCCTTATGTACAATGGAATATCACTCAGCCATGAAATCAATGTCATAAGGTTAGTAGCAGCATGATGAGTGGATTTAGGTACGACGATTCTAAGAGAAATAAGTCACACAGAAAAGGACACTTCTCATAAGGTATCACTTATAGAGGTAATGTAAAAACTATTACACTTGAACTGAATTACAAAACAGAACAGAGTCACACATGCAGAAAACACACTATGGCTGCTTAACGGGAAAGGTGAGGTGGGGTGATACATAAAACAAGGGTATCAAATTAGCTCAGATACTGTTCCATAAACCCAATATGTAGTAGACAAGACCTACTCCTTGCTCAGAGAACTGGACTCAACACGCCCTATTCACCGCACAAGAATATATCTGACTAGTAATAATCTTAAAACCTATGTATTGATATCTCTCTGTTAGTGTGTCAAGGGGGTGTGAAGCGGCATAAACACAGCCGTGAAAAGCAGCTAAACCCCATTATGAAAATAAATTACTTTGAAAAACCCATGAAACAACGACAGTGAAAGAGATAGAAATTCTTACACAATGAGTTCAGGGGCTGTGATGCAACCTGGATTGACCATATCTAGACCCACAGCTGGATGAGACATAAGGGTGGACACTCTTGGGGCTGAGAGGTTTGGTGAGGTTGGGTGAGCAAACGCAGACCCTTTAAAGTAATACAGCGTGGTACCCATCGCATGGGTTCCAAATCTCCAGGTTCAAGGGCATCTTCCTACATCAAAAACATGCATGAGAAACCCAGAAGATGGTACACCGTGTGATGGGGAAAGGTTTCTAAAACGCACCTCATTTCTCATCTCCTTGTGCCCGGGTTCGCCATTCCAGCCGATTTACTAGCAATCTCCCTACTTGGAGCATCAGCACCTTTAACCTCCTGTTCCGTACAGGTTGCAATTTGTCCTGAGGATGAACGGGAAGACGGGGAACCAACGAGAGACTAGCTCTTGGTGTTGGGACAGGCACAGGTCACTCTATTTTCCCATCAGGAAGAAGAATTAACCACAGGCACAGCCTGCCCCCCGGAACCAGAACAGGGCCTGAAGCCATCCTGCGCTTTTGCGGCCAGCTCCCAAAAAAGCGAGTTGTAAAATGGAGGTTCAGGGCACTGCAATTCACAAACCTGCAGAGTTATAAATGATAACTCTCGTCCACAAATATATTGAGGGAAGGCAAAGAAGAGGATTTGAAATCAAGGCAGAATTGCAGGAAACAGATTTCAGGAGGTAGATACGAATCGCCTTTAAAGCACATGAAAAGCGGCAAAACGTTGACAATGATGCCCTTGGCCAAAAAGGGAGTATGCGTTTTTTCCTGAATATATTCAGGAAAAAACGCATACGCCCTTTTTGGCCAACCAAGCAACCTGGAAAGGCAAATCAGCGCTACAGAGAAGTCTCGCTTCCCATCCGTCAAAAGGGCCATGCTGAAAAAAGTGTCAAAACCAGAAATGCAGGACAGGCCATGGAGAAATGGGAGCCTTGCTACACTGATGGGCGGGATGTAAATTGCCAACAGCCACTCTGGAGAAGTGTACGGTGAGTCCTGAAACATCTAAAAAACACAGCTTAGAGAGCATAGGGCACTTCCACTCATGGGGGTATAAATTGGGAAAATGAAAAATCAGCAAGACACAAGCACCCCAAAGTTGAGGGCTGCTCTGTTGACAAGGACCTCCACTTCATTCCACCTTAAATATCCCAGGAAAGAGAAAAATGGATAAAGAAGTTGTGGTCCTTATGTACAATGGAATATCACTCAGCCATGAAATCAATGTCATAAGGTTAGTAGCAGCATGATGAGTGGATTTAGGTACGACGATTCTAAGTGAAATAAGTCACACAGAAAAGGACACTTCTCATAAGGTATCACTTATAGAGGGAATGTAAAAACCGTTACACTTGAACTGAATTACAAAACAGAACAGAGTCACACATGCAGAAAACACACTATGGCTGCTTAACGGGAAAGGTGAGGTGGGGTGATACATAAAACAAGGGTATCAAATTAGCTCAGATACCGTTCCATAAACCCAATATGTAGTAGACAAGACCTACTCCTTGCTCAGAGAACTTGACTCAACACGCGCTATTCACCGCACAAGAATATATCTGACTAGTAATAATCTTGAAACCTATGTATTGATATCTCTCTGTTAGTGTGTCAAGTGGGTGTAAAGCGGCATAAACACAGCCGTGAAAAGCAGCTAAACCCCATTATGAAAATAAATTACTTTGAAAAACCCATGAAACAATGACAGTGAAAGAGATAGAAATTCTTACACAATGAGTTCAGGGGCTGAGATGCAACCTGGATTGACCATATCTAGACCCACAGCTGGATGAGACATAAGGGTGGACACTCTTGGGGCTGAGAGGTTTGGTGAGGTTGGGTGAGCAAACACAGACCCTTTAAAGTAATACTGCGTGGTACCCATCGCATGGGTCCCAAATCTCCAGCTTCAAGGGCATCTTCCTACATCGAAAACATGCATGAGAAACCCAGAAGATGGTACACCGTGTGATGGGGAAAGGTTTCTAAAACGCACCTCATTTCTCATCTCCTTGTGCCCGGGTTCGCCATTCCAGCCACTTTACTAGCAATCTCCCTACTTGGAGCATCAGCACCTTTAACCTCCTGTTCCGTACAGGTTGCAATTTGTCCTAAGGATGAACGGGAAGACGGGGAACCAACGAGAGACTAGCTCTTGGTGTTGGGACAGGCACAGGTCACTCTATTTTCCCGTCAGGAAGAAGAATTAACCACAGGCTCAGCCTGCCCCCCGGAACCAGAACAGGGCCTGAAGCCATCCTGCGCTTTTGCGGCCAGCTCCCAAAAAAGCGAGTTGTAAAATGGAGGTTCAGGGCACTGCAATTCACAAACCTGCAGAGTTATAAATGATAACTCTCGTCAACAAATATATTGAGGGAAGGCAAAGAAGAGGATTTGAAATCAAGGCAGAATTGCACGAAACAGATTTCAGGAGGTAGATACGAATCGCCTTTAAAGCACATGAAAAGCGGCAAAACGTTGACAATGATGCCCTTGGCCAAAAAGGGCGTATGCGTTTTTTCCTGAATATATTCAGGAAAAAACGCATACGCCCTTTTTGGCCAACCAAGCAACCTGGAAAGGCAAATCAGCGCTACAGAGAAGTCTCGCTTCCCATCGGTCAAAAGGGCCATCCTGAAAAAAATGTCAAAACCAGAAATGCAGGACAGGCCATGGAGAAATGGGAGCCTTGCTACACTGATGGGCAGGATGTAAATTGCCAACAGCCACTCTGGAGAAGTGTACGGTGTGTCCTGAAACATCTGAAAAACACAGCTTAGAGAGCATAGGGCACTTCCACTCATGGGGGTATAAATTGGGAAAATGAAAAATCAGCAAGACACAAGCACCCCAAAGTTGAGGGCTGCTCTGTTGACAAGGACCTCCACTTCATTCCACCTTAAATATCCCAGGAAAGAGAAAAATGGATAAAGAAGTTGTGGTCCTTATGTACAATGGAATATCACTCAGCCATGAAATCAATGTCATAAGGTTAGTAGCAGCATGATGAGTGGATTTAGGTACGACGATTCTAAGAGAAATAAGTCACACAGAAAAGGACACTTCTCATAAGGTATCACTTATAGAGGTAATGTAAAAACTATTACACTTGAACTGAATTACAAAACAGAACAGAGTCACACATGCAGAAAACACACTATGGCTGCTTAACGGGAAAGGTGAGGTGGGGTGATACATAAAACAAGGGTATCAAATTAGCTCAGATACTGTTCCATAAACCCAATATGTAGTAGACAAGACCTACTCCTTGCTCAGAGAACTGGACTCAACACGCCCTATTCACCGCACAAGAATATATCTGACTAGTAATAATCTTAAAACCTATGTATTGATATCTCTCTGTTAGTGTGTCAAGGGGGTGTGAAGCGGCATAAACACAGCCGTGAAAAGCAGCTAAACCCCATTATGAAAATAAATTACTTTGAAAAACCCATGAAACAACGACAGTGAAAGAGATAGAAATTCTTACACAATGAGTTCAGGGGCTGTGATGCAACCTGGATTGACCATATCTAGACCCACAGCTGGATGAGACATAAGGGTGGACACTCTTGGGGCTGAGAGGTTTGGTGAGGTTGGGTGAGCAAACGCAGACCCTTTAAAGTAATACAGCGTGGTACCCATCGCATGGGTTCCAAATCTCCAGGTTCAAGGGCATCTTCCTACATCAAAAACATGCATGAGAAACCCAGAAGATGGTACACCGTGTGATGGGGAAAGGTTTCTAAAACGCACCTCATTTCTCATCTCCTTGTGCCCGGGTTCGCCATTCCAGCCGATTTACTAGCAATCTCCCTACTTGGAGCATCAGCACCTTTAACCTCCTGTTCCGTACAGGTTGCAATTTGTCCTGAGGATGAACGGGAAGACGGGGAACCAACGAGAGACTAGCTCTTGGTGTTGGGACAGGCACAGGTCACTCTATTTTCCCATCAGGAAGAAGAATTAACCACAGGCACAGCCTGCCCCCCGGAACCAGAACAGGGCCTGAAGCCATCCTGCGCTTTTGCGGCCAGCTCCCAAAAAAGCGAGTTGTAAAATGGAGGTTCAGGGCACTGCAATTCACAAACCTGCAGAGTTATAAATGATAACTCTCGTCCACAAATATATTGAGGGAAGGCAAAGAAGAGGATTTGAAATCAAGGCAGAATTGCAGGAAACAGATTTCAGGAGGTAGATACGAATCGCCTTTAAAGCACATGAAAAGCGGCAAAACGTTGACAATGATGCCCTTGGCCAAAAAGGGAGTATGCGTTTTTTCCTGAATATATTCAGGAAAAAACGCATACGCCCTTTTTGGCCAACCAAGCAACCTGGAAAGGCAAATCAGCGCTACAGAGAAGTCTCGCTTCCCATCCGTCAAAAGGGCCATGCTGAAAAAAGTGTCAAAACCAGAAATGCAGGACAGGCCATGGAGAAATGGGAGCCTTGCTACACTGATGGGCGGGATGTAAATTGCCAACAGCCACTCTGGAGAAGTGTACGGTGAGTCCTGAAACATCTAAAAAACACAGCTTAGAGAGCATAGGGCACTTCCACTCATGGGGGTATAAATTGGGAAAATGAAAAATCAGCAAGACACAAGCACCCCAAAGTTGAGGGCTGCTCTGTTGACAAGGACCTCCACTTCATTCCACCTTAAATATCCCAGGAAAGAGAAAAATGGATAAAGAAGTTGTGGTCCTTATGTACAATGGAATATCACTCAGCCATGAAATCAATGTCATAAGGTTAGTAGCAGCATGATGAGTGGATTTAGGTACGACGATTCTAAGTGAAATAAGTCACACAGAAAAGGACACTTCTCATAAGGTATCACTTATAGAGGGAATGTAAAAACCGTTACACTTGAACTGAATTACAAAACAGAACAGAGTCACACATGCAGAAAACACACTATGGCTGCTTAACGGGAAAGGTGAGGTGGGGTGATACATAAAACAAGGGTATCAAATTAGCTCAGATACCGTTCCATAAACCCAATATGTAGTAGACAAGACCTACTCCTTGCTCAGAGAACTTGACTCAACACGCGCTATTCACCGCACAAGAATATATCTGACTAGTAATAATCTTGAAACCTATGTATTGATATCTCTCTGTTAGTGTGTCAAGTGGGTGTAAAGCGGCATAAACACAGCCGTGAAAAGCAGCTAAACCCCATTATGAAAATAAATTACTTTGAAAAACCCATGAAACAATGACAGTGAAAGAGATAGAAATTCTTACACAATGAGTTCAGGGGCTGAGATGCAACCTGGATTGACCATATCTAGACCCACAGCTGGATGAGACATAAGGGTGGACACTCTTGGGGCTGAGAGGTTTGGTGAGGTTGGGTGAGCAAACACAGACCCTTTAAAGTAATACTGCGTGGTACCCATCGCATGGGTCCCAAATCTCCAGCTTCAAGGGCATCTTCCTACATCGAAAACATGCATGAGAAACCCAGAAGATGGTACACCGTGTGATGGGGAAAGGTTTCTAAAACGCACCTCATTTCTCATCTCCTTGTGCCCGGGTTCGCCATTCCAGCCACTTTACTAGCAATCTCCCTACTTGGAGCATCAGCACCTTTAACCTCCTGTTCCGTACAGGTTGCAATTTGTCCTAAGGATGAACGGGAAGACGGGGAACCAACGAGAGACTAGCTCTTGGTGTTGGGACAGGCACAGGTCACTCTATTTTCCCGTCAGGAAGAAGAATTAACCACAGGCTCAGCCTGCCCCCCGGAACCAGAACAGGGCCTGAAGCCATCCTGCGCTTTTGCGGCCAGCTCCCAAAAAAGCGAGTTGTAAAATGGAGGTTCAGGGCACTGCAATTCACAAACCTGCAGAGTTATAAATGATAACTCTCGTCCACAAATATATTGAGGGAAGGCAAAGAAGAGGATTTGAAATCAAGGCAGAATTGCACGAAACAGATTTCAGGAGGTAGATACGAATCGCCTTTAAAGCACATGAAAAGCGGCAAAACGTTGACAATGATGCCCTTGGCCAAAAAGGGCGTATGCGTTTTTTCCTGAATATATTCAGGAAAAAACGCATACGCCCTTTTTGGCCAACCAAGCAACCTGGAAAGGCAAATCAGCGCTACAGAGAAGTCTCGCTTCCCATCGGTCAAAAGGGCCATCCTGAAAAAAGTGTCAAAACCAGAAATGCAGGACAGGCCATGGAGAAATGGGAGCCTTGCTACACTGATGGGCGGGATGTAAATTGCCAACAGCCACTCTGGAGAAGTGTACGGTGTGTCCTGAAACATCTGAAAAACACAGCTTAGAGAGCATAGGGCACTTCCACTCATGGGGGTATAAATTGGGAAAATGAAAAATCAGCAAGACACAAGCACCCCAAAGTTGAGGGCTGCTCTGTTGACAAGGACCTCCACTTCATTCCACCTTAAATATCCCAGGAAAGAGAAAAATGGATAAAGAAGTTGTGGTCCTTATGTACAATGGAATATCACTCAGCCATGAAATCAATGTCATAAGGTTAGTAGCAGCATGATGAGTGGATTTAGGTACGACGATTCTAAGTGAAATAAGTCACACAGAAAAGGACACTTCTCATAAGGTATCACTTTTAGAGGGAATGTAAAAACCGTTACACTTGAACTGAATTACAAAACAGAACAGAGTCACACATGCAGAAAACACACTATGGCTGCTTAACGGGAAAGGTGAGGTGGGGTGATACATAAAACAAGGGTATCAAATTAGCTCAGATACTGTTCCATAAACCCAATATGTAGTAGACAAGACCTACTCCTTGCTCAGAGAACTGGACTCAACACGCCCTATTCACCGCACAAGAATATATCTGACTAGTAATAATCTTAAAACCTATGTATTGATATCTCTCTGTTAGTGTGTCAAGGGGGTGTGAAGCGGCATAAACACAGCCGTGAAAAGCAGCTAAACCCCATTATGAAAATAAATTACTTTGAAAAACCCATGAAACAACGACAGTGAAAGAGATAGAAATTCTTACACAATGAGTTCAGGGGCTGTGATGCAACCTGGATTGACCATATCTAGACCCACAGCTGGATGAGACATAAGGGTGGACACTCTTGGGGCTGAGAGGTTTGGTGAGGTTGGGTGAGCAAACGCAGACCCTTTAAAGGAATACTGCGTGGTACCCATCGCATGGGTCCCAAATCTCCAGGTTCAAGGGCATCTTCCTACATCAAAAACATGCATGAGAAACCCAGAAGATGGTACACCGTGTGATGGGGAAAGGTTTCTAAAACGCACCTCATTTCTCATCTCCTTGTGCCCGGGTTCGCCATTCCAGCCGATTTACTAGCAATCTCCCTACTTGGAGCATCAGCACCTTTAACCTTCTGTTCCGTACAGGTTGCAATTTGTCCTGAGGATGAACGGGAAGACGGGGAACCAACGAGAGACTAGCTCTTGGTGTCGGGACAGGCACAGGTCACTCTATTTTCCCATCAGGAAGAAGAATTAACCACAGGCTCAGCCTGCCCCCCGGAACCAGAACAGGGCCTGAAGCCATCCTGCGCTTTTGCGGCCAGCTCCCAAAAAAGCGAGTTGTAAAATGGAGGTTCAGGGCACTGCAATTCACAAACCTGCAGAGTTATAAATGATAACTCTCGTCCACAAATATATTGAGGGAAGGCAAAGAAGAGGATTTGAAATCAAGGCAGAATTGCACGAAACAGATTTCAGGAGGTAGATACGAATCGCCTTTAAAGCACATGAAAAGCGGCAAAACGTTGACAATGATGCCCTTGGCCAAAAAGGGCGTATGCGTTTTTTCCTGAATATATTCAGGAAAAAACGCATACGCCCTTTTTGGCCAACCAAGCAACCTGGAAAGGCAAATCAGCGCTACAGAGAAGTCTCGCTTCCCATCGGTCAAAAGGGCCATGCTGAAAAAAGTGTCAAAACCAGAAATGCAGGACAGGCCATGGAGAAATGGGAGCCTTGCTACACTGATGGGCGGGATGTAAATTGCCAACAGCCACTCTGGAGAAGTGTACGGTGTGTCCTGAAACATCTGAAAAACACAGCTTAGAGAGCATAGGGCACTTCCACTCATGGGGGTATAAATTGGGAAAATGAAAAATCAGCAAGACACAAGCACCCCAAAGTTGAGGGCTGCTCTGTTGACAAGGACCTCCACTTCATTCCACCTTAAATATCCCAGGAAAGAGAAAAATGGATAAAGAAGTTGTGGTCCTTATGTACAATGGAATATCACTCAGCCATGAAATCAATGTCATAAGGTTAGTAGCAGCATGATGAGTGGATTTAGGTACGACGATTCTAAGTGAAATAAGTCACACAGAAAAGGACACTTCTCATAAGGTATCACTGATAGAGGGAATGTAAAAACCGTTACACTTGAACTGAATTACAAAACAGAACAGAGTCACACATGCAGAAAACAGACTATGGCTGCTTAACGGGAAAGGTGAGGTGGGGTGATACATAAAACAAGGGTATCAAATTAGCTCAGATACCGTTCCATAAACCCAATATGTAGTAGACAAGACCTACTCCTTGCTCAGAGAACTGTACTCAACACGCCCTATTCACCGCACAAGAATATATCTGACTGGTAATAATCTTGAAACCTATGTATTGATATCTCTCTGTTAGTGTGTCAAGTGGGTGTAAAGCGGCATAAACACAGCCGTGAAAAGCAGCTAAACCCCATTATGAAAATAAATTACTTTGAAAAACCCATGAAACAACGACAGTGAAAGAGATAGAAATTCTTACACAATGAGTTCAGGGGCTGTGATGCAACCTGGATTGACCATATCTAGACCCACAGCTGGATGAGACATAAGGGTGGACACTCTTGGGGCTGAGAGGTTTGGTGAGGTTGGGTGAGCAAACGCAGACCCTTTAAAGTAATACAGCGTGGTACCCATCGCATGGGTTCCAAATCTCCAGGTTCAAGGGCATCTTCCTACATCAAAAACATGCATGAGAAACCCAGAAGATGGTACACCGTGTGATGGGGAAAGGTTTCTAAAACGCACCTCATTTCTCATCTCCTTGTGCCCGGGTTCGCCATTCCAGCCGATTTACTAGCAATCTCCCTACTTGGAGCATCAGCACCTTTAACCTCCTGTTCCGTACAGGTTGCAATTTGTCCTGAGGATGAACGGGAAGACGGGGAACCAACGAGAGACTAGCTCTTGGTGTTGGGACAGGCACAGGTCACTCTATTTTCCCATCAGGAAGAAGAATTAACCACAGGCACAGCCTGCCCCCCGGAACCAGAACAGGGCCTGAAGCCATCCTGCGCTTTTGCGGCCAGCTCCCAAAAAAGCGAGTTGTAAAATGGAGGTTCAGGGCACTGCAATTCACAAACCTGCAGAGTTATAAATGATAACTCTCGTCCACAAATATATTGAGGGAAGGCAAAGAAGAGGATTTGAAATCAAGGCAGAATTGCAGGAAACAGATTTCAGGAGGTAGATACGAATCGCCTTTAAAGCACATGAAAAGCGGCAAAACGTTGACAATGATGCCCTTGGCCAAAAAGGGAGTATGCGTTTTTTCCTGAATATATTCAGGAAAAAACGCATACGCCCTTTTTGGCCAACCAAGCAACCTGGAAAGGCAAATCAGCGCTACAGAGAAGTCTCGCTTCCCATCCGTCAAAAGGGCCATGCTGAAAAAAGTGTCAAAACCAGAAATGCAGGACAGGCCATGGAGAAATGGGAGCCTTGCTACACTGATGGGCGGGATGTAAATTGCCAACAGCCACTCTGGAGAAGTGTACGGTGAGTCCTGAAACATCTAAAAAACACAGCTTAGAGAGCATAGGGCACTTCCACTCATGGGGGTATAAATTGGGAAAATGAAAAATCAGCAAGACACAAGCACCCCAAAGTTGAGGGCTGCTCTGTTGACAAGGACCTCCACTTCATTCCACCTTAAATATCCCAGGAAAGAGAAAAATGGATAAAGAAGTTGTGGTCCTTATGTACAATGGAATATCACTCAGCCATGAAATCAATGTCATAAGGTTAGTAGCAGCATGATGAGTGGATTTAGGTACGACGATTCTAAGTGAAATAAGTCACACAGAAAAGGACACTTCTCATAAGGTATCACTTATAGAGGGAATGTAAAAACCGTTACACTTGAACTGAATTACAAAACAGAACAGAGTCACACATGCAGAAAACACACTATGGCTGCTTAACGGGAAAGGTGAGGTGGGGTGATACATAAAACAAGGGTATCAAATTAGCTCAGATACCGTTCCATAAACCCAATATGTAGTAGACAAGACCTACTCCTTGCTCAGAGAACTTGACTCAACACGCGCTATTCACCGCACAAGAATATATCTGACTAGTAATAATCTTGAAACCTATGTATTGATATCTCTCTGTTAGTGTGTCAAGTGGGTGTAAAGCGGCATAAACACAGCCGTGAAAAGCAGCTAAACCCCATTATGAAAATAAATTACTTTGAAAAACCCATGAAACAATGACAGTGAAAGAGATAGAAATTCTTACACAATGAGTTCAGGGGCTGAGATGCAACCTGGATTGACCATATCTAGACCCACAGCTGGATGAGACATAAGGGTGGACACTCTTGGGGCTGAGAGGTTTGGTGAGGTTGGGTGAGCAAACACAGACCCTTTAAAGTAATACTGCGTGGTACCCATCGCATGGGTCCCAAATCTCCAGCTTCAAGGGCATCTTCCTACATCGAAAACATGCATGAGAAACCCAGAAGATGGTACACCGTGTGATGGGGAAAGGTTTCTAAAACGCACCTCATTTCTCATCTCCTTGTGCCCGGGTTCGCCATTCCAGCCACTTTACTAGCAATCTCCCTACTTGGAGCATCAGCACCTTTAACCTCCTGTTCCGTACAGGTTGCAATTTGTCCTAAGGATGAACGGGAAGACGGGGAACCAACGAGAGACTAGCTCTTGGTGTTGGGACAGGCACAGGTCACTCTATTTTCCCGTCAGGAAGAAGAATTAACCACAGGCTCAGCCTGCCCCCCGGAACCAGAACAGGGCCTGAAGCCATCCTGCGCTTTTGCGGCCAGCTCCCAAAAAAGCGAGTTGTAAAATGGAGGTTCAGGGCACTGCAATTCACAAACCTGCAGAGTTATAAATGATAACTCTCGTCAACAAATATATTGAGGGAAGGCAAAGAAGAGGATTTGAAATCAAGGCAGAATTGCACGAAACAGATTTCAGGAGGTAGATACGAATCGCCTTTAAAGCACATGAAAAGCGGCAAAACGTTGACAATGATGCCCTTGGCCAAAAAGGGCGTATGCGTTTTTTCCTGAATATATTCAGGAAAAAACGCATACGCCCTTTTTGGCCAACCAAGCAACCTGGAAAGGCAAATCAGCGCTACAGAGAAGTCTCGCTTCCCATCGGTCAAAAGGGCCATCCTGAAAAAAGTGTCAAAACCAGAAATGCAGGACAGGCCATGGAGAAATGGGAGCCTTGCTACACTGATGGGCGGGATGTAAATTGCCAACAGCCACTCTGGAGAAGTGTACGGTGTGTCCTGAAACATCTGAAAAACACAGCTTAGAGAGCATAGGGCACTTCCACTCATGGGGGTATAAATTGGGAAAATGAAAAATCAGCAAGACACAAGCACCCCAAAGTAGAGGGCTGCTCTGTTGACAAGGACCTCCACTTCATTCCACCTTAAATATCCCAGGAAAGAGAAAAATGGATAAAGAAGTTGTGGTCCTTATGTACAATGGAATATCACTCAGCCATGAAATCAATGTCATAAGGTTAGTAGCAGCATGATGAGTGGATTTAGGTACGACGATTCTAAGAGAAATAAGTCACACAGAAAAGGACACTTCTCATAAGGTATCACTTATAGAGGTAATGTAAAAACTATTACACTTGAACTGAATTACAAAACAGAACAGAGTCACACATGCAGAAAACACACTATGGCTGCTTAACGGGAAAGGTGAGGTGGGGTGATACATAAAACAAGGGTATCAAATTAGCTCAGATACCTTTCCATAAACCCAATATGTAATAGAAAAGACCTACTCCTTGCTCAGAGAACTGGACTCAACACGCCCTATTCACCGCACAAGAATATATCTGACTAGTAATAATCTTAAAACCTATGTATTGATATCTCTCTGTTAGTGTGTCAAGGGGGTGTGAAGCGGCATAAACACAGCCGTGAAAAGCAGCTAAACCCCATTATGAAAATAAATTACTTTGAAAAACCCATGAAACAACGACAGTGAAAGAGATAGAAATTCTTACACAATGAGTTCAGGGGCTGTGATGCAACCTGGATTGACCATATCTAGACCCACAGCTGGATGAGACATAAGGGTGGACACTCTTGGGGCTGAGAGGTTTGGTGAGGTTGGGTGAGCAAACGCAGACCCTTTAAAGTAATACAGCGTGGTACCCATCGCATGGGTTCCAAATCTCCAGGTTCAAGGGCATCTTCCTACATCAAAAACATGCATGAGAAACCCAGAAGATGGTACACCGTGTGATGGGGAAAGGTTTCTAAAACGCACCTCATTTCTCATCTCCTTGTGCCCGGGTTCGCCATTCCAGCCGATTTACTAGCAATCTCCCTACTTGGAGCATCAGCACCTTTAACCTCCTGTTCCGTACAGGTTGCAATTTGTCCTGAGGATGAACGGGAAGACGGGGAACCAACGAGAGACTAGCTCTTGGTGTTGGGACAGGCACAGGTCACTCTATTTTCCCATCAGGAAGAAGAATTAACCACAGGCACAGCCTGCCCCCCGGAACCAGAACAGGGCCTGAAGCCATCCTGCGCTTTTGCGGCCAGCTCCCAAAAAAGCGAGTTGTAAAATGGAGGTTCAGGGCACTGCAATTCACAAACCTGCAGAGTTATAAATGATAACTCTCGTCCACAAATATATTGAGGGAAGGCAAAGAAGAGGATTTGAAATCAAGGCAGAATTGCAGGAAACAGATTTCAGGAGGTAGATACGAATCGCCTTTAAAGCACATGAAAAGCGGCAAAACGTTGACAATGATGCCCTTGGCCAAAAAGGGAGTATGCGTTTTTTCCTGAATATATTCAGGAAAAAACGCATACGCCCTTTTTGGCCAACCAAGCAACCTGGAAAGGCAAATCAGCGCTACAGAGAAGTCTCGCTTCCCATCCGTCAAAAGGGCCATGCTGAAAAAAGTGTCAAAACCAGAAATGCAGGACAGGCCATGGAGAAATGGGAGCCTTGCTACACTGATGGGCGGGATGTAAATTGCCAACAGCCACTCTGGAGAAGTGTACGGTGAGTCCTGAAACATCTAAAAAACACAGCTTAGAGAGCATAGGGCACTTCCACTCATGGGGGTATAAATTGGGAAAATGAAAAATCAGCAAGACACAAGCACCCCAAAGTTGAGGGCTGCTCTGTTGACAAGGACCTCCACTTCATTCCACCTTAAATATCCCAGGAAAGAGAAAAATGGATAAAGAAGTTGTGGTCCTTATGTACAATGGAATATCACTCAGCCATGAAATCAATGTCATAAGGTTAGTAGCAGCATGATGAGTGGATTTAGGTACGACGATTCTAAGTGAAATAAGTCACACAGAAAAGGACACTTCTCATAAGGTATCACTTATAGAGGGAATGTAAAAACCGTTACACTTGAACTGAATTACAAAACAGAACAGAGTCACACATGCAGAAAACACACTATGGCTGCTTAACGGGAAAGGTGAGGTGGGGTGATACATAAAACAAGGGTATCAAATTAGCTCAGATACCGTTCCATAAACCCAATATGTAGTAGACAAGACCTACTCCTTGCTCAGAGAACTTGACTCAACACGCGCTATTCACCGCACAAGAATATATCTGACTAGTAATAATCTTGAAACCTATGTATTGATATCTCTCTGTTAGTGTGTCAAGTGGGTGTAAAGCGGCATAAACACAGCCGTGAAAAGCAGCTAAACCCCATTATGAAAATAAATTACTTTGAAAAACCCATGAAACAATGACAGTGAAAGAGATAGAAATTCTTACACAATGAGTTCAGGGGCTGAGATGCAACCTGGATTGACCATATCTAGACCCACAGCTGGATGAGACATAAGGGTGGACACTCTTGGGGCTGAGAGGTTTGGTGAGGTTGGGTGAGCAAACACAGACCCTTTAAAGTAATACTGCGTGGTACCCATCGCATGGGTCCCAAATCTCCAGCTTCAAGGGCATCTTCCTACATCGAAAACATGCATGAGAAACCCAGAAGATGGTACACCGTGTGATGGGGAAAGGTTTCTAAAACGCACCTCATTTCTCATCTCCTTGTGCCCGGGTTCGCCATTCCAGCCACTTTACTAGCAATCTCCCTACTTGGAGCATCAGCACCTTTAACCTCCTGTTCCGTACAGGTTGCAATTTGTCCTAAGGATGAACGGGAAGACGGGGAACCAACGAGAGACTAGCTCTTGGTGTTGGGACAGGCACAGGTCACTCTATTTTCCCGTCAGGAAGAAGAATTAACCACAGGCTCAGCCTGCCCCCCGGAACCAGAACAGGGCCTGAAGCCATCCTGCGCTTTTGCGGCCAGCTCCCAAAAAAGCGAGTTGTAAAATGGAGGTTCAGGGCACTGCAATTCACAAACCTGCAGAGTTATAAATGATAACTCTCGTCCACAAATATATTGAGGGAAGGCAAAGAAGAGGATTTGAAATCAAGGCAGAATTGCACGAAACAGATTTCAGGAGGTAGATACGAATCGCCTTTAAAGCACATGAAAAGCGGCAAAACGTTGACAATGATGCCCTTGGCCAAAAAGGGCGTATGCGTTTTTTCCTGAATATATTCAGGAAAAAACGCATACGCCCTTTTTGGCCAACCAAGCAACCTGGAAAGGCAAATCAGCGCTACAGAGAAGTCTCGCTTCCCATCGGTCAAAAGGGCCATCCTGAAAAAAGTGTCAAAACCAGAAATGCAGGACAGGCCATGGAGAAATGGGAGCCTTGCTACACTGATGGGCGGGATGTAAATTGCCAACAGCCACTCTGGAGAAGTGTACGGTGTGTCCTGAAACATCTGAAAAACACAGCTTAGAGAGCATAGGGCACTTCCACTCATGGGGGTATAAATTGGGAAAATGAAAAATCAGCAAGACACAAGCACCCCAAAGTTGAGGGCTGCTCTGTTGACAAGGACCTCCACTTCATTCCACCTTAAATATCCCAGGAAAGAGAAAAATGGATAAAGAAGTTGTGGTCCTTATGTACAATGGAATATCACTCAGCCATGAAATCAATGTCATAAGGTTAGTAGCAGCATGATGAGTGGATTTAGGTACGACGATTCTAAGAGAAATAAGTCACACAGAAAAGGACACTTCTCATAAGGTATCACTTATAGAGGTAATGTAAAAACTATTACACTTGAACTGAATTACAAAACAGAACAGAGTCACACATGCAGAAAACACACTATGGCTGCTTAACGGGAAAGGTGAGGTGGGGTGATACATAAAACAAGGGTATCAAATTAGCTCAGATACCTTTCCATAAACCCAATATGTAATAGACAAGACCTACTCCTTGCTCAGAGAACTGGACTCAACACGCCCTATTCACCGCACAAGAATATATCTGACTAGTAATAATCTTAAAACCTATGTATTGATATCTCTCTGTTAGTGTGTCAAGGGGGTGTGAAGCGGCATAAACACAGCCGTGAAAAGCAGCTAAACCCCATTATGAAAATAAATTACTTTGAAAAACCCATGAAACAACGACAGTGAAAGAGATAGAAATTCTTACACAATGAGTTCAGGGGCTGTGATGCAACCTGGATTGACCATATCTAGACCCACAGCTGGATGAGACATAAGGGTGGACACTCTTGGGGCTGAGAGGTTTGGTGAGGTTGGGTGAGCAAACGCAGACCCTTTAAAGGAATACTGCGTGGTACCCATCGCATGGGTCCCAAATCTCCAGGTTCAAGGGCATCTTCCTACATCAAAAACATGCATGAGAAACCCAGAAGATGGTACACCGTGTGATGGGGAAAGGTTTCTAAAACGCACCTCATTTCTCATCTCCTTGTGCCCGGGTTCGCCATTCCAGCCGATTTACTAGCAATCTCCCTACTTGGAGCATCAGCACCTTTAACCTCCTGTTCCGTACAGGTTGCAATTTGTCCTGAGGATGAACGGGAAGACGGGGAACCAACGAGAGACTAGCTCTTGGTGTTGGGACAGGCACAGGTCACTCTATTTTCCCATCAGGAAGAAGAATTAACCACAGGCACAGCCTGCCCCCCGGAACCAGAACAGGGCCTGAAGCCATCCTGCGCTTTTGCGGCCAGCTCCCAAAAAAGCGAGTTGTAAAATGGAGGTTCAGGGCACTGCAATTCACAAACCTGCAGAGTTATAAATGATAACTCTCGTCCACAAATATATTGAGGGAAGGCAAAGAAGAGGATTTGAAATCAAGGCAGAATTGCAGGAAACAGATTTCAGGAGGTAGATACGAATCGCCTTTAAAGCACATGAAAAGCGGCAAAACGTTGACAATGATGCCCTTGGCCAAAAAGGGCGTATGCGTTTTTTCCTGAATATATTCAGGAAAAAACGCATACGCCCTTTTTGGCCAACCAAGCAACCTGGAAAGGCAAATCAGCGCTACAGAGAAGTCTCGCTTCCCATCGGTCAAAAGGGCCATGCTGAAAAAAGTGTCAAAACCAGAAATGCAGGACAGGCCATGGAGAAATGGGAGCCTTGCTACACTGATGGGCGGGATGTAAATTGCCAACAGCCACTCTGGAGAAGTGTACGGTGAGTCCTGAAACATCTAAAAAACACAGCTTAGAGAGCATAGGGCACTTCCACTCATGGGGGTATAAATTGGGAAAATGAAAAATCAGCAAGACACAAGCACCCCAAAGTTGAGGGCTGCTCTGTTGACAAGGACCTCCACTTCATTCCACCTTAAATATCCCAGGAAAGAGAAAAATGGATAAAGAAGTTGTGGTCCTTATGTACAATGGAATATCACTCAGCCATGAAATCAATGTCATAAGGTTAGTAGCAGCATGATGAGTGGATTTAGGTACGACGATTCTAAGTGAAATAAGTCACACAGAAAAGGACACTTCTCATAAGGTATCACTTATAGAGGGAATGTAAAAACCGTTACACTTGAACTGAATTACAAAACAGAACAGAGTCACACATGCAGAAAACACACTATGGCTGCTTAACGGGAAAGGTGAGGTGGGGTGATACATAAAACAAGGGTATCAAATTAGCTCAGATACCGTTCCATAAACCCAATATGTAGTAGACAAGACCTACTCCTTGCTCAGAGAACTTGACTCAACACGCGCTATTCACCGCACAAGAATATATCTGACTAGTAATAATCTTGAAACCTATGTATTGATATCTCTCTGTTAGTGTGTCAAGTGGGTGTAAAGCGGCATAAACACAGCCGTGAAAAGCAGCTAAACCCCATTATGAAAATAAATTACTTTGAAAAACCCATGAAACAATGACAGTGAAAGAGATAGAAATTCTTACACAATGAGTTCAGGGGCTGAGATGCAACCTGGATTGACCATATCTAGACCCACAGCTGGATGAGACATAAGGGTGGACACTCTTGGGGCTGAGAGGTTTGGTGAGGTTGGGTGAGCAAACACAGACCCTTTAAAGTAATACTGCGTGGTACCCATCGCATGGGTCCCAAATCTCCAGCTTCAAGGGCATCTTCCTACATCGAAAACATGCATGAGAAACCCAGAAGATGGTACACCGTGTGATGGGGAAAGGTTTCTAAAACGCACCTCATTTCTCATCTCCTTGTGCCCGGGTTCGCCATTCCAGCCACTTTACTAGCAATCTCCCTACTTGGAGCATCAGCACCTTTAACCTCCTGTTCCGTACAGGTTGCAATTTGTCCTAAGGATGAACGGGAAGACGGGGAACCAACGAGAGACTAGCTCTTGGTGTTGGGACAGGCACAGGTCACTCTATTTTCCCGTCAGGAAGAAGAATTAACCACAGGCTCAGCCTGCCCCCCGGAACCAGAACAGGGCCTGAAGCCATCCTGCGCTTTTGCGGCCAGCTCCCAAAAAAGCGAGTTGTAAAATGGAGGTTCAGGGCACTGCAATTCACAAACCTGCAGAGTTATAAATGATAACTCTCGTCCACAAATATATTGAGGGAAGGCAAAGAAGAGGATTTGAAATCAAGGCAGAATTGCACGAAACAGATTTCAGGAGGTAGATACGAATCGCCTTTAAAGCACATGAAAAGCGGCAAAACGTTGACAATGATGCCCTTGGCCAAAAAGGGCGTATGCGTTTTTTCCTGAATATATTCAGGAAAAAACGCATACGCCCTTTTTGGCCAACCAAGCAACCTGGAAAGGCAAATCAGCGCTACAGAGAAGTCTCGCTTCCCATCGGTCAAAAGGGCCATCCTGAAAAAAGTGTCAAAACCAGAAATGCAGGACAGGCCATGGAGAAATGGGAGCCTTGCTACACTGATGGGCGGGATGTAAATTGCCAACAGCCACTCTGGAGAAGTGTACGGTGTGTCCTGAAACATCTGAAAAACACAGCTTAGAGAGCATAGGGCACTTCCACTCATGGGGGTATAAATTGGGAAAATGAAAAATCAGCAAGACACAAGCACCCCAAAGTTGAGGGCTGCTCTGTTGACAAGGACCTCCACTTCATTCCACCTTAAATATCCCAGGAAAGAGAAAAATGGATAAAGAAGTTGTGGTCCTTATGTACAATGGAATATCACTCAGCCATGAAATCAATGTCATAAGGTTAGTAGCAGCATGATGAGTGGATTTAGGTACGACGATTCTAAGAGAAATAAGTCACACAGAAAAGGACACTTCTCATAAGGTATCACTTATAGAGGTAATGTAAAAACTATTACACTTGAACTGAATTACAAAACAGAACAGAGTCACACATGCAGAAAACACACTATGGCTGCTTAACGGGAAAGGTGAGGTGGGGTGATACATAAAACAAGGGTATCAAATTAGCTCAGATACCTTTCCATAAACCCAATATGTAATAGACAAGACCTACTCCTTGCTCAGAGAACTGGACTCAACACGCCCTATTCACCGCACAAGAATATATCTGACTAGTAATAATCTTAAAACCTATGTATTGATATCTCTCTGTTAGTGTGTCAAGTGGGTGTAAAGCGGCATAAACACAGCCGTGAAAAGCAGCTAAACCCCATTATGAAAATAAATTACTTTGAAAAACCCATGAAACAATGACAGTGAAAGAGATAGAAATTCTTACACAATGAGTTCAGGGGCTGAGATGCAACCTGGATTGACCATATCTAGACCCACAGCTGGATGAGACATAAGGGTGGACACTCTTGGGGCTGAGAGGTTTGGTGAGGTTGGGTGAGCAAACACAGACCCTTTAAAGTAATACTGCGTGGTACCCATCGCATGGGTCCCAAATCTCCAGCTTCAAGGGCATCTTCCTACATCGAAAACATGCATGAGAAACCCAGAAGATGGTACACCGTGTGATGGGGAAAGGTTTCTAAAACGCACCTCATTTCTCATCTCCTTGTGCCCGGGTTCGCCATTCCAGCCACTTTACTAGCAATCTCCCTACTTGGAGCATCAGCACCTTTAACCTCCTGTTCCGTACAGGTTGCAATTTGTCCTGAGGATGAACGGGAAGACGGGGAACCAACGAGAGACTAGCTCTTGGTGTTGGGACAGGCACAGGTCACTCTATTTTCCCGTCAGGAAGAAGAATTAACCACAGGCTCAGCCTGCCCCCCGGAACCAGAACAGGGCCTGAAGCCATCCTGCGCTTTTGCGGCCAGCTCCCAAAAAAGCGAGTTGTAAAATGGAGGTTCAGGGCACTGCAATTCACAAACCTGCAGAGTTATAAATGATAACTCTCGTCCACAAATATATTGAGGGAAGGCAAAGAAGAGGATTTGAAATCAAGGCAGAATTGCACGAAACAGATTTCAGGAGGTAGATACGAATCGCCTTTAAAGCACATGAAAAGCGGCAAAACGTTGACAATGATGCCCTTGGCCAAAAAGGGCGTATGCGTTTTTTCCTGAATATATTCAGGAAAAAACGCATACGCCCTTTTTGGCCAACCAAGCAACCTGGAAAGGCAAATCAGCGCTACAGAGAAGTCTCGCTTCCCATCGGTCAAAAGGGCCATCCTGAAAAAAGTGTCAAAACCAGAAATGCAGGACAGGCCATGGAGAAATGGGAGCCTTGCTACACTGATGGGCGGGATGTAAATTGCCAACAGCCACTCTGGAGAAGTGTACGGTGTGTCCTGAAACATCTGAAAAACACAGCTTAGAGAGCATAGGGCACTTCCACTCATGGGGGTATAAATTGGGAAAATGAAAAATCAGCAAGACACAAGCACCCCAAAGTTGAGGGCTGCTCTGTTGACAAGGACCTCCACTTCATTCCACCTTAAATATCCCAGGAAAGAGAAAAATGGATAAAGAAGTTGTGGTCCTTATGTACAATGGAATATCACTCAGCCATGAAATCAATGTCATAAGGTTAGTAGCAGCATGATGAGTGGATTTAGGTACGACGATTCTAAGAGAAATAAGTCACACAGAAAAGGACACTTCTCATAAGGTATCACTTATAGAGGTAATGTAAAAACTATTACACTTGAACTGAATTACAAAACAGAACAGAGTCACACATGCAGAAAACACACTATGGCTGCTTAACGGGAAAGGTGAGGTGGGGTGATACATAAAACAAGGGTATCAAATTAGCTCAGATACCTTTCCATAAACCCAATATGTAATAGACAAGACCTACTCCTTGCTCAGAGAACTGGACTCAACACGCCCTATTCACCGCACAAGAATATATCTGACTAGTAATAATCTTAAAACCTATGTATTGATATCTCTCTGTTAGTGTGTCAAGTGGGTGTAAAGCGGCATAAACACAGCCGTGAAAAGCAGCTAAACCCCATTATGAAAATAAATTACTTTGTAAAACCCATGAAACAACGACAGTGAAAGAGATAGAAATTCTTACACAATGAGTTCAGGGGCTGTGATGCAACCTGGATTGACCATATCTAGACCCACAGCTGGATGAGACATAAGGGTGGACACTCTTGGGGCTGAGAGGTTTGGTGAGGTTGGGTGAGCAAACGCAGACCCTTTAAAGTAATACTGCGTGGTACCCATCGCATGGGTCCCAAATCTCCAGGTTCAAGGGCATCTTCCTACATCGAAAACATGCATGAGAAACCCAGAAGATGGTACTCCGTGTGATGGGGAAAGGTTTCTAAAACGCACCTCATTTCTCATCTCCTTGTGCCCGGGTTCGCCATTCCAGCCACTTTACTAGCAATCTCCCTACTTGGAGCATCAGCACCTTTAACCTCCTGTTCCGTACAGGTTGCAATTTGTCCTGAGGATGAACGGGAAGACGGGGAACCAACGAGAGACTAGCTCTTGGTGTTGGGACAGGCACAGGTCACTCTATTTTCCCATCAGGAAGAAGAATTAACCACAGGCTCAGCCTGCCCCCCGGAACCAGAATAGGGCCTGAAGCCATCCTGCGCTTTTGCGGCCAGCTCCCAAAAAAGCGAGTTGTAAAATGGAGGTTCAGGGCACTGCAATTCACAAACCTGCAGAGTTATAAATGATAACTCTCGTCCACAAATATATTGAGGGAAGGCAAAGAAGAGGATTTAAAATCAAGGCAGAATTGCACGAAACAGATTTCAGGAGGTAGATACGAATCGCCTTTAAAGCACATGAAAAGCGGCAAAACGTTGACAATGATGCCCTTGGCCAAAAAGGGCGTATGCGTTTTTTCCTGAATATATTCAGGAAAAAACGCATACGCCCTTTTTGGCCAACCAACCACCCTGGAAAGGCAAATCAGCGCTACGGAGAAGTCTCGCTTCCCATTGGTCAAAAGGGCCATGCTGAAAAAAGTTTCAAAACCAGAAATGCAGGACAGGCCATGGAGAAATGGGAGCCTTGCTACACTGATGGGCGGGATGTAAATTGCCAACAGCCACTCTGGAGAAGTGTACGGTGTGTCCTGAAACATCTGAAAAACACAGCTTAGAGAGCATAGGGCACTTCCACTCATGGGGGTATATATTGGGAAAATGAAAAATCAGCAAGACACAAGCACCCCAAAGTTGAGGGCTGCTCTGTTGACAAGGACCTCCACTTCATTCCACCTTAAATATCCCAGGAAAGAGAAAAATGGATAAAGAAGTTGTGGTCCTTATGTACAATGGAATATCACTCAGCCATGAAATCAATGTCATAAGGTTAGTAGCAGCATGATGAGTAGATTTAGGTACGACGATTCTAAGTGAAATAAGTCACACAGAAAAGGACACTTCTCATAAGGTATCACTTATAGAGGGAATGTAAAAACCGTTACACTTGAACTGAATTACAAAACAGAACAGAGTCACACATGCAGAAAACACACTATGGCTGCTTAACGGGAAAGGTGAGGTGGGGTGATACATAAAACAAGGGTATCAAATTAGCTCAGATACCGTTCCATAAACCCAATATGTAGTAGACAAGACCTACTCCTTGCTCAGAGAACTGGACTCAACACGCCCTATTCACCGCACAAGAATATATCTGACTAGTAATAATCTTGAAACCTATGTATTGATATCTCTTTGTTAGTGTGTCAAGTGGGTGTAAAGCGGCATAAACACAGCCGTGAAAAGCAGCTAAACCCCATTATGAAAATAAATTACTTTGAAAAACCCATGAAACAACGACAGTGAAAGAGATAGAAATTCTTACACAATGAGTTCAGGGGCTGTGATGCAACCTGGATTGACCATATCTAGACCCACAGCTGGATGAGACATAAGGGTGGACACTCTTGGGGCTGAGAGGTTTGGTGAGGTTGGGTGAGCAAACCCAGACCCTTTAAAGTAATACTGCGTGGTACCCATCGTATGGGTCCCAAATCTCCAGCTTCAAGGGCATCTTCCTACATCGAAAACATGCATGAGAAACCCAGAAGATGGTACACCGTGTGATGGGGAAAGGTTTCTAAAACGCACCTCATTTCTCATCTCCTTGTGCCCGGGTTCGCCATTCCAGCCACTTTACTAGCAATCTCCCTACTTGGAGCATCAGCACCTTTATCCTCCTGTTCCGTACAGGTTGCAATTTGTCCTGAGGATGAACGGGAAGACGGGGAACCAACGAGAGACTAGCTCTTGGTGTTGGGACAGGCACAGGTCACTCTATTTTCCCATCAGGAAGAAGAATTAACCACAGGCTCAGCCTGCCCCCCAGAACCAGAACAGGGCCTGAAGCCATCCTGCGCTTTTGCGGCCAGCTCCCAAAAAAGCGAGTTGTAAAATGGAGGTTCAGGGCACTGCAATTCACAAACCTGCAGAGTTATAAATGATAACTCTCGTCCACAAATATATTGAGGGAAGGCAAAGAAGAGGTTTTGAAATCAAGGCAGAATTGCACGAAACAGATTTCAGGAGGTAGATACGAATCGCCTTTAAAGCACATGAAAAGCGGCAAAACGTTGACAATGATGCCCTTGGCCAAAAAGGGCGTATGCGTTTTTTCCTGAATATATTCAGGAAAAAACGCATACGCCCTTTTTGGCCAACCAAGCAACCTGGAAAGGCAAATCAGCGCTACAGAGAAGTCTCGCTTCCCATCGGTCAAAAGGGCCATGCTGAAAAAAGTGTCAAAACCAGAAATGCAGGACAGGCCATGGAGAAATGGGAGCCTTGCTACACTGATGGGCGGGATGTAAATTGCCAACAGCCACTCTGGAGAAGTGTACGGTGTGTCCTGAAACATCTGAAAAACACAGCTTAGAGAGCATAGGGCACTTCCACTCATGGGGGTATAAATTGGGAAAATGAAAAATCAGCAAGCCACAAGCACCCCAAAGTTGAGGGCTGCTCTGTTGACAAGGACCTCCACTTCATTCCACCTTCAATATCCCAGGAAAGAGAAAAATGGATAAAGAAGTTGTGGTCCTTATGTACAATGGAATATCACTCAGCCATGAAATCAATGTCATAAGGTTAGTAGCAGCATGATGAGTGGATTTAGGTACGACGATTCTAAGAGAAATAAGTCACACAGAAAAGGACACTTCTCATAAGGTATCACTTATAGAGGGAATGTAAAAACCGTTACACTTGAACTGAATTACAAAACAGAACAGAGTCACACATGCAGAAAACACACTATGGCTGCTTAACGGGAAAGGTGAGGTGGGGTGATACATAAAACAAGGGTATCAAATTAGCTCAGATACCGTTCCATAAACCCAATATGTAATAGACAAGACCTACTCCTTGCTCAGAGAACTGGACTCAACACGCCCTATTCACCGCACAAGAATATATCTGACTAGTAATAATCTTAAAACCTATGTATTGATATCTCTCTGTTAGTGTGTCAAGTGGGTGTAAAGCGGCATAAACACAGCCGTGAAAAGCGGCTAAACCCCATTATGAAAATAAATTACTTTGAAAAACCCATGAAACAACGACAGTGAAAGAGATAGAAATTCTTACACAATGAGTTCAGGGGCTGTGATGCAACCTGGATTGACCATATCTAGACCCACAGCTGGATGAGACATAAGGGTGGACACTCTTGGGGCTGAGAGGTTTGGTGAGGTTGGGTGAGCAAACGCAGACCCTTTAAAGTAATACTGCGTGGTACCCATCGTATGGGTCCCAAATCTCCAGGATCAAGGGCATCTTCCTACATCGAAAACATGCATGAGAAACCCAGAAGATGGTATACCGTGTGATGGGGAAAGGTTTCTAAAACGCACCTAATTTCTCATCTCCTTGTGCCCGGGTTCGCCATTCCAGCCGCTTTACTAGCAATCTCCCTACTTGGAGCATCAGCACCTTTAACCTCCTGTTCCGTACAGGTTGCAATTTGTCCTGAGGATGAACGGGAAGACGGGGAACCAACGAGAGACTAGCTCTTGGTGTTGGGACAGGCACAGGTCACTCTATTTTCCCATCAGGAAGAAGAATTAACCACAGGCTCAGCCTGCCCCCCAGAACCAGAACAGGGCCTGAAGCCATCCTGCGCTTTTGCGGCCAGCTCCCAAAAAAGCGAGTTGTAAAATGGAGGTTCAGGGCACTGCAATTCACAAACCTGCAGAGTTATAAATGATAACTCTCGTCCACAAATATATTGAGGGAAGGCAAAGAAGAGGATTTGAAATCAAGGCAGAATTGCGCGAAACAGATTTCAGGAGGTAGATACGAATCGCCTTTAAAGCACATGAAAAGCGGCAAAACGTTGACAATGATGCCCTTGGCCAAAAAGGGCGTATGCGTTTTTTCCTGAATATATTCAGGAAAAAACGCATACGCCCTTTTTGGCCAACCAAGCAACCTGGAAAGGCAAATCAGCGCTACAGAGAAGTCTCGCTTCCCATCGGTCAAAAGGGCCATGCTGAAAAAAGTGTCAAAACCAGAAATGCAGGACAGGCCATGGAGAAATGGGAGCCTTGCTACACTGATGGGCGGGATGTAAATTGCCAACAGCCACTCTGGAGAAGTGTACGGTGTGTCCTGAAACATCTGAAAAACACAGCTTAGAGAGCATAGGGCACTTCCACTCATGGGGGTATAAATTGGGAAAATGAAAAATCAGCAAGACACAAGCACCCCAAAGTTGAGGGCTGCTCTGTTGACAAGGACCTCCACTTCATTCCACCTTCAATATCCCAGGAAAGAGAAAAATGGATAAAGAAGTTGTGGTCCTTATGTACAATGGAATATCACTCAGCCATGAAATCAATGTCATAAGGTTAGTAGCAGCATGATGAGTGGATTTAGGTACGACGATTCTAAGAGAAATAAATCACACAGAAAAGGACACTTCTCATAAGGTATCACTTATAGAGGGAATGTAAAAACCGTTACACTTGAACTGAATTACAAAACAGAACAGAGTCACACATGCAGAAAACAGACTATGGCTGCTTAACGGGAAAGGTGAGGTGGGGTGATACATAAAACAAGGGTATCAAATTAGCTCAGATACCGTTCCATAAACCCAATATGTAATAGACAAGACCTACTCCTTGCTCAGAGAACTGGACTCAACACGCCCTATTCACCGCACAAGAATATATCTGACTAGTAATAATCTTAAAACCTATGTATTGATATCTCTCTGTTAGTGTGTCAAGTGGGTGTAAAGTGGCATAAACACAGCCGTGAAAAGCAGCTAAACCCCATTATGAAAATAAATTACTTTGTAAAACCCATGAAACAACGACAGTGAAAGAGATAGAAATTCTTACACAATGAGTTCAGGGGCTGTGATGCAACCTGGATTGACCATATCTAGACCCACAGCTGGATGAGACATAAGGGTGGACACTCTTGGGGCTGAGAGGTTTGGTGAGGTTGGGTGAGCAAACGCAGACCCTTTAAAGTAATACTGCGTGGTACCCATCGCATGGGGCCCAAATCTCCAGGTTCAAGGGCATCTTCCTACATCGAAAACATGCATGAGAAACCCAGAAGATGGTACACCGTGTGATGGGGAAAGGTTTCGAAAACGCACCTCATTTCTCATCTCCTTGTGCCCGGGTTCGCCATTCCAGCCGCTTTACTAGCAATCTCCCTACTTGGAGCATCAGCACCTTTAACCTCCTGTTCCGTACAGGTTGCAATTTGTCCTGAGGATGAACGGGAAGACGGGGAACCAACGAGAGACTAGCTCTTGGTGTTGGGACAGGCACAGGTCACTCTATTTTCCCATCAGGAAGAAGAATTAACCACAGGCTCAGCCTGCCCCCCAGAACCAGAACAGGGCCTGAAGCCATCCTGCGCTTTTGCGGCCAGCTCCCAAAAAAGCGAGTTGTAAAATGGAGGTTCAGGGCACTGCAATTCACAAACCTGCAGAGTTATAAATGATAACTCTCGTCCACAAATATATTGAGGGAAGGCAAAGAAGAGGATTTGAAATCAAGGCAGAATTGCACGAAACAGATTTCAGGAGGTAGATACGAATCGCCTTTAAAGCACATGAAAAGCGGCAAAACGTTGACAATGATGCCCTTGGCCAAAAAGGGCGTATGCGTTTTTTCCTGAATATATTCAGGAAAAAACGCATACGCCCTTTTTGGCCAACCAAGCAACCTGGAAAGGCAAATCAGCGCTACAGAGAAGTCTCGCTTCCCATCGGTCAAAAGGGCCATGCTGAAAAAAGTGTCAAAACCAGAAATGCAGGACAGGCCATGGAGAAATGGGAGCCTTGCTACACTGATGGGCGGGATGTAAATTGCCAACAGCCACTCTGGAGAAGTGTACGGTGTGTCCTGAAACATCTGAAAAACACAGCTTAGAGAGCATAGGGCACTTCCACTCATGGGGGTATAAATTGGGAAAATGAAAAATCAGCAAGCCACAAGCACCCCAAAGTTGAGGGCTGCTCTGTTGACAAGGACCTCCACTTCATTCCACCTTCAATATCCCAGGAAAGAGAAAAATGGATAAAGAAGTTGTGGTCCTTATGTACAATGGAATATCACTCAGCCATGAAATCAATGTCATAAGGTTAGTAGCAGCATGATGAGTGGATTTAGGTACGACGATTCTAAGAGAAATAAGTCACACAGAAAAGGACACTTCTCATAAGGTATCACTTATAGAGGGAATGTAAAAACCGTTACACTTGAACTGAATTACAAAACAGAACAGAGTCACACATGCAGAAAACACACTATGGCTGCTTAACGGGAAAGGTGAGGTGGGGTGATACATAAAACAAGGGTATCAAATTAGCTCAGATACCGTTCCATAAACCCAATATGTAATAGACAAGACCTACTCCTTGCTCAGAGAACTGGACTCAACACGCCCTATTCACCGCACAAGAATATATCTGACTAGTAATAATCTTAAAACCTATGTATTGATATCTCTCTGTTAGTGTGTCAAGTGGGTGTAAAGCGGCATAAACACAGCCGTGAAAAGCGGCTAAACCCCATTATGAAAATAAATTACTTTGTAAAACCCATGAAACAACGACAGTGAAAGAGATAGAAATTCTTACACAATGAGTTCAGGGGCTGTGATGCAACCTGGATTGACCATATCTAGACCCACAGCTGGATGAGACATAAGGGTGGACACTCTTGGGGCTGAGAGGTTTGGTGAGGTTGGGTGAGCAAACGCAGACCCTTTAAAGTAATACTGCGTGGTACCCATCGTATGGGTCCCAAATCTCCAGGATCAAGGGCATCTTCCTACATCGAAAACATGCATGAGAAACCCAGAAGATGGTATACCGTGTGATGGGGAAAGGTTTCTAAAACGCACCTAATTTCTCATCTCCTTGTGCCCGGGTTCGCCATTCCAGCCGCTTTACTAGCAATCTCCCTACTTGGAGCATCAGCACCTTTAACCTCCTGTTCCGTACAGGTTGCAATTTGTCCTGAGGATGAACGGGAAGACGGGGAACCAACGAGAGACTAGCTCTTGGTGTTGGGACAGGCACAGGTCACTCTATTTTCCCATCAGGAAGAAGAATTAACCACAGGCTCAGCCTGCCCCCCAGAACCAGAACAGGGCCTGAAGCCATCCTGCGCTTTTGCGGCCAGCTCCCAAAAAAGCGAGTTGTAAAATGGAGGTTCAGGGCACTGCAATTCACAAACCTGCAGAGTTATAAATGATAACTCTCGTCCACAAATATATTGAGGGAAGGCAAAGAAGAGGTTTTGAAATCAAGGCAGAATTGCACGAAACAGATTTCAGGAGGTAGATACGAATCGCCTTTAAAGCACATGAAAAGCGGCAAAACGTTGACAATGATGCCCTTGGCCAAAAAGGGCGTATGCGTTTTTTCCTGAATATATTCAGGAAAAAACGCATACGCCCTTTTTGGCCAACCAAGCAACCTGGAAAGGCAAATCAGCGCTACAGAGAAGTCTCGCTTCCCATCGGTCAAAAGGGCCATGCTGAAAAAAGTGTCAAAACCAGAAATGCAGGACAGGCCATGGAGAAATGGGACCCTTGCTACACTGATGGGCGGGATGTAAATTGCCAACAGCCACTCTGGAGAAGTGTACGGTGTGTCCTGAAACATCTGAAAAACACAGCTTAGAGAGCATAGGGCACTTCCACTCATGGGGGTATAAATTGGGAAAATTAAAAATCAGCAAGACACAAGCACCCCAAAGTTGAGGGCTGCTCTGTTGACAAGGACCTCCACTTCATTCCACCTTCAATATCCCAGGAAAGAGAAAAATGGATAAAGAAGTTGTGGTCCTTATGTACAATGGAATATCACTCAGCCATGAAATCAATGTCATAAGGTTAGTAGCAGCATGATGAGTGGATTTAGGTACGACGATTCTAAGAGAAATAAATCACACAGAAAAGGACACTTCTCATAAGGTATCACTTATAGAGGGAATGTAAAAACCGTTACACTTGAACTGAATTACAAAACAGAACAGAGTCACACATGCAGAAAACAGACTATGGCTGCTTAACGGGAAAGGTGAGGTGGGGTGATACATAAAACAAGGGTATCAAATTAGCTCAGATACCGTTCCATAAACCCAATATGTAATAGACAAGACCTACTCCTTGCTCAGAGAACTGGACTCAACACGCCCTATTCACCGCACAAGAATATATCTGACTAGTAATAATCTTAAAACCTATGTATTGATATCTCTCTGTTAGTGTGTCAAGTGGGTGTAAAGTGGCATAAACACAGCCGTGAAAAGCAGCTAAACCCCATTATGAAAATAAATTACTTTGTAAAACCCATGAAACAACGACAGTGAAAGAGATAGAAATTCTTACACAATGAGTTCAGGGGCTGTGATGCAACCTGGATTGACCATATCTAGACCCACAGCTGGATGAGACATAAGGGTGGACACTCTTGGGGCTGAGAGGTTTGGTGAGGTTGGGTGAGCAAACGCAGACCCTTTAAAGTAATACTGCGTGGTACCCATCGCATGGGGCCCAAATCTCCAGGTTCAAGGGCATCTTCCTACATCGAAAACATGCATGAGAAACCCAGAAGATGGTACACCGTGTGATGGGGAAAGGTTTCGAAAACGCACCTCATTTCTCATCTCCTTGTGCCCGGGTTCGCCATTCCAGCCGCTTTACTAGCAATCTCCCTACTTGGAGCATCAGCACCTTTAACCTCCTGTTCCGTACAGGTTGCAATTTGTCCTGAGGATGAACGGGAAGACGGGGAACCAACGAGAGACTAGCTCTTGGTGTTGGGACAGGCACAGGTCACTCTATTTTCCCATCAGGAAGAAGAATTAACCACAGGCTCAGCCTGCCCCCCAGAACCAGAACAGGGCCTGAAGCCATCCTGCGCTTTTGCGGCCAGCTCCCAAAAAAGCGAGTTGTAAAATGGAGGTTCAGGGCACTGCAATTCACAAACCTGCAGAGTTATAAATGATAACTCTCGTCCACAAATATATTGAGGGAAGGCAAAGAAGAGGTTTTGAAATCAAGGCAGAATTGCACGAAACAGATTTCAGGAGGTAGATACGAATCGCCTTTAAAGCACATGAAAAGCGGCAAAACGTTGACAATGATGCCCTTGGCCAAAAAGGGCGTATGCGTTTTTTCCTGAATATATTCAGGAAAAAACGCATACGCCCTTTTTGGCCAACCAAGCAACCTGGAAAGGCAAATCAGCGCTACAGAGAAGTCTCGCTTCCCATCGGTCAAAAGGGCCATGCTGAAAAAAGTGTCAAAACCAGAAATGCAGGACAGGCCATGGAGAAATGGGACCCTTGCTACACTGATGGGCGGGATGTAAATTGCCAACAGCCACTCTGGAGAAGTGTACGGTGTGTCCTGAAACATCTGAAAAACACAGCTTAGAGAGCATAGGGCACTTCCACTCATGGGGGTATAAATTGGGAAAATGAAAAATCAGCAAGCCACAAGCACCCCAAAGTTGAGGGCTGCTCTGTTGACAAGGACCTCCACTTCATTCCACCTTCAATATCCCAGGAAAGAGAAAAATGGATAAAGAAGTTGTGGTCCTTATGTACAATGGAATATCACTCAGCCATGAAATCAATGTCATAAGGTTAGTAGCAGCATGATGAGTGGATTTAGGTACGACGATTCTAAGAGAAATAAATCACACAGAAAAGGACACTTCTCATAAGGTATCACTTATAGAGGGAATGTAAAAACCGTTACACTTGAACTGAATTACAAAACAGAACAGAGTCACACATGCAGAAAACAGACTATGGCTGCTTAACGGGAAAGGTGAGGTGGGGTGATACATAAAACAAGGGTATCAAATTAGCTCAAATACCGTTCCATAAACCCAATATGTAATAGACAAGACCTACTCCTTGCTCAGAGAACTGGACTCAACACGCCTTATTCACCGCACAAGAATATATCTGACTAGTAATAATCTTAAAACCTATGTATTGATATCTCTCTGTTAGTGTGTCAAGTGGGTGTAAAGCGGCATAAACACAGCCGTGAAAAGCAGCTAAACCCCATTATGAAAATAAATTACTTTGAAACACCCATGAAAAAAAGACAGTGAAAGAGAGAGAAATTCTTACACAATGCGTTCAGGGGCTGTGATGCAACCTGGATTGACCATATCTAGACTCACAGCTGGATCAGACATAAGGGTGGACACTCTTGGGGCTGAGAGGTTTGGTGAGGTTGGGTGAGCAAACGCAGACCCTTTAAAGTAATACTGCATGGTACCCATCGCATGGGTCCCCAATCTCCAGCTTCAAGGGCATCTTCCTACATCAAAAACATGCATGAGAAACCCAGAAGATGGTACACAGTGTGATGGGGAAAGGTTTCTAAAACGCACCTCATTTCTCATCGCCTTGTGCCCGGGTTCGCCATTCCAGCCGCTTTACTAGCAAGCTCCCTACTTGGAGCATCAGCACCTTTAACCTCCTGTTCCGTACAGGTTGCAATTTGTCCTGAGGATAAACGGGAAGACGTGGAACCAACGAGAGACTAGCTCTTGGTGTTGGGACAGGCACAGGTCACTCTATTTTCCCATCAGAAAGAAGAATTAACCACAGGCTCAGCCTGCCCCCCGGAACCAGAACAGGGCCTGAAGCCATTCTGCGATTTTGCGGCCAGCTCCCATAAAAACGAGTTGTAAAATGGAGGTTCAGGGCACTGCAATTCACAAACCTGCAGAGTTATAAATGATAACTCTCGTCCACAAATATATTGAGGGAAGGCAAAGAAGAGGATTTGAAATCAAGGCAGAATTGCAGGAAAGAGATTTCAGGAGGTAGATTCGAATCGCATTTAAAGCACATGAAAAGCGGCAAAACGTTGACAATGATGCCCTTGGCCAAAAAGGGCGTATGCGTTTTTTCCTGAATATATTCAGGAAAAAACCCATACGCCCTTTTTGGCCAACCAAGCAACCTGGAAAGGCAAATCAGCGCTACAAACAAGTCTCGCTTCCCATCGGTCAAAAGGGCCATGCTGAAAAAAGTGTCAAAACCAGAAATGCAGGACAGGCCATGGAGAAATGGGACCCTTGCTACACTGATGGGCGGGATGTAAATTGCCAACAGCCACTCTGGAGAAGTGTCCGGTGAGTCCTGAAACATCTGAAAAACACAGCTTAGAGAGCATAGGGCACTTCCACTCATGGGGGTATGAATTGGGAAAATGAAAAATCAGCAAGACACAAGCACCCCAAAGTTTAGGGCTGCTCTGTTGACCAGGACCTCCACTTCATTCCACCTTCAATATCCCAGGAAAGAGAAAAATGGGTAAAGAAGTTGTGGTCCTTATGTACAATGGAATATCACTCAGCCATGAAATCAATGTCATAAGGCTAGTAGCAGCATGATGAGTGGATTTAGGTACGACGATTCTAAGTGAAATAAGTCACACAGAAAAGGACACTTCTCATAAGGTATCACTGATAGAGGGAATGTAAAAACCGTTACACTTGAACTGAATTACAAAACAGAACAGAGTCACACATGCAGAAAACACACTATGGCTGCTTAACGGGAAAGGTGAGGTGGGGTGATACATAAAACAAGGGTATCAAATTAGCTCAGATACCGTTCCATAAACCCAATATGTAATAGACAAGACCTACTCCTTGCTCAGTCAACTGGACTCAACACGCCCTATTCACCGCACAAGAATATATCTGACTAATAATAATCGTAAAACATATGTATTGATATCTCTCTGTTAGTGTGTCAAGTGGGTGTAAAGCGGCATAAACACAGCAGTGAAAAGCAGCTAAACCCCATTATAAAAATAAATTACTTTGAAACACCCATGAAACAAAGACAGTGAAAGAGAGAGAAATTCTTACACAATGCGTTCAGGGGCTGTGATGCAACCTGGATTGACCATATCTAGACGCACAGCTGGATGAGACATAAGGGTGGACACTCTTGGGCCTGAGAGGTTTGGTGAGGTTGGGTGAGCAAACGCAGACCCTTTAAAGTAATACTGCATGATACCCATCGCATGGGTCCCAAATCTCCAGGTTCAAGGGCATCTTCCTACATCAAAAACATGCATGAGAAACCCAGAAGATGGTACACCGTGTGATGGGGAAAGGTTTCTAAAACGCACCTCATTTCTCATCGCCTTGTGCCCGGGTTCGCCATTCCAGCCGCTTTACTAGCAAGCTCCCTACTTGGAGCATCAGCACCTTTAACCTCCTGTTCCGTACAGGTTGCAATTTGTCCTGAGGATAAACGGGAAGACGTGGAACCAACGAGAGACTAGCTCTTGGTGTTGGGACAGGCAGAGGTCACTCTATTTTCCCATCAGAAAGAAGAATTAACCACAGGCTCAGCCTGCCCCCCGGAACCAGAACAGGGCCTGAAGCCATTCTGCGATTTTGCGGCCAGCTCCCATAAAAACGAGTTGTAAAATGGAGGTTCAGGGCACTGCAATTCACAAACCTGCAGAGTTATAAATGATAACTCTCGTCCACAAATATATTGAGGGAAGGCAAAGAAGAGGAGTTGAAATCAAGGCAGAATTGCAGGAAAGAGATTTCAGGAGGTAGATTCGAATCGCATTTAAAGCACATGAAAAGCGGCAAAACGTTGACAATGATGCCCTTGGCCAAAAAGGGCGTATGCGTTTTTTCCTGAATATATTCAGGAAAAAACGCATACGCCCTTTTTGGCCAACCAAGCAACCTGGAAAGGCAAATCAGCGCTACAAACAAGTCTCGCTTCCCATCGGTCAAAAGGGCCATGCTGAAAAAAGTGTCAAAACCAGAAATGCAGGACAGGCCATGGAGAAATGGGAGCCTTGCTACACTGATGGGCGGGATGTAAATTGCCAACAGCCACTCTGGAGAAGTGTACGGTGAGTCCTGAAACATCTAAAAAACACAGCTTAGAGAGCATAGGGCACTTCCAGTCATGGGGGTATGAATTGGGAAAATGAAAAATCAGCAAGACACAAGCACCCCAAAGTTGAGGGCTGCTCTGTTGACAAGGACCTCCACTTCATTCCACCTTAAATATCCCAGGAAAGAGAAAAATGGGTAAAGAAGTTGTGGTCCTTATGTACAATGGAATATCACTCAGCCATGAAATCAATGTCATAAGGCTAGTAGCAGCATGATGAGTGGATTTAGGTACGACGATTCTAAGTGAAATAAGTCACACAGAAAAGGACACTTCTCATAAGGTATCACTGATAGAGGGAATGTAAAAACCGTTACACTTGAACTGAATTACAAAACAGAACAGAGTCACACATGCAGAAAACACACTATGGCTGCTTAACGGGAAAGGTGAGGTGGGGTGATACATAAAACAAGGGTATCAAATTAGCTCAGATACCATTCCATAAACCCAATATGTAATAGACAAGACCTACTCCTTGCTCAGAGAACTGGACTCAACACGCCCTATTCACCGCACAAGAATATATCTGACTAATAATAATCGTAAAACCTATGTATTGATATCTCTCTGTTAGTGTGTCAAGTGGGTGTAAAGCGGCATAAACACAGCAGTGAAAAGCAGCTAAACCCCATTATAAAAATAAATTACTTTGAAACACCCATGAAACAAAGACAGTGAAAGAGAGAGAAATTCTTACACAATGCGTTCAGGGGCTGTGATGCAACCTGGATTGACCATATCTAGACGCACAGCTGGATGAGACATAAGGGTGGACACTCTTGGGCCTGAGAGGTTTGGTGAGGTTGGGTGAGCAAACGCAGACCCTTTAAAGTAATACTGCATGATACCCATCGCATGGGTCCCAAATCTCCAGGTTCAAGGGCATCTTCCTACATCAAAAATATGCATGAGAAACCCAGAAGATGGTACACCGTGTGATGGGGAAAGGTTTCTAAAACGCACCTCATTTCTCATCTCCTTGTGCCCGGGTTCGCCATTCCAGCCGCTTTACTAGCAAGCTCCCTACTTGGAGCATCAGCACCTTTAACCTCCTGTTCCGTACAGGTTGCAATTTGTCCTGAGGATGAACGGGAAGACGGGGAACCAACGAGAGACTAGCTCTTGGTGTTGGGACAGGCACAGGTCACTCTATTTTCCCATCAGGAAGAAGAATTAACCACAGGCTCAGCCTGCCCCCCAGAACCAGAACAGGGCCTGAAGCCATCCTGCGATTTTGCGGCCAGCTCCCAAAAAAGCGAGTTGTAAAATGGAGGTTCAGGGCACTGCAATTCACAAACCTGCAGAGTTATAAATGATAACTCTCGTCCACAAATATATTGAGGGAAGGCAAAGAAGAGGATTTGAAATCAAGGCAGAATTGCACGAAACAGATTTCAGGAGGTAGATACGAATCGCCTTTAAAGCACATGAAAAGCGGCAAAACGTTGACAATGATGCCCTTGGCCAAAAAGGGCGTATGCGTTTTTTCCTGAATATATTCAGGAAAAAACGCATACGCCCTTTTTGGCCAACCAAGCAACCTGGAAAGGCAAATCAGCGCTACAAAGAAGTCTCGCTTCCCATCGGTCAAAAGGGCCATGCTGAAAAAAGTGTCAAAACCAGAAATGCAGGACAGGCCATGGAGAAATGGGAGCCTTGCTACACTGATGGGCGGGATGTAAATTGCCAACAGCCACTCTGGAGAAGTGTTCGGTGAGTCCTGAAACATCTAAAAAACACAGCTTAGAGAGCATAGGGCACTTCCAGTCATGGGGGTATGAATTGGGAAAATGAAAAATCAGCAAGACACAAGCACCCCAAAGTTGAGGGCTGCTCTGTTGACAAGGACCTCCACTTCATTCCACCTTAAATATCCCAGGAAAGAGAAAAATGGATAAAGAAGTTGTGGTCCTTATGTACAATGGAATATCACTCAGCCATGAAAGCAATGTCATAAGGCTAGTAGCAGCATGATGAGTGGACTTAGGTACGACGATTCTAAGTGAAATAAGTCACACAGAAAAGGACACTTCTCATAAGGTATCACTGATAGAGGGAATGTAAAAACCGTTACACTTGAACTGAATTACAAAACAGAACAGAGTCACACATGCAGAAAACACACTATGGCTGCTTAACGGGAAAGGTGAGGTGGGGTGATACATAAAACAAGGGTATCAAATTAGCTCAGATACCATTCCATAAACCCAATATGTAATAGACAAGACCTACTCCTTGCTCAGAGAACTGGACTCAACACGCCCTATTCACCGCACAAGAATATATCTGACTAATAATAATCGTAAAACCTATGTATTGATATCTCTCTGTTAGTGTGTCAAGTGGGTGTAAAGCGGCATAAACACAGCAGTGAAAAGCAGCTAAACCCCATTATAAAAATAAATTACTTTGAAACACCCATGAAACAAAGACAGTGAAAGAGAGAGAAATTCTTACACAATGCGTTCAGGGGCTGTGATGCAACCTGGATTGACCATATCTAGACGCACAGCTGGATGAGACATAAGGGTGGACACTCTTGGGCCTGAGAGGTTTGGTGAGGTTGGGTGAGCAAACGCAGACCCTTTAAAGTAATACTGCATGATACCCATCGCATGGGTCCCAAATCTCCAGGTTCAAGGGCATCTTCCTACATCAAAAACATGCATGAGAAACCCAGAAGATGGTACACCGTGTGATGGGGAAAGGTTTCTAAAACGCACCTCATTTCTCATCGCCTTGTGCCCGGGTTCGCCATTCCAGCCGCTTTACTAGCAAGCTCCCTACTTGGAGCATCAGCACCTTTAACCTCCTGTTCCGTACAGGTTGCAATTTGTCCTGAGGATAAACGGGAAGACGTGGAACCAACGAGAGACTAGCTCTTGGTGTTGGGACAGGCACAGGTCACTCTATTTTCCCATCAGAAAGAAGAATTAACCACAGGCTCAGCCTGCCCCCCGGAACCAGAACAGGGCCTGAAGCCATTCTGCGATTTTGCCGCCAGCTCCCATAAAAACGAGTTGTAAAATGGAGGTTCAGGGCACTGCAATTCACAAACCTGCAGAGTTATAAATGATAACTCTCGTCCACAAATATATTGAGGGAAGGCAAAGAAGAGGATTTGAAATCAAGGCAGAATTGCAGGAAAGAGATTTCAGGAGGTAGATTCGAATCGCCTTTAAAGCACATGAAAAGCGGCAAAACGTTGACAATGATGCCCTTGGCCAAAAAGGGCGTATGCGTTTTTTCCTGAATATATTCAGGAAAAAACGCATACGCCCTTTTTGGCCAACCAAGCAACCTGGAAAGGCAAATCAGCGCTACAAACAAGTCTCGCTTCCCATCGGTCAAAAGGGCCATGCTGAAAAAAGTGTCAAAACCAGAAATGCAGGACAGGCCATGGAGAAATGGGAGCCTTGCTACACTGATGGGCGGGATGTAAATTGCCAACAGCCACTCTGGAGAAGTGTACGGTGAGTCCTGAAACATCTGAAAAACACAGCTTAGAGAGCATAGGGCACTTCCACTCATGGGGGTATGAATTGGGAAAATGAAAAATCAGCAAGACACAAGCACCCCAAAGTTGAGGGCTGCTCTGTTGACAAGGACCTCCACTTCATTCCACCTTAAATATCCCAGGAAAGAGAAAAATGGGTAAAGAAGTTGTGGTCCTTATGTACAATGGAATATCACTCAGCCATGAAATCAATGTCATAAGGCTAGTAGCAGCATGATGAGTGGATTTAGGTACGACGATTCTAAGTGAAATAAGTCACACAGAAAAGGACACTTCTCATAAGGTATCACTGATAGAGGGAATGTAAAAACCGTTACACTTGAACTGAATTACAAAACAGAACAGAGTCACACATGCAGAAAACACACTATGGCTGCTTAACGGGAAAGGTGAGGTGGGGTGATACATAAAACAAGGGTATCAAATTAGCTCAGATACCGTTCCATAAACCCAATATGTAATAGACAAGACCTACTCCTTGCTCAGAGAACTGGACTCAACACGCCCTATTCACCGCACAAGATTATATCTGACTAGTAATAATCGTAAAGCCTATGTATTGATATCTCTCTGTTAGTGTGTCAAGTGGGTGTAAAGTGGCATAAACACAGCAGTGAAAAGCAGCTAAATCCCATTATGAAAATAAATTACTTTGAAAAACCCATGAAACAAAGACAGTGAACGAGAGAGGAATTCTTACACAATGCGTTCAGGGGCTGTGATGCAACCTGGATTGACCATATCTAGACCCACAGCTGGATGAGACATAAGGGTGGACACTCTTGGGGCTGAGAGGTTTGGTGAGGTTGGGTGAGCAAACGCAGACCCTTTAAAGTAATACTGCGTGGTACCCATCGCATGGGTCCCAAATCTCCAGGTTCAAGGGCATCTTCCTACATCGAAAACATGCATGAGAAACCCAGAAGATGGTACACCGTGTGATGGGGAAAGGTTTCGAAAACGCACCTCATTTCTCATCTCCTTGTGCCCGGGTTCGCCATTCCAGCCGCTTTACTAGCAATCTCCCTACTTGGAGCATCAGCACCTTTAACCTCCTGTTCCGTACAGGTTGCAATTTGTCCTGAGGATGAACGGGAAGACGGGGAACCAACGAGAGACTAGCTCTTGGTGTTGGGACAGGCACAGGTCACTCTATTTTCCCATCAGGAAGAAGAATTAACCACAGGCTCAGCCTGCCCCCCAGAACCAGAACAGGGCCTGAAGCCATCCTGCGCTTTTGCGGCCAGCTCCCAAAAAAGCGAGTTGTAAAATGGAGCTTCAGGGCACTGCAATTCACAAACCTGCAGAGTTATAAATGATAACTCTCGTCCACAAATATATTGAGGGAAGGCAAAGAAGAGGATTTGAAATCAAGGCAGAATTGCACGAAACAGATTTCAGGAGGTAGATACGAATCGCCTTTAAAGCACATGAAAAGCGGCAAAACGTTGACAATGATGCCCTTGGCCAAAAAGGGCGTATGCGTTTTTTCCTGAATATATTCAGGAAAAAACGCATACGCCCTTTTTGGCCAACCAAGCAACCTGGAAAGGCAAATCAGCGCTACAGAGAAGTCTCGCTTCCCATCGGTCAAAAGGGCCATGCTGAAAAAAGTGTCAAAACCAGAAATGCAGGACAGGCCATGGAGAAATGGGAGCCTTGCTACACTGATGGGCGGGATGTAAATTGCCAACAGCCACTCTGGAGAAGTGTACGGTGAGTCCTGAAACATCTGAAAAACACAGCTTAGAGAGCATAGGGCACTTCCACTCATGGGGGTATAAATTGGGAAAATGAAAAATCAGCAAGACACAAGCACCCCAAAGTTGAGGGCTGCTCTGTTGACAAGGACCTCCACTTCATTCCACCTTAAATATCCCAGGAAAGAGAAAAATGGATAAAGAAGTTGTGGTCCTTATGTACAATGGAATATCACTCAGCCATGAAATCAATGTCATAAGGTTAGTAGCAGCATGATGAGTGGATTTAGGTACGACGATTCTAAGAGAAATAAGTCACACAGAAAAGGACACTTCTCATAAGGTATCACTTATAGAGGTAATGTAAAAACTATTACACTTGAACTGAATTACAAAACAGAACAGAGTCACACATGCAGAAAACACACTATGGCTGCTTAACGGGAAAGGTGAGGTGGGGTGATACATAAAACAAGGGTATCAAATTAGCTCAGATACCTTTCCATAAACCCAATATGTAATAGACAAGACCTACTCCTTGCTCAGAGAACTGGACTCAACACGCCCTATTCACCGCACAAGAATATATCTGACTAGTAATAATCTTAAAACCTATGTATTGATATCTCTCTGTTAGTGTGTCAAGTGGGTGTAAAGCGGCATAAACACAGCCGTGAAAAGCAGCTAAACCCCATTATGAAAATAAATTACTTTGAAAAACCCATGAAACAATGACAGTGAAAGAGATAGAAATTCTTACACAATGAGTTCAGGGGCTGAGATGCAACCTGGATTGACCATATCTAGACCCACAGCTGGATGAGACATAAGGGTGGACACTCTTGGGGCTGAGAGGTTTGGTGAGGTTGGGTGAGCAAACACAGACCCTTTAAAGTAATACTGCGTGGTACCCATCGCATGGGTCCCAAATCTCCAGCTTCAAGGGCATCTTCCTACATCGAAAACATGCATGAGAAACCCAGAAGATGGTACACCGTGTGATGGGGAAAGGTTTCTAAAACGCACCTCATTTCTCATCTCCTTGTGCCCGGGTTCGCCATTCCAGCCACTTTACTAGCAATCTCCCTACTTGGAGCATCAGCACCTTTAACCTCCTGTTCCGTACAGGTTGCAATTTGTCCTGAGGATGAACGGGAAGACGGGGAACCAACGAGAGACTAGCTCTTGGTGTTGGGACAGGCACAGGTCACTCTATTTTCCCGTCAGGAAGAAGAATTAACCACAGGCTCAGCCTGCCCCCCGGAACCAGAACAGGGCCTGAAGCCATCCTGCGCTTTTGCGGCCAGCTCCCAAAAAAGCGAGTTGTAAAATGGAGGTTCAGGGCACTGCAATTCACAAACCTGCAGAGTTATAAATGATAACTCTCGTCCACAAATATATTGAGGGAAGGCAAAGAAGAGGATTTGAAATCAAGGCAGAATTGCACGAAACAGATTTCAGGAGGTAGATACGAATCGCCTTTAAAGCACATGAAAAGCGGCAAAACGTTGACAATGATGCCCTTGGCCAAAAAGGGCGTATGCGTTTTTTCCTGAATATATTCAGGAAAAAACGCATACGCCCTTTTTGGCCAACCAAGCAACCTGGAAAGGCAAATCAGCGCTACAGAGAAGTCTCGCTTCCCATCGGTCAAAAGGGCCATCCTGAAAAAAGTGTCAAAACCAGAAATGCAGGACAGGCCATGGAGAAATGGGAGCCTTGCTACACTGATGGGCGGGATGTAAATTGCCAACAGCCACTCTGGAGAAGTGTACGGTGTGTCCTGAAACATCTGAAAAACACAGCTTAGAGAGCATAGGGCACTTCCACTCATGGGGGTATAAATTGGGAAAATGAAAAATCAGCAAGACACAAGCACCCCAAAGTTGAGGGCTGCTCTGTTGACAAGGACCTCCACTTCATTCCACCTTAAATATCCCAGGAAAGAGAAAAATGGATAAAGAAGTTGTGGTCCTTATGTACAATGGAATATCACTCAGCCATGAAATCAATGTCATAAGGTTAGTAGCAGCATGATGAGTGGATTTAGGTACGACGATTCTAAGAGAAATAAGTCACACAGAAAAGGACACTTCTCATAAGGTATCACTTATAGAGGTAATGTAAAAACTATTACACTTGAACTGAATTACAAAACAGAACAGAGTCACACATGCAGAAAACACACTATGGCTGCTTAACGGGAAAGGTGAGGTGGGGTGATACATAAAACAAGGGTATCAAATTAGCTCAGATACCTTTCCATAAACCCAATATGTAATAGACAAGACCTACTCCTTGCTCAGAGAACTGGACTCAACACGCCCTATTCACCGCACAAGAATATATCTGACTAGTAATAATCTTAAAACCTATGTATTGATATCTCTCTGTTAGTGTGTCAAGTGGGTGTAAAGCGGCATAAACACAGCCGTGAAAAGCAGCTAAACCCCATTATGAAAATAAATTACTTTGTAAAACCCATGAAACAACGACAGTGAAAGAGATAGAAATTCTTACACAATGAGTTCAGGGGCTGTGATGCAACCTGGATTGACCATATCTAGACCCACAGCTGGATGAGACATAAGGGTGGACACTCTTGGGGCTGAGAGGTTTGGTGAGGTTGGGTGAGCAAACGCAGACCCTTTAAAGTAATACTGCGTGGTACCCATCGCATGGGTCCCAAATCTCCAGGTTCAAGGGCATCTTCCTACATCGAAAACATGCATGAGAAACCCAGAAGATGGTACTCCGTGTGATGGGGAAAGGTTTCTAAAACGCACCTCATTTCTCATCTCCTTGTGCCCGGGTTCGCCATTCCAGCCACTTTACTAGCAATCTCCCTACTTGGAGCATCAGCACCTTTAACCTCCTGTTCCGTACAGGTTGCAATTTGTCCTGAGGATGAACGGGAAGACGGGGAACCAACGAGAGACTAGCTCTTGGTGTTGGGACAGGCACAGGTCACTCTATTTTCCCATCAGGAAGAAGAATTAACCACAGGCTCAGCCTGCCCCCCGGAACCAGAATAGGGCCTGAAGCCATCCTGCGCTTTTGCGGCCAGCTCCCAAAAAAGCGAGTTGTAAAATGGAGGTTCAGGGCACTGCAATTCACAAACCTGCAGAGTTATAAATGATAACTCTCGTCCACAAATATATTGAGGGAAGGCAAAGAAGAGGATTTAAAATCAAGGCAGAATTGCACGAAACAGATTTCAGGAGGTAGATACGAATCGCCTTTAAAGCACATGAAAAGCGGCAAAACGTTGACAATGATGCCCTTGGCCAAAAAGGGCGTATGCGTTTTTTCCTGAATATATTCAGGAAAAAACGCATACGCCCTTTTTGGCCAACCAACCACCCTGGAAAGGCAAATCAGCGCTACGGAGAAGTCTCGCTTCCCATTGGTCAAAAGGGCCATGCTGAAAAAAGTTTCAAAACCAGAAATGCAGGACAGGCCATGGAGAAATGGGAGCCTTGCTACACTGATGGGCGGGATGTAAATTGCCAACAGCCACTCTGGAGAAGTGTACGGTGTGTCCTGAAACATCTGAAAAACACAGCTTAGAGAGCATAGGGCACTTCCACTCATGGGGGTATATATTGGGAAAATGAAAAATCAGCAAGACACAAGCACCCCAAAGTTGAGGGCTGCTCTGTTGACAAGGACCTCCACTTCATTCCACCTTAAATATCCCAGGAAAGATAAAAATGGATAAAGAAGTTGTGGTCCTTATGTACAATGGAATATCACTCAGCCATGAAATCAATGTCATAAGGTTAGTAGCAGCATGATGAGTAGATTTAGGTACGACGATTCTAAGTGAAATAAGTCACACAGAAAAGGACACTTCTCATAAGGTATCACTTATAGAGGGAATGTAAAAACCGTTACACTTGAACTGAATTACAAAACAGAACAGAGTCACACATGCAGAAAACACACTATGGCTGCTTAACGGGAAAGGTGAGGTGGGGTGATACATAAAACAAGGGTATCAAATTAGCTCAGATACCGTTCCATAAACCCAATATGTAGTAGACAAGACCTACTCCTTGCTCAGAGAACTGGACTCAACACGCCCTATTCACCGCACAAGAATATATCTGACTAGTAATAATCTTGAAACCTATGTATTGATATCTCTTTGTTAGTGTGTCAAGTGGGTGTAAAGCGGCATAAACACAGCCGTGAAAAGCAGCTAAACCCCATTATGAAAATAAATTACTTTGAAAAACCCATGAAACAACGACAGTGAAAGAGATAGAAATTCTTACACAATGAGTTCAGGGGCTGTGATGCAACCTGGATTGACCATATCTAGACCCACAGCTGGATGAGACATAAGGGTGGACACTCTTGGGGCTGAGAGGTTTGGTGAGGTTGGGTGAGCAAACCCAGACCCTTTAAAGTAATACTGCGTGGTACCCATCGTATGGGTCCCAAATCTCCAGCTTCAAGGGCATCTTCCTACATCGAAAACATGCATGAGAAACCCAGAAGATGGTACACCGTGTGATGGGGAAAGGTTTCTAAAACGCACCTCATTTCTCATCTCCTTGTGCCCGGGTTCGCCATTCCAGCCACTTTACTAGCAATCTCCCTACTTGGAGCATCAGCACCTTTATCCTCCTGTTCCGTACAGGTTGCAATTTGTCCTGAGGATGAACGGGAAGACGGGGAACCAACGAGAGACTAGCTCTTGGTGTTGGGACAGGCACAGGTCACTCTATTTTCCCATCAGGAAGAAGAATTAACCACAGGCTCAGCCTGCCCCCCAGAACCAGAACAGGGCCTGAAGCCATCCTGCGCTTTTGCGGCCAGCTCCCAAAAAAGCGAGTTGTAAAATGGAGGTTCAGGGCACTGCAATTCACAAACCTGCAGAGTTATAAATGATAACTCTCGTCCACAAATATATTGAGGGAAGGCAAAGAAGAGGTTTTGAAATCAAGGCAGAATTGCACGAAACAGATTTCAGGAGGTAGATACGAATCGCCTTTAAAGCACATGAAAAGCGGCAAAACGTTGACAATGATGCCCTTGGCCAAAAAGGGCGTATGCGTTTTTTCCTGAATATATTCAGGAAAAAACGCATACGCCCTTTTTGGCCAACCAAGCAACCTGGAAAGGCAAATCAGCGCTACAGAGAAGTCTCGCTTCCCATCGGTCAAAAGGGCCATGCTGAAAAAAGTGTCAAAACCAGAAATGCAGGACAGGCCATGGAGAAATGGGAGCCTTGCTACACTGATGGGCGGGATGTAAATTGCCAACAGCCACTCTGGAGAAGTGTACGGTGTGTCCTGAAACATCTGAAAAACACAGCTTAGAGAGCATAGGGCACTTCCACTCATGGGGGTATAAATTGGGAAAATGAAAAATCAGCAAGCCACAAGCACCCCAAAGTTGAGGGCTGCTCTGTTGACAAGGACCTCCACTTCATTCCACCTTCAATATCCCAGGAAAGAGAAAAATGGATAAAGAAGTTGTGGTCCTTATGTACAATGGAATATCACTCAGCCATGAAATCAATGTCATAAGGTTAGTAGCAGCATGATGAGTGGATTTAGGTACGACGATTCTAAGAGAAATAAGTCACACAGAAAAGGACACTTCTCATAAGGTATCACTTATAGAGGGAATGTAAAAACCGTTACACTTGAACTGAATTACAAAACAGAACAGAGTCACACATGCAGAAAACACACTATGGCTGCTTAACGGGAAAGGTGAGGTGGGGTGATACATAAAACAAGGGTATCAAATTAGCTCAGATACCGTTCCATAAACCCAATATGTAATAGACAAGACCTACTCCTTGCTCAGAGAACTGGACTCAACACGCCCTATTCACCGCACAAGAATATATCTGACTAGTAATAATCTTAAAACCTATGTATTGATATCTCTCTGTTAGTGTGTCAAGTGGGTGTAAAGCGGCATAAACACAGCCGTGAAAAGCGGCTAAACCCCATTATGAAAATAAATTACTTTGAAAAACCCATGAAACAACGACAGTGAAAGAGATAGAAATTCTTACACAATGAGTTCAGGGGCTGTGATGCAACCTGGATTGACCATATCTAGACCCACAGCTGGATGAGACATAAGGGTGGACACTCTTGGGGCTGAGAGGTTTGGTGAGGTTGGGTGAGCAAACGCAGACCCTTTAAAGTAATACTGCGTGGTACCCATCGTATGGGTCCCAAATCTCCAGGATCAAGGGCATCTTCCTACATCGAAAACATGCATGAGAAACCCAGAAGATGGTATACCGTGTGATGGGGAAAGGTTTCTAAAACGCACCTAATTTCTCATCTCCTTGTGCCCGGGTTCGCCATTCCAGCCGCTTTACTAGCAATCTCCCTACTTGGAGCATCAGCACCTTTAACCTCCTGTTCCGTACAGGTTGCAATTTGTCCTGAGGATGAACGGGAAGACGGGGAACCAACGAGAGACTAGCTCTTGGTGTTGGGACAGGCACAGGTCACTCTATTTTCCCATCAGGAAGAAGAATTAACCACAGGCTCAGCCTGCCCCCCAGAACCAGAACAGGGCCTGAAGCCATCCTGCGCTTTTGCGGCCAGCTCCCAAAAAAGCGAGTTGTAAAATGGAGGTTCAGGGCACTGCAATTCACAAACCTGCAGAGTTATAAATGATAACTCTCGTCCACAAATATATTGAGGGAAGGCAAAGAAGAGGATTTGAAATCAAGGCAGAATTGCGCGAAACAGATTTCAGGAGGTAGATACGAATCGCCTTTAAAGCACATGAAAAGCGGCAAAACGTTGACAATGATGCCCTTGGCCAAAAAGGGCGTATGCGTTTTTTCCTGAATATATTCAGGAAAAAACGCATACGCCCTTTTTGGCCAACCAAGCAACCTGGAAAGGCAAATCAGCGCTACAGAGAAGTCTCGCTTCCCATCGGTCAAAAGGGCCATGCTGAAAAAAGTGTCAAAACCAGAAATGCAGGACAGGCCATGGAGAAATGGGAGCCTTGCTACACTGATGGGCGGGATGTAAATTGCCAACAGCCACTCTGGAGAAGTGTACGGTGTGTCCTGAAACATCTGAAAAACACAGCTTAGAGAGCATAGGGCACTTCCACTCATGGGGGTATAAATTGGGAAAATGAAAAATCAGCAAGACACAAGCACCCCAAAGTTGAGGGCTGCTCTGTTGACAAGGACCTCCACTTCATTCCACCTTCAATATCCCAGGAAAGAGAAAAATGGATAAAGAAGTTGTGGTCCTTATGTACAATGGAATATCACTCAGCCATGAAATCAATGTCATAAGGTTAGTAGCAGCATGATGAGTGGATTTAGGTACGACGATTCTAAGAGAAATAAATCACACAGAAAAGGACACTTCTCATAAGGTATCACTTATAGAGGGAATGTAAAAACCGTTACACTTGAACTGAATTACAAAACAGAACAGAGTCACACATGCAGAAAACAGACTATGGCTGCTTAACGGGAAAGGTGAGGTGGGGTGATACATAAAACAAGGGTATCAAATTAGCTCAGATACCGTTCCATAAACCCAATATGTAATAGACAAGACCTACTCCTTGCTCAGAGAACTGGACTCAACACGCCCTATTCACCGCACAAGAATATATCTGACTAGTAATAATCTTAAAACCTATGTATTGATATCTCTCTGTTAGTGTGTCAAGTGGGTGTAAAGTGGCATAAACACAGCCGTGAAAAGCAGCTAAACCCCATTATGAAAATAAATTACTTTGTAAAACCCATGAAACAACGACAGTGAAAGAGATAGAAATTCTTACACAATGAGTTCAGGGGCTGTGATGCAACCTGGATTGACCATATCTAGACCCACAGCTGGATGAGACATAAGGGTGGACACTCTTGGGGCTGAGAGGTTTGGTGAGGTTGGGTGAGCAAACGCAGACCCTTTAAAGTAATACTGCGTGGTACCCATCGCATGGGGCCCAAATCTCCAGGTTCAAGGGCATCTTCCTACATCGAAAACATGCATGAGAAACCCAGAAGATGGTACACCGTGTGATGGGGAAAGGTTTCGAAAACGCACCTCATTTCTCATCTCCTTGTGCCCGGGTTCGCCATTCCAGCCGCTTTACTAGCAATCTCCCTACTTGGAGCATCAGCACCTTTAACCTCCTGTTCCGTACAGGTTGCAATTTGTCCTGAGGATGAACGGGAAGACGGGGAACCAACGAGAGACTAGCTCTTGGTGTTGGGACAGGCACAGGTCACTCTATTTTCCCATCAGGAAGAAGAATTAACCACAGGCTCAGCCTGCCCCCCAGAACCAGAACAGGGCCTGAAGCCATCCTGCGCTTTTGCGGCCAGCTCCCAAAAAAGCGAGTTGTAAAATGGAGGTTCAGGGCACTGCAATTCACAAACCTGCAGAGTTATAAATGATAACTCTCGTCCACAAATATATTGAGGGAAGGCAAAGAAGAGGATTTGAAATCAAGGCAGAATTGCACGAAACAGATTTCAGGAGGTAGATACGAATCGCCTTTAAAGCACATGAAAAGCGGCAAAACGTTGACAATGATGCCCTTGGCCAAAAAGGGCGTATGCGTTTTTTCCTGAATATATTCAGGAAAAAACGCATACGCCCTTTTTGGCCAACCAAGCAACCTGGAAAGGCAAATCAGCGCTACAGAGAAGTCTCGCTTCCCATCGGTCAAAAGGGCCATGCTGAAAAAAGTGTCAAAACCAGAAATGCAGGACAGGCCATGGAGAAATGGGAGCCTTGCTACACTGATGGGCGGGATGTAAATTGCCAACAGCCACTCTGGAGAAGTGTACGGTGTGTCCTGAAACATCTGAAAAACACAGCTTAGAGAGCATAGGGCACTTCCACTCATGGGGGTATAAATTGGGAAAATGAAAAATCAGCAAGCCACAAGCACCCCAAAGTTGAGGGCTGCTCTGTTGACAAGGACCTCCACTTCATTCCACCTTCAATATCCCAGGAAAGAGAAAAATGGATAAAGAAGTTGTGGTCCTTATGTACAATGGAATATCACTCAGCCATGAAATCAATGTCATAAGGTTAGTAGCAGCATGATGAGTGGATTTAGGTACGACGATTCTAAGAGAAATAAGTCACACAGAAAAGGACACTTCTCATAAGGTATCACTTATAGAGGGAATGTAAAAACCGTTACACTTGAACTGAATTACAAAACAGAACAGAGTCACACATGCAGAAAACACACTATGGCTGCTTAACGGGAAAGGTGAGGTGGGGTGATACATAAAACAAGGGTATCAAATTAGCTCAGATACCGTTCCATAAACCCAATATGTAATAGACAAGACCTACTCCTTGCTCAGAGAACTGGACTCAACACGCCCTATTCACCGCACAAGAATATATCTGACTAGTAATAATCTTAAAACCTATGTATTGATATCTCTCTGTTAGTGTGTCAAGTGGGTGTAAAGCGGCATAAACACAGCCGTGAAAAGCGGCTAAACCCCATTATGAAAATAAATTACTTTGTAAAACCCATGAAACAACGACAGTGAAAGAGATAGAAATTCTTACACAATGAGTTCAGGGGCTGTGATGCAACCTGGATTGACCATATCTAGACCCACAGCTGGATGAGACATAAGGGTGGACACTCTTGGGGCTGAGAGGTTTGGTGAGGTTGGGTGAGCAAACGCAGACCCTTTAAAGTAATACTGCGTGGTACCCATCGTATGGGTCCCAAATCTCCAGGATCAAGGGCATCTTCCTACATCGAAAACATGCATGAGAAACCCAGAAGATGGTATACCGTGTGATGGGGAAAGGTTTCTAAAACGCACCTAATTTCTCATCTCCTTGTGCCCGGGTTCGCCATTCCAGCCGCTTTACTAGCAATCTCCCTACTTGGAGCATCAGCACCTTTAACCTCCTGTTCCGTACAGGTTGCAATTTGTCCTGAGGATGAACGGGAAGACGGGGAACCAACGAGAGACTAGCTCTTGGTGTTGGGACAGGCACAGGTCACTCTATTTTCCCATCAGGAAGAAGAATTAACCACAGGCTCAGCCTGCCCCCCAGAACCAGAACAGGGCCTGAAGCCATCCTGCGCTTTTGCGGCCAGCTCCCAAAAAAGCGAGTTGTAAAATGGAGGTTCAGGGCACTGCAATTCACAAACCTGCAGAGTTATAAATGATAACTCTCGTCCACAAATATATTGAGGGAAGGCAAAGAAGAGGTTTTGAAATCAAGGCAGAATTGCACGAAACAGATTTCAGGAGGTAGATACGAATCGCCTTTAAAGCACATGAAAAGCGGCAAAACGTTGACAATGATGCCCTTGGCCAAAAAGGGCGTATGCGTTTTTTCCTGAATATATTCAGGAAAAAACGCATACGCCCTTTTTGGCCAACCAAGCAACCTGGAAAGGCAAATCAGCGCTACAGAGAAGTCTCGCTTCCCATCGGTCAAAAGGGCCATGCTGAAAAAAGTGTCAAAACCAGAAATGCAGGACAGGCCATGGAGAAATGGGACCCTTGCTACACTGATGGGCGGGATGTAAATTGCCAACAGCCACTCTGGAGAAGTGTACGGTGTGTCCTGAAACATCTGAAAAACACAGCTTAGAGAGCATAGGGCACTTCCACTCATGGGGGTATAAATTGGGAAAATTAAAAATCAGCAAGACACAAGCACCCCAAAGTTGAGGGCTGCTCTGTTGACAAGGACCTCCACTTCATTCCACCTTCAATATCCCAGGAAAGAGAAAAATGGATAAAGAAGTTGTGGTCCTTATGTACAATGGAATATCACTCAGCCATGAAATCAATGTCATAAGGTTAGTAGCAGCATGATGAGTGGATTTAGGTACGACGATTCTAAGAGAAATAAATCACACAGAAAAGGACACTTCTCATAAGGTATCACTTATAGAGGGAATGTAAAAACCGTTACACTTGAACTGAATTACAAAACAGAACAGAGTCACACATGCAGAAAACAGACTATGGCTGCTTAACGGGAAAGGTGAGGTGGGGTGATACATAAAACAAGGGTATCAAATTAGCTCAGATACCGTTCCATAAACCCAATATGTAATAGACAAGACCTACTCCTTGCTCAGAGAACTGGACTCAACACGCCCTATTCACCGCACAAGAATATATCTGACTAGTAATAATCTTAAAACCTATGTATTGATATCTCTCTGTTAGTGTGTCAAGTGGGTGTAAAGTGGCATAAACACAGCCGTGAAAAGCAGCTAAACCCCATTATGAAAATAAATTACTTTGTAAAACCCATGAAACAACGACAGTGAAAGAGATAGAAATTCTTACACAATGAGTTCAGGGGCTGTGATGCAACCTGGATTGACCATATCTAGACCCACAGCTGGATGAGACATAAGGGTGGACACTCTTGGGGCTGAGAGGTTTGGTGAGGTTGGGTGAGCAAACGCAGACCCTTTAAAGTAATACTGCGTGGTACCCATCGCATGGGGCCCAAATCTCCAGGTTCAAGGGCATCTTCCTACATCGAAAACATGCATGAGAAACCCAGAAGATGGTACACCGTGTGATGGGGAAAGGTTTCGAAAACGCACCTCATTTCTCATCTCCTTGTGCCCGGGTTCGCCATTCCAGCCGCTTTACTAGCAATCTCCCTACTTGGAGCATCAGCACCTTTAACCTCCTGTTCCGTACAGGTTGCAATTTGTCCTGAGGATGAACGGGAAGACGGGGAACCAACGAGAGACTAGCTCTTGGTGTTGGGACAGGCACAGGTCACTCTATTTTCCCATCAGGAAGAAGAATTAACCACAGGCTCAGCCTGCCCCCCAGAACCAGAACAGGGCCTGAAGCCATCCTGCGCTTTTGCGGCCAGCTCCCAAAAAAGCGAGTTGTAAAATGGAGGTTCAGGGCACTGCAATTCACAAACCTGCAGAGTTATAAATGATAACTCTCGTCCACAAATATATTGAGGGAAGGCAAAGAAGAGGTTTTGAAATCAAGGCAGAATTGCACGAAACAGATTTCAGGAGGTAGATACGAATCGCCTTTAAAGCACATGAAAAGCGGCAAAACGTTGACAATGATGCCCTTGGCCAAAAAGGGCGTATGCGTTTTTTCCTGAATATATTCAGGAAAAAACGCATACGCCCTTTTTGGCCAACCAAGCAACCTGGAAAGGCAAATCAGCGCTACAGAGAAGTCTCGCTTCCCATCGGTCAAAAGGGCCATGCTGAAAAAAGTGTCAAAACCAGAAATGCAGGACAGGCCATGGAGAAATGGGAGCCTTGCTACACTGATGGGCGGGATGTAAATTGCCAACAGCCACTCTGGAGAAGTGTACGGTGTGTCCTGAAACATCTGAAAAACACAGCTTAGAGAGCATAGGGCACTTCCACTCATGGGGGTATAAATTGGGAAAATGAAAAATCAGCAAGCCACAAGCACCCCAAAGTTGAGGGCTGCTCTGTTGACAAGGACCTCCACTTCATTCCACCTTCAATATCCCAGGAAAGAGAAAAATGGATAAAGAAGTTGTGGTCCTTATGTACAATGGAATATCACTCAGCCATGAAATCAATGTCATAAGGTTAGTAGCAGCATGATGAGTGGATTTAGGTACGACGATTCTAAGAGAAATAAATCACACAGAAAAGGACACTTCTCATAAGGTATCACTTATAGAGGGAATGTAAAAACCGTTACACTTGAACTGAATTACAAAACAGAACAGAGTCACACATGCAGAAAACAGACTATGGCTGCTTAACGGGAAAGGTGAGGTGGGGTGATACATAAAACAAGGGTATCAAATTAGCTCAAATACCGTTCCATAAACCCAATATGTAATAGACAAGACCTACTCCTTGCTCAGAGAACTGGACTCAACACGCCTTATTCACCGCACAAGAATATATCTGACTAGTAATAATCTTAAAACCTATGTATTGATATCTCTCTGTTAGTGTGTCAAGTGGGTGTAAAGCGGCATAAACACAGCCGTGAAAAGCAGCTAAACCCCATTATGAAAATAAATTACTTTGAAACACCCATGAAAAAAAGACAGTGAAAGAGAGAGAAATTCTTACACAATGCGTTCAGGGGCTGTGATGCAACCTGGATTGACCATATCTAGACTCACAGCTGGATCAGACATAAGGGTGGACACTCTTGGGGCTGAGAGGTTTGGTGAGGTTGGGTGAGCAAACGCAGACCCTTTAAAGTAATACTGCATGGTACCCATCGCATGGGTCCCCAATCTCCAGCTTCAAGGGCATCTTCCTACATCAAAAACATGCATGAGAAACCCAGAAGATGGTACACAGTGTGATGGGGAAAGGTTTCTAAAACGCACCTCATTTCTCATCGCCTTGTGCCCGGGTTCGCCATTCCAGCCGCTTTACTAGCAAGCTCCCTACTTGGAGCATCAGCACCTTTAACCTCCTGTTCCGTACAGGTTGCAATTTGTCCTGAGGATAAACGGGAAGACGTGGAACCAACGAGAGACTAGCTCTTGGTGTTGGGACAGGCACAGGTCACTCTATTTTCCCATCAGAAAGAAGAATTAACCACAGGCTCAGCCTGCCCCCCGGAACCAGAACAGGGCCTGAAGCCATTCTGCGATTTTGCGGCCAGCTCCCATAAAAACGAGTTGTAAAATGGAGGTTCAGGGCACTGCAATTCACAAACCTGCAGAGTTATAAATGATAACTCTCGTCCACAAATATATTGAGGGAAGGCAAAGAAGAGGATTTGAAATCAAGGCAGAATTGCAGGAAAGAGATTTCAGGAGGTAGATTCGAATCGCATTTAAAGCACATGAAAAGCGGCAAAACGTTGACAATGATGCCCTTGGCCAAAAAGGGCGTATGCGTTTTTTCCTGAATATATTCAGGAAAAAACCCATACGCCCTTTTTGGCCAACCAAGCAACCTGGAAAGGCAAATCAGCGCTACAAACAAGTCTCGCTTCCCATCGGTCAAAAGGGCCATGCTGAAAAAAGTGTCAAAACCAGAAATGCAGGACAGGCCATGGAGAAATGGGACCCTTGCTACACTGATGGGCGGGATGTAAATTGCCAACAGCCACTCTGGAGAAGTGTCCGGTGAGTCCTGAAACATCTGAAAAACACAGCTTAGAGAGCATAGGGCACTTCCACTCATGGGGGTATGAATTGGGAAAATGAAAAATCAGCAAGACACAAGCACCCCAAAGTTTAGGGCTGCTCTGTTGACCAGGACCTCCACTTCATTCCACCTTCAATATCCCAGGAAAGAGAAAAATGGGTAAAGAAGTTGTGGTCCTTATGTACAATGGAATATCACTCAGCCATGAAATCAATGTCATAAGGCTAGTAGCAGCATGATGAGTGGATTTAGGTACGACGATTCTAAGTGAAATAAGTCACACAGAAAAGGACACTTCTCATAAGGTATCACTGATAGAGGGAATGTAAAAACCGTTACACTTGAACTGAATTACAAAACAGAACAGAGTCACACATGCAGAAAACACACTATGGCTGCTTAACGGGAAAGGTGAGGTGGGGTGATACATAAAACAAGGGTATCAAATTAGCTCAGATACCGTTCCATAAACCCAATATGTAATAGACAAGACCTACTCCTTGCTCAGTCAACTGGACTCAACACGCCCTATTCACCGCACAAGAATATATCTGACTAATAATAATCGTAAAACATATGTATTGATATCTCTCTGTTAGTGTGTCAAGTGGGTGTAAAGCGGCATAAACACAGCAGTGAAAAGCAGCTAAACCCCATTATAAAAATAAATTACTTTGAAACACCCATGAAACAAAGACAGTGAAAGAGAGAGAAATTCTTACACAATGCGTTCAGGGGCTGTGATGCAACCTGGATTGACCATATCTAGACGCACAGCTGGATGAGACATAAGGGTGGACACTCTTGGGCCTGAGAGGTTTGGTGAGGTTGGGTGAGCAAACGCAGACCCTTTAAAGTAATACTGCATGATACCCATCGCATGGGTCCCAAATCTCCAGGTTCAAGGGCATCTTCCTACATCAAAAACATGCATGAGAAACCCAGAAGATGGTACACCGTGTGATGGGGAAAGGTTTCTAAAACGCACCTCATTTCTCATCGCCTTGTGCCCGGGTTCGCCATTCCAGCCGCTTTACTAGCAAGCTCCCTACTTGGAGCATCAGCACCTTTAACCTCCTGTTCCGTACAGGTTGCAATTTGTCCTGAGGATAAACGGGAAGACGTGGAACCAACGAGAGACTAGCTCTTGGTGTTGGGACAGGCAGAGGTCACTCTATTTTCCCATCAGAAAGAAGAATTAACCACAGGCTCAGCCTGCCCCCCGGAACCAGAACAGGGCCTGAAGCCATTCTGCGATTTTGCGGCCAGCTCCCATAAAAACGAGTTGTAAAATGGAGGTTCAGGGCACTGCAATTCACAAACCTGCAGAGTTATAAATGATAACTCTCGTCCACAAATATATTGAGGGAAGGCAAAGAAGAGGAGTTGAAATCAAGGCAGAATTGCAGGAAAGAGATTTCAGGAGGTAGATTCGAATCGCATTTAAAGCACATGAAAAGCGGCAAAACGTTGACAATGATGCCCTTGGCCAAAAAGGGCGTATGCGTTTTTTCCTGAATATATTCAGGAAAAAACGCATACGCCCTTTTTGGCCAACCAAGCAACCTGGAAAGGCAAATCAGCGCTACAAACAAGTCTCGCTTCCCATCGGTCAAAAGGGCCATGCTGAAAAAAGTGTCAAAACCAGAAATGCAGGACAGGCCATGGAGAAATGGGAGCCTTGCTACACTGATGGGCGGGATGTAAATTGCCAACAGCCACTCTGGAGAAGTGTACGGTGAGTCCTGAAACATCTAAAAAACACAGCTTAGAGAGCATAGGGCACTTCCAGTCATGGGGGTATGAATTGGGAAAATGAAAAATCAGCAAGACACAAGCACCCCAAAGTTGAGGGCTGCTCTGTTGACAAGGACCTCCACTTCATTCCACCTTAAATATCCCAGGAAAGAGAAAAATGGGTAAAGAAGTTGTGGTCCTTATGTACAATGGAATATCACTCAGCCATGAAATCAATGTCATAAGGCTAGTAGCAGCATGATGAGTGGATTTAGGTACGACGATTCTAAGTGAAATAAGTCACACAGAAAAGGACACTTCTCATAAGGTATCACTGATAGAGGGAATGTAAAAACCGTTACACTTGAACTGAATTACAAAACAGAACAGAGTCACACATGCAGAAAACACACTATGGCTGCTTAACGGGAAAGGTGAGGTGGGGTGATACATAAAACAAGGGTATCAAATTAGCTCAGATACCATTCCATAAACCCAATATGTAATAGACAAGACCTACTCCTTGCTCAGAGAACTGGACTCAACACGCCCTATTCACCGCACAAGAATATATCTGACTAATAATAATCGTAAAACCTATGTATTGATATCTCTCTGTTAGTGTGTCAAGTGGGTGTAAAGCGGCATAAACACAGCAGTGAAAAGCAGCTAAACCCCATTATAAAAATAAATTACTTTGAAACACCCATGAAACAAAGACAGTGAAAGAGAGAGAAATTCTTACACAATGCGTTCAGGGGCTGTGATGCAACCTGGATTGACCATATCTAGACGCACAGCTGGATGAGACATAAGGGTGGACACTCTTGGGCCTGAGAGGTTTGGTGAGGTTGGGTGAGCAAACGCAGACCCTTTAAAGTAATACTGCATGATACCCATCGCATGGGTCCCAAATCTCCAGGTTCAAGGGCATCTTCCTACATCAAAAATATGCATGAGAAACCCAGAAGATGGTACACCGTGTGATGGGGAAAGGTTTCTAAAACGCACCTCATTTCTCATCTCCTTGTGCCCGGGTTCGCCATTCCAGCCGCTTTACTAGCAAGCTCCCTACTTGGAGCATCAGCACCTTTAACCTCCTGTTCCGTACAGGTTGCAATTTGTCCTGAGGATGAACGGGAAGACGGGGAACCAACGAGAGACTAGCTCTTGGTGTTGGGACAGGCACAGGTCACTCTATTTTCCCATCAGGAAGAAGAATTAACCACAGGCTCAGCCTGCCCCCCAGAACCAGAACAGGGCCTGAAGCCATCCTGCGATTTTGCGGCCAGCTCCCAAAAAAGCGAGTTGTAAAATGGAGGTTCAGGGCACTGCAATTCACAAACCTGCAGAGTTATAAATGATAACTCTCGTCCACAAATATATTGAGGGAAGGCAAAGAAGAGGATTTGAAATCAAGGCAGAATTGCACGAAACAGATTTCAGGAGGTAGATACGAATCGCCTTTAAAGCACATGAAAAGCGGCAAAACGTTGACAATGATGCCCTTGGCCAAAAAGGGCGTATGCGTTTTTTCCTGAATATATTCAGGAAAAAACGCATACGCCCTTTTTGGCCAACCAAGCAACCTGGAAAGGCAAATCAGCGCTACAAAGAAGTCTCGCTTCCCATCGGTCAAAAGGGCCATGCTGAAAAAAGTGTCAAAACCAGAAATGCAGGACAGGCCATGGAGAAATGGGAGCCTTGCTACACTGATGGGCGGGATGTAAATTGCCAACAGCCACTCTGGAGAAGTGTTCGGTGAGTCCTGAAACATCTAAAAAACACAGCTTAGAGAGCATAGGGCACTTCCAGTCATGGGGGTATGAATTGGGAAAATGAAAAATCAGCAAGACACAAGCACCCCAAAGTTGAGGGCTGCTCTGTTGACAAGGACCTCCACTTCATTCCACCTTAAATATCCCAGGAAAGAGAAAAATGGATAAAGAAGTTGTGGTCCTTATGTACAATGGAATATCACTCAGCCATGAAAGCAATGTCATAAGGCTAGTAGCAGCATGATGAGTGGACTTAGGTACGACGATTCTAAGTGAAATAAGTCACACAGAAAAGGACACTTCTCATAAGGTATCACTGATAGAGGGAATGTAAAAACCGTTACACTTGAACTGAATTACAAAACAGAACAGAGTCACACATGCAGAAAACACACTATGGCTGCTTAACGGGAAAGGTGAGGTGGGGTGATACATAAAACAAGGGTATCAAATTAGCTCAGATACCATTCCATAAACCCAATATGTAATAGACAAGACCTACTCCTTGCTCAGAGAACTGGACTCAACACGCCCTATTCACCGCACAAGAATATATCTGACTAATAATAATCGTAAAACCTATGTATTGATATCTCTCTGTTAGTGTGTCAAGTGGGTGTAAAGCGGCATAAACACAGCAGTGAAAAGCAGCTAAACCCCATTATAAAAATAAATTACTTTGAAACACCCATGAAACAAAGACAGTGAAAGAGAGAGAAATTCTTACACAATGCGTTCAGGGGCTGTGATGCAACCTGGATTGACCATATCTAGACGCACAGCTGGATGAGACATAAGGGTGGACACTCTTGGGCCTGAGAGGTTTGGTGAGGTTGGGTGAGCAAACGCAGACCCTTTAAAGTAATACTGCATGATACCCATCGCATGGGTCCCAAATCTCCAGGTTCAAGGGCATCTTCCTACATCAAAAACATGCATGAGAAACCCAGAAGATGGTACACCGTGTGATGGGGAAAGGTTTCTAAAACGCACCTCATTTCTCATCGCCTTGTGCCCGGGTTCGCCATTCCAGCCGCTTTACTAGCAAGCTCCCTACTTGGAGCATCAGCACCTTTAACCTCCTGTTCCGTACAGGTTGCAATTTGTCCTGAGGATAAACGGGAAGACGTGGAACCAACGAGAGACTAGCTCTTGGTGTTGGGACAGGCACAGGTCACTCTATTTTCCCATCAGAAAGAAGAATTAACCACAGGCTCAGCCTGCCCCCCGGAACCAGAACAGGGCCTGAAGCCATTCTGCGATTTTGCCGCCAGCTCCCATAAAAACGAGTTGTAAAATGGAGGTTCAGGGCACTGCAATTCACAAACCTGCAGAGTTATAAATGATAACTCTCGTCCACAAATATATTGAGGGAAGGCAAAGAAGAGGATTTGAAATCAAGGCAGAATTGCAGGAAAGAGATTTCAGGAGGTAGATTCGAATCGCCTTTAAAGCACATGAAAAGCGGCAAAACGTTGACAATGATGCCCTTGGCCAAAAAGGGCGTATGCGTTTTTTCCTGAATATATTCAGGAAAAAACGCATACGCCCTTTTTGGCCAACCAAGCAACCTGGAAAGGCAAATCAGCGCTACAAACAAGTCTCGCTTCCCATCGGTCAAAAGGGCCATGCTGAAAAAAGTGTCAAAACCAGAAATGCAGGACAGGCCATGGAGAAATGGGAGCCTTGCTACACTGATGGGCGGGATGTAAATTGCCAACAGCCACTCTGGAGAAGTGTACGGTGAGTCCTGAAACATCTGAAAAACACAGCTTAGAGAGCATAGGGCACTTCCACTCATGGGGGTATGAATTGGGAAAATGAAAAATCAGCAAGACACAAGCACCCCAAAGTTGAGGGCTGCTCTGTTGACAAGGACCTCCACTTCATTCCACCTTAAATATCCCAGGAAAGAGAAAAATGGGTAAAGAAGTTGTGGTCCTTATGTACAATGGAATATCACTCAGCCATGAAATCAATGTCATAAGGCTAGTAGCAGCATGATGAGTGGATTTAGGTACGACGATTCTAAGTGAAATAAGTCACACAGAAAAGGACACTTCTCATAAGGTATCACTGATAGAGGGAATGTAAAAACCGTTACACTTGAACTGAATTACAAAACAGAACAGAGTCACACATGCAGAAAACACACTATGGCTGCTTAACGGGAAAGGTGAGGTGGGGTGATACATAAAACAAGGGTATCAAATTAGCTCAGATACCGTTCCATAAACCCAATATGTAATAGACAAGACCTACTCCTTGCTCAGAGAACTGGACTCAACACGCCCTATTCACCGCACAAGATTATATCTGACTAGTAATAATCGTAAAGCCTATGTATTGATATCTCTCTGTTAGTGTGTCAAGTGGGTGTAAAGTGGCATAAACACAGCAGTGAAAAGCAGCTAAATCCCATTATGAAAATAAATTACTTTGAAAAACCCATGAAACAAAGACAGTGAACGAGAGAGGAATTCTTACACAATGCGTTCAGGGGCTGTGATGCAACCTGGATTGACCATATCTAGACCCACAGCTGGATGAGACATAAGGGTGGACACTCTTGGGGCTGAGAGGTTTGGTGAGGTTGGGTGAGCAAACGCAGACCCTTTAAAGTAATACTGCGTGGTACCCATCGCATGGGTCCCAAATCTCCAGGTTCAAGGGCATCTTCCTACATCGAAAACATGCATGAGAAACCCAGAAGATGGTACACCGTGTGATGGGGAAAGGTTTCGAAAACGCACCTCATTTCTCATCTCCTTGTGCCCGGGTTCGCCATTCCAGCCGCTTTACTAGCAATCTCCCTACTTGGAGCATCAGCACCTTTAACCTCCTGTTCCGTACAGGTTGCAATTTGTCCTGAGGATGAACGGGAAGACGGGGAACCAACGAGAGACTAGCTCTTGGTGTTGGGACAGGCACAGGTCACTCTATTTTCCCATCAGGAAGAAGAATTAACCACAGGCTCAGCCTGCCCCCCAGAACCAGAACAGGGCCTGAAGCCATCCTGCGCTTTTGCGGCCAGCTCCCAAAAAAGCGAGTTGTAAAATGGAGCTTCAGGGCACTGCAATTCACAAACCTGCAGAGTTATAAATGATAACTCTCGTCCACAAATATATTGAGGGAAGGCAAAGAAGAGGATTTGAAATCAAGGCAGAATTGCACGAAACAGATTTCAGGAGGTAGATACGAATCGCCTTTAAAGCACATGAAAAGCGGCAAAACGTTGACAATGATGCCCTTGGCCAAAAAGGGCGTATGCGTTTTTTCCTGAATATATTCAGGAAAAAACGCATACGCCCTTTTTGGCCAACCAAGCAACCTGGAAAGGCAAATCAGCGCTACAGAGAAGTCTCGCTTCCCATCGGTCAAAAGGGCCATGCTGAAAAAAGTGTCAAAACCAGAAATGCAGGACAGGCCATGGAGAAATGGGAGCCTTGCTACACTGATGGGCGGGATGTAAATTGCCAACAGCCACTCTGGAGAAGTGTACGGTGAGTCCTGAAACATCTGAAAAACACAGCTTAGAGAGCATAGGGCACTTCCACTCATGGGGGTATAAATTGGGAAAATTAAAAATCAGCAAGACACAAGCACCCCAAAGTTGAGAACTGCTATGTTGACAAGGACCTCCACTTCATTCCACCTTACATATCCCAGGAAAGAGAAAAATTGATAAAGAAGTTGTTGTCCTTATGTACAATGGAATATCACTCAGCCATGAAATCAATGTCATAAGGTTAGTAGCAGCATGATGAGTGGATTTAGGTACGACGATTCTAAGTGAAATAAGTCACACAGAAAAGGACACTTCTCATAAGGTATCACTTTTAGAGGGAATGTAAAAACCGTTACACTTGAACTGAATTACAAAACAGAACAGAGTCACACATGCAGAAAACACACTATGGCTGCTTAACGGGAAAGGTGAGGTGGGGTGATACATAAAACAAGCGTTTCAAATTAGCTCAGATACCGTTCCATAAACCTAATATGTAATAGACAAGACCTACTCCTTGCTCAGAGAACTGGACTCAACACGCCCTATTCACCACACAAGAATATATCTGACTAGTAATAATCTTAAAACCTATGTATTGATATCTCTCTGTTAGTGTGTCAAGTGGGTGTAAAGCGGCATAAACACAGCCGTGAAAAGCAGCTAAACCCCATTATGAAAATAAATTACTTTGAAAAACCCATGAAACAACGACAGTGAAAGAGATAGAAATTCTTACACAATGAGTTCAGGGGCTGTGATGCAACCTGGATTGACCATATCTAGACCCACAGCTGGATGAGACATAAGGGTGGACACTCTTGGGGCTGAGAGGTTTGGTGAGGTTGGGTGAGCAAACGCAGACCCTTTAAAGTAATACTGCGTGGTACCCATCGCATGGGTCCCAAATCTCCAGGTTCAAGGGCATCTTCCTACATCGAAAACATGCATGAGAAACCCAGAAGATGGTACACCGTGTGATGGGGAAAGGTTTCTAAAACGCACCTCATTTCTCATCTCCTTGTGCCCGGGTTCGCCATTCCAGCCGCGTTACTAGCAATCTCCCTACTTGGAGCATCAGCACCTTTAACCTCCTGTTCCGTACAGGTTGCAATTTGTCCTGAGGATGAACGGGAAGACGGGGAACCAACGAGAGACTAGCTCTTGGTGTCGGGACAGGCACAGGTCACTCTATTTTCCCATCAGGAAGAAGAATTAACCACAGGCTCAGCCTGCCCCCCGGAACCAGAACAGGGCCTGAAGCCATCCTGCGCTTTTGCGGCCAGCTCCCAAAAAAGCGAGTTGTAAAATGGAGGTTCAGGGCACTGCAATTCACAAACCTGCAGAGTTATAAATGATAACTCTCGTCCACAAATATATTGAGGGAAGGCAAAGAAGAGGATTTGAAATCAAGGCAGAATTGCACGAAACAGATTTCAGGAGGTAGATACGAATCGCCTTTAAAGCACATGAAAAGCGGCAAAACGTTGACAATGATGCCCTTGGCCAAAAAGGGCGTATGCGTTTTTTCCTGAATATATTCAGGAAAAAACGCATACGCCCTTTTTGGCCAACCAAGCAACCTGGAAAGGCAAATCAGCGCTACAGAGAAGTCTCGCTTCCCATCCGTCAAAAGGGCCATGCTGAAAAAAGTGTCAAAACCAGAAATGCAGGACAGGCCATGGAGAAATGGGAGCCTTGCTACACTGATGGGCGGGATGTAAATTGCCAACAGCCACTCTGGAGAAGTGTACGGTGAGTCCTGAAACATCTAAAAAACACAGCTTAGAGAGCATAGGGCACTTCCACTCATGGGGGTATAAATTGGGAAAATGAAAAATCAGCAAGACACAAGCACCCCAAAGTTGAGGGCTGCTCTGTTGACAAGGACCTCCACTTCATTCCACCTTAAATATCCCAGGAAAGAGAAAAATGGATAAAGAAGTTGTGGTCCTTATGTACAATGGAATATCACTCAGCCATGAAATCAATGTCATAAGGTTAGTAGCAGCATGATGAGTGGATTTAGGTACGACGATTCTAAGTGAAATAAGTCACACAGAAAAGGACACTTCTCATAAGGTATCACTTTTAGAGGGAATGTAAAAACCGTTACACTTGAACTGAATTACAAAACAGAACAGAGTCACACATGCAGAAAACAGACTATGGCTGCTTAACGGGAAAGGTGAGGTGGGGTGATACATAAAACAAGGGTATCAAATTAGCTCAGATACTGTTCCATAAACCCAATATGTAGTAGACAAGACCTACTCCTTGCTCAGAGAACTGGACTCAACACGCCCTATTCACCGCACAAGAATATATCTGACTAGTAATAATCTTAAAACCTATGTATTGATATCTCTCTGTTAGTGTGTCAAGGGGGTGTGAAGCGGCATAAACACAGCCGTGAAAAGCAGCTAAACCCCATTATGAAAATAAATTACTTTGAAAAACCCATGAAACAACGACAGTGAAAGAGATAGAAATTCTTACACAATGAGTTCAGGGGCTGTGATGCAACCTGGATTGACCATATCTAGACCCACAGCTGGATGAGACATAAGGGTGGACACTCTTGGGGCTGAGAGGTTTGGTGAGGTTGGGTGAGCAAACGCAGACCCTTTAAAGGAATACTGCGTGGTACCCATCGCATGGGTCCCAAATCTCCAGGTTCAAGGGCATCTTCCTACATCAAAAACATGCATGAGAAACCCAGAAGATGGTACACCGTGTGATGGGGAAAGGTTTCTAAAACGCACCTCATTTCTCATCTCCTTGTGCCCGGGTTCGCCATTCCAGCCGATTTACTAGCAATCTCCCTACTTGGAGCATCAGCACCTTTAACCTCCTGTTCCGTACAGGTTGCAATTTGTCCTGAGGATGAACGGGAAGACGGGGAACCAACGAGAGACTAGCTCTTGGTGTCGGGACAGGCACAGGTCACTCTATTTTCCCATCAGAAAGAAGAATTAACCACAGGCTCAGCCTGCCCCCCGGAACCAGAACAGGGCCTGAAGCCATCCTACGCTTTTGCGGCCAGCTCCCAAAAAAGCGAGTTGTAAAATGGAGGTTCAGGGCACTGCAATTCACAAACCTGCAGAGTTATAAATGATAACTCTCGTCCACAAATATATTGAGGGAAGGCAAAGAAGAGGATTTGAAATCAAGGCAGAATTGCACGAAACAGATTTCAGGAGGTAGATACGAATCGCCTTTAAAGCACATGAAAAGCGGCAAAACGTTGACAATGATGCCCTTGGCCAAAAAGGGCGTATGCGTTTTTTCCTGAATATATTCAGGAAAAAACGCATACGCCCTTTTTGGCCAACCAAGCAACCTGGAAAGGCAAATCAGCGCTACAAACAAGTCTCGCTTCCCATCGGTCAAAAGGGCCATGCTGAAAAAAGTGTCAAAACCAGAAATGCAGGACAGGCCATGGAGAAATGGGAGCCTTGCTACACTGATGGGCGGGATGTAAATTGCCAACAGCCACTCTGGAGAAGTGTACGGTGTGTCCTGAAACATCTGAAAAACACAGCTTAGAGAGCATAGGGCACTTCCACTCATGGGGGTATGAATTGGGAAAATGAAAAATCAGCAAGACACAAGCACCCCAAAGTTGAGGGCTGCTCTGTTGACAAGGACCTCCACTTCATTCCACCTTAAATATCCCAGGAAAGAGAAAAATGGATAAAGAAGTTGTGGTCCTTATGTACAATGGAATATCACTCAGCCATGAAATCAATGTCATAAGGTTAGTAGCAGCATGATGAGTGGATTTAGGTACGACGATTCTAAGTGAAATAAGTCACACAGAAAAGGACACTTCTCATAAGGTATCACTTTTAGAGGGAATGTAAAAACCGTTACACTTGAACTGAATTACAAAACAGAACAGAGTCACACATGCAGAAAACACACTATGGCTGCTTAACGGGAAAGGTGAGGTGGGGTGATACATAAAACAAGCGTTTCAAATTAGCTCAGATACCGTTCCATAAACCTAATATGTAATAGACAAGACCTACTCCTTGCTCAGAGGACTGGACTCAACACGCCCTATTCACCACACAAGAATATATCTGACTAGTAATAATCTTAAAACCTATGTATTGATATCTCTCTGTTAGTGTGTCAAGTGGGTGTAAAGCGGCATAAACACAGCCGTGAAAAGCAGCTAAACCCCATTATGAAAATAAATTACTTTGAAAAACCCATGAAACAACGACAGTGAAAGAGATAGAAATTCTTACACAATGAGTTCAGGGGCTGTGATGCAACCTGGATTGACCATATCTAGACCCACAGCTGGATGAGACATAAGGGTGGACACTCTTGGGGCTGAGAGGTTTGGTGAGGTTGGGTGAGCAAACGCAGACCCTTTAAAGTAATACTGCGTGGTACCCATCGCATGGGTCCCAAATCTCCAGGTTCAAGGGCATCTTCCTACATCGAAAACATGCATGAGAAACCCAGAAGATGGTACACCGTGTGATGGGGAAAGGTTTCTAAAACGCACCTCATTTCTCATCTCCTTGTGCCCGGGTTCGCCATTCCAGCCGCGTTACTAGCAATCTCCCTACTTGGAGCATCAGCACCTTTAACCTCCTGTTCCGTACAGGTTGCAATTTGTCCTGAGGATGAACGGGAAGACGGGGAACCAACGAGAGACTAGCTCTTGGTGTCGGGACAGGCACAGGTCACTCTATTTTCCCATCAGGAAGAAGAATTAACCACAGGCTCAGCCTGCCCCCCGGAACCAGAACAGGGCCTGAAGCCATCCTGCGCTTTTGCGGCCAGCTCCCAAAAAAGCGAGTTGTAAAATGGAGGTTCAGGGCACTGCAATTCACAAACCTGCAGAGTTATAAATGATAACTCTCGTCCACAAATATATTGAGGGAAGGCAAAGAAGAGGATTTGAAATCAAGGCAGAATTGCACGAAACAGATTTCAGGAGGTAGATACGAATCGCCTTTAAAGCACATGAAAAGCGGCAAAACGTTGACAATGATGCCCTTGGCCAAAAAGGGCGTATGCGTTTTTTCCTGAATATATTCAGGAAAAAACGCATACGCCCTTTTTGGCCAACCAAGCAACCTGGAAAGGCAAATCAGCGCTACAGAGAAGTCTCGCTTCCCATCGGTCAAAAGGGCCATGCTGAAAAAAGTGTCAAAACCAGAAATGCAGGACAGGCCATGGAGAAATGGGAGCCTTGCTACACTGATGGGCGGGATGTAAATTGCCAACAGCCACTCTGGAGAAGTGTACGGTGAGTCCTGAAACATCTAAAAAACACAGCTTAGAGAGCATAGGGCACTTCCACTCATGGGGGTATAAATTGGGAAAATGAAAAATCAGCAAGACACAAGCACCCCAAAGTTGAGGGCTGCTCTGTTGACAAGGACCTCCACTTCATTCCACCTTAAATATCCCAGGAAAGAGAAAAATGGATAAAGAAGTTGTGGTCCTTATGTACAATGGAATATCACTCAGCCATGAAATCAATGTCATAAGGTTAGTAGCAGCATGATGAGTGGATTTAGGTACGACGATTCTAAGTGAAATAAGTCACACAGAAAAGGACACTTCTCATAAGGTATCACTTTTAGAGGGAATGTAAAAACCGTTACACTTGAACTGAATTACAAAACAGAACAGAGTCACACATGCAGAAAACAGACTATGGCTGCTTAACGGGAAAGGTGAGGTGGGGTGATACATAAAACAAGGGTATCAAATTAGCTCAGATACTGTTCCATAAACCCAATATGTAGTAGACAAGACCTACTCCTTGCTCAGAGAAGTGGACTCAACACGCCCTATTCACCGCACAAGAATATATCTGACTAGTAATAATCTTAAAACCTATGTATTGATATCTCTCTGTTAGTGTGTCAAGGGGGTGTGAAGCGGCATAAACACAGCCGTGAAAAGCAGCTAAACCCCATTATGAAAATAAATTACTTTGAAAAACCCATGAAACAACGACAGTGAAAGAGATAGAAATTCTTACACAATGAGTTCAGGGGCTGTGATGCAACCTGGATTGACCATATCTAGACCCACAGCTGGATGAGACATAAGGGTGGACACTCTTGGGGCTGAGAGGTTTGGTGAGGTTGGGTGAGCAAACGCAGACCCTTTAAAGTAATACAGCTTGGTACCCATCGCATGGGTTCCAAATCTCCAGGTTCAAGGGCATCTTCCTACATCGAAAACATGCATGAGAAACCCAGAAGATGGTACACCGTGTGATGGGGAAAGGTTTCGAAAACGCACCTCATTTCTCATCTCCTTGTGCCCGGGTTCGCCATTCCAGCCGATTTACTAGCAATCTCCCTACTTGGAGCATCAGCACCTTTAACCTCCTGTTCCGTACAGGTTGCAATTTGTCCTGAGGATGAACGGGAAGACGGGGAACCAACGAGAGACTAGCTCTTGGTGTTGGGACAGGCACAGGTCACTCTATTTTCCCATCAGGAAGAAGAATTAACCACAGGCACAGCCTGCCCCCCGGAACCAGAACAGGGCCTGAAGCCATCCTGCGCTTTTGCGGCCAGCTCCCAAAAAAGCGAGTTGTAAAATGGAGGTTCAGGGCACTGCAATTCACAAACCTGCAGAGTTATAAATGATAACTCTCGTCCACAAATATATTGAGGGAAGGCAAAGAAGAGGATTTGAAATCAAGGCAGAATTGCAGGAAACAGATTTCAGGAGGTAGATACGAATCGCCTTTAAAGCACATGAAAAGCGGCAAAACGTTGACAATGATGCCCTTGGCCAAAAAGGGAGTATGCGTTTTTTCCTGAATATATTCAGGAAAAAACGCATACGCCCTTTTTGGCCAACCAAGCAACCTGGAAAGGCAAATCAGCGCTACAGAGAAGTCTCGCTTCCCATCCGTCAAAAGGGCCATGCTGAAAAAAGTGTCAAAACCAGAAATGCAGGACAGGCCATGGAGAAATGGGAGCCTTGCTACACTGATGGGCGGGATGTAAATTGCCAACAGCCACTCTGGAGAAGTGTACGGTGAGTCCTGAAACATCTAAAAAACACAGCTTAGAGAGCATAGGGCACTTCCACTCATGGGGGTATAAATTGGGAAAATGAAAAATCAGCAAGACACAAGCACCCCAAAGTTGAGGGCTGCTCTGTTGACAAGGACCTCCACTTCATTCCACCTTAAATATCCCAGGAAAGAGAAAAATGGATAAAGAAGTTGTGGTCCTTATGTACAATGGAATATCACTCAGCCATGAAATCAATGTCATAAGGTTAGTAGCAGCATGATGAGTGGATTTAGGTACGACGATTCTAAGTGAAATAAGTCACACAGAAAAGGACACTTCTCATAAGGTATCACTTATAGAGGGAATGTAAAAACCGTTACACTTGAACTGAATTACAAAACAGAACAGAGTCACACATGCAGAAAACACACTATGGCTGCTTAACGGGAAAGGTGAGGTGGGGTGATACATAAAACAAGGGTATCAAATTAGCTCAGATACCGTTCCATAAACCCAATATGTAGTAGACAAGACCTACTCCTTGCTCAGAGAACTGGACTCAACACGCCCTATTCACCGCACAAGAATATATCTGACTAGTAATAATCTTGAAACCTATGTATTGATATCTCTCTGTTAGTGTGTCAAGTGGGTGTAAAGCGGCATAAACACAGCCGTGAAAAGCAGCTAAACCCCATTATGAAAATAAATTACTTTGAAAAACCCATGAAACAATGACAGTGAAAGAGATAGAAATTCTTACACAATGAGTTCAGGGGCTGAGATGCAACCTGGATTGACCATATCTAGACCCACAGCTGGATGAGACATAAGGGTGGACACTCTTGGGGCTGAGAGGTTTGGTGAGGTTGGGTGAGCAAACGCAGACCCTTTAAAGTAATACTGCGTGGTACCCATCGCATGGGTCCCAAATCTCCAGGTTCAAGGGCATCTTCCTACATCGAAAACATGCATGAGAAACCCAGAAGATGGTACTCCGTGTGATGGGGAAAGGTTTCTAAAACGCACCTCATTTCTCATCTCCTTGTGCCCGGGTTCGCCATTCCAGCCACTTTACTAGCAATCTCCCTACTTGGAGCATCAGCACCTTTAACCTCCTGTTCCGTACAGGTTGCAATTTGTCCTGAGGATGAACGGGAAGACGGGGAACCAACGAGAGACTAGCTCTTGGTGTTGGGACAGGCACAGGTCACTCTATTTTCCCATCAGGAAGAAGAATTAACCACAGGCTCAGCCTGCCCCCCGGAACCAGAATAGGGCCTGAAGCCATCCTGCGCTTTTGCGGCCAGCTCCCAAAAAAGCGAGTTGTAAAATGGAGGTTCAGGGCACTGCAATTCACAAACCTGCAGAGTTATAAATGATAACTCTCGTCCACAAATATATTGAGGGAAGGCAAAGAAGAGGATTTAAAATCAAGGCAGAATTGCACGAAACAGATTTCAGGAGGTAGATACGAATCGCCTTTAAAGCACATGAAAAGCGGCAAAACGTTGACAATGATGCCCTTGGCCAAAAAGGGCGTATGCGTTTTTTCCTGAATATATTCAGGAAAAAACGCATACGCCCTTTTTGGCCAACCAACCACCCTGGAAAGGCAAATCAGCGCTACGGAGAAGTCTCGCTTCCCATTGGTCAAAAGGGCCATGCTGAAAAAAGTTTCAAAACCAGAAATGCAGGACAGGCCATGGAGAAATGGGAGCCTTGCTACACTGATGGGCGGGATGTAAATTGCCAACAGCCACTCTGGAGAAGTGTACGGTGTGTCCTGAAACATCTGAAAAACACAGCTTAGAGAGCATAGGGCACTTCCACTCATGGGGGTATATATTGGGAAAATGAAAAATCAGCAAGACACAAGCACCCCAAAGTTGAGGGCTGCTCTGTTGACAAGGACCTCCACTTCATTCCACCTTCAATATCCCAGGAAAGAGAAAAATGGATAAAGAAGTTGTGGTCCTTATGTACAATGGAATATCACTCAGCCATGAAATCAATGTCATAAGGTTAGTAGCAGCATGATGAGTAGATTTAGGTACGACGATTCTAAGTGAAATAAGTCACACAGAAAAGGACACTTCTCATAAGGTATCACTTATAGAGGGAATGTAAAAACCGTTACACTTGAACTGAATTACAAAACAGAACAGAGTCACACATGCAGAAAACACACTATGGCTGCTTAACGGGAAAGGTGAGGTGGGGTGATACATAAAACAAGGGTATCAAATTAGCTCAGATACCGTTCCATAAACCCAATATGTAGTAGACAAGACCTACTCCTTGCTCAGAGAACTGGACTCAACACGCCCTATTCACCGCACAAGAATATATCTGACTAGTAATAATCTTGAAACCTATGTATTGATATCTCTTTGTTAGTGTGTCAAGTGGGTGTAAAGCGGCATAAACACAGCCGTGAAAAGCAGCTAAACCCCATTATGAAAATAAATTACTTTGAAAAACCCATGAAACAACGACAGTGAAAGAGATAGAAATTCTTACACAATGAGTTCAGGGGCTGTGATGCAACCTGGATTGACCATATCTAGACCCACAGCTGGATGAGACATAAGGGTGGACACTCTTGGGGCTGAGAGGTTTGGTGAGGTTGGGTGAGCAAACCCAGACCCTTTAAAGTAATACTGCGTGGTACCCATCGCATGGGTCCCAAATCTCCAGCTTCAAGGGCATCTTCCTACATCGAAAACATGCATGAGAAACCCAGAAGATGGTACACCGTGTGATGGGGAAAGGTTTCTAAAACGCACCTCATTTCTCATCTCCTTGTGCCCGGGTTCGCCATTCCAGCCACTTTACTAGCAATCTCCCTACTTGGAGCATCAGCACCTTTAACCTCCTGTTCCGTACAGGTTGCAATTTGTCCTGAGGATGAACGGGAAGACGGGGAACCAACGAGAGACTAGCTCTTGGTGTTGGGACAGGCACAGGTCACTCTATTTTCCCATCAGGAAGAAGAATTAACCACAGGCTCAGCCTGCCCCCCAGAACCAGAACAGGGCCTGAAGCCATCCTGCGCTTTTGCGGCCAGCTCCCAAAAAAGCGAGTTGTAAAATGGAGGTTCAGGGCACTGCAATTCACAAACCTGCAGAGTTATAAATGATAACTCTCGTCCACAAATATATTGAGGGAAGGCAAAGAAGAGGTTTTGAAATCAAGGCAGAATTGCACGAAACAGATTTCAGGAGGTAGATACGAATCGCCTTTAAAGCACATGAAAAGCGGCAAAACGTTGACAATGATGCCCTTGGCCAAAAAGGGCGTATGCGTTTTTTCCTGAATATATTCAGGAAAAAACGCATACGCCCTTTTTGGCCAACCAAGCAACCTGGAAAGGCAAATCAGCGCTACAGAGAAGTCTCGCTTCCCATCGGTCAAAAGGGCCATGCTGAAAAAAGTGTCAAAACCAGAAATGCAGGACAGGCCATGGAGAAATGGGAGCCTTGCTACACTGATGGGCGGGATGTAAATTGCCAACAGCCACTCTGGAGAAGTGTACGGTGTGTCCTGAAACATCTGAAAAACACAGCTTAGAGAGCATAGGGCACTTCCACTCATGGGGGTATAAATTGGGAAAATGAAAAATCAGCAAGCCACAAGCACCCCAAAGTTGAGGGCTGCTCTGTTGACAAGGACCTCCACTTCATTCCACCTTCAATATCCCAGGAAAGAGAAAAATGGATAAAGAAGTTGTGGTCCTTATGTACAATGGAATATCACTCAGCCATGAAATCAATGTCATAAGGTTAGTAGCAGCATGATGAGTGGATTTAGGTACGACGATTCTAAGAGAAATAAGTCACACAGAAAAGGACACTTCTCATAAGGTATCACTTATAGAGGGAATGTAAAAACCGTTACACTTGAACTGAATTACAAAACAGAACAGAGTCACACATGCAGAAAACACACTATGGCTGCTTAACGGGAAAGGTGAGGTGGGGTGATACATAAAACAAGGGTATCAAATTAGCTCAGATACCGTTCCATAAACCCAATATGTAATAGACAAGACCTACTCCTTGCTCAGAGAACTGGACTCAACACGCCCTATTCACCGCACAAGAATATATCTGACTAGTAATAATCTTAAAACCTATGTATTGATATCTCTCTGTTAGTGTGTCAAGTGGGTGTAAAGCGGCATAAACACAGCCGTGAAAAGCGGCTAAACCCCATTATGAAAATAAATTACTTTGTAAAACCCATGAAACAACGACAGTGAAAGAGATAGAAATTCTTACACAATGCGTTCAGGGGCTGTGATGCAACCTGGATTGACCATATCTAGACCCACAGCTGGATGAGACATAAGGGTGGACACTCTTGGGGCTGAGAGGTTTGGTGAGGTTGGGTGAGCAAACGCAGACCCTTTAAAGTAATACTGCGTGGTACCCATCGTATGGGTCCCAAATCTCCAGGATCAAGGGCATCTTCCTACATCGAAAACATGCATGAGAAACCCAGAAGATGGTATACCGTGTGATGGGGAAAGGTTTCTAAAACGCACCTAATTTCTCATCTCCTTGTGCCCGGGTTCGCCATTCCAGCCGCTTTACTAGCAATCTCCCTACTTGGAGCATCAGCACCTTTAACCTCCTGTTCCGTACAGGTTGCAATTTGTCCTGAGGATGAACGGGAAGACGGGGAACCAACGAGAGACTAGCTCTTGGTGTTGGGACAGGCACAGGTCACTCTATTTTCCCATCAGGAAGAAGAATTAACCACAGGCTCAGCCTGCCCCCCAGAACCAGAACAGGGCCTGAAGCCATCCTGCGCTTTTGCGGCCAGCTCCCAAAAAAGCGAGTTGTAAAATGGAGGTTCAGGGCACTGCAATTCACAAACCTGCAGAGTTATAAATGATAACTCTCGTCCACAAATATATTGAGGGAAGGCAAAGAAGAGGATTTGAAATCAAGGCAGAATTGCGCAAAACAGATTTCAGGAGGTAGATACGAATCGCCTTTAAAGCACATGAAAAGAGGCAAAACGTTGACAATGATGCCCTTGGCCAAAAAGGGCGTATGCGTTTTTTCCTGAATATATTCAGGAAAAAACGCATACGCCCTTTTTGGCCAACCAAGCAACCTGGAAAGGCAAATCAGCGCTACAGAGAAGTCTCGCTTCCCATCGGTCAAAAGGGCCATGCTGAAAAAAGTGTCAAAACCAGAAATGCAGGACAGGCCATGGAGAAATGGGACCCTTGCTACACTGATGGGCGGGATGTAAATTGCCAACAGCCACTCTGGAGAAGTGTACGGTGTGTCCTGAAACATCTGAAAAACACAGCTTAGAGAGCATAGGGCACTTCCACTCATGGGGGTATAAATTGGGAAAATTAAAAATCAGCAAGACACAAGCACCCCAAAGTTGAGGGCTGCTCTGTTGACAAGGACCTCCACTTCATTCCACCTTCAATATCCCAGGAAAGAGAAAAATGGATAAAGAAGTTGTGGTCCTTATGTACAATGGAATATCACTCAACCATGAAATCAATGTCATAAGGTTAGTAGCAGCATGATGAGTGGATTTAGGTACGACGATTCTAAGAGAAATAAATCACACAGAAAAGGACACTTCTCATAAGGTATCACTTATAGAGGGAATGTAAAAACCGTTACACTTGAACTGAATTACAAAACAGAACAGAGTCACACATGCAGAAAACAGACTATGGCTGCTTAACGGGAAAGGTGAGGTGGGGTGATACATAAAACAAGGGTATCAAATTAGCTCAGATACCGTTCCATAAACCCAATATGTAATAGACAAGACCTACTCCTTGCTCAGAGAACTGGACTCAACACGCCCTATTCACCGCACAAGAATATATCTGACTAGTAATAATCTTAAAACCTATGTATTGATATCTCTCTGTTAGTGTGTCAAGTGGGTGTAAAGTGGCATAAACACAGCCGTGAAAAGCAGCTAAACCCCATTATGAAAATAAATTACTTTGTAAAACCCATGAAACAACGACAGTGAAAGAGATAGAAATTCTTACACAATGAGTTCAGGGGCTGTGATGCAACCTGGATTGACCATATCTAGACCCACAGCTGGATGAGACATAAGGGTGGACACTCTTGGGGCTGAGAGGTTTGGTGAGGTTGGGTGAGCAAACGCAGACCCTTTAAAGTAATACTGCGTGGTACCCATCGCATGGGGCCCAAATCTCCAGGTTCAAGGGCATCTTCCTACATCGAAAACATGCATGAGAAACCCAGAAGATGGTACACCGTGTGATGGGGAAAGGTTTCGAAAACGCACCTCATTTCTCATCTCCTTGTGCCCGGGTTCGCCATTCCAGCCGCTTTACTAGCAATCTCCCTACTTGGAGCATCAGCACCTTTAACCTCCTGTTCCGTACAGGTTGCAATTTGTCCTGAGGATGAACGGGAAGACGGGGAACCAACGAGAGACTAGCTCTTGGTGTTGGGACAGGCACAGGTCACTCTATTTTCCCATCAGGAAGAAGAATTAACCACAGGCTCAGCCTGCCCCCCAGAACCAGAACAGGGCCTGAAGCCATCCTGCGCTTTTGCGGCCAGCTCCCAAAAAAGCGAGTTGTAAAATGGAGGTTCAGGGCACTGCAATTCACAAACCTGCAGAGTTATAAATGATAACTCTCGTCCACAAATATATTGAGGGAAGGCAAAGAAGAGGATTTGAAATCAAGGCAGAATTGCGCGAAACAGATTTCAGGAGGTAGATACGAATCGCCTTTAAAGCACATGAAAAGCGGCAAAACGTTGACAATGATGCCCTTGGCCAAAAAGGGCGTATGCGTTTTTTCCTGAATATATTCAGGAAAAAACGCATACGCCCTTTTTGGCCAACCAAGCAACCTGGAAAGGCAAATCAGCGCTACAGAGAAGTCTCGCTTCCCATCGGTCAAAAGGGCCATGCTGAAAAAAGTGTCAAAACCAGAAATGCAGGACAGGCCATGGAGAAATGGGACCCTTGCTACACTGATGGGCGGGATGTAAATTGCCAACAGCCACTCTGGAGAAGTGTACGGTGTGTCCTGAAACATCTGAAAAACACAGCTTAGAGAGCATAGGGCACTTCCACTCATGGGGGTATAAATTGGGAAAATTAAAAATCAGCAAGACACAAGCACCCCAAAGTTGAGGGCTGCTCTGTTGACAAGGACCTCCACTTCATTCCACCTTCAATATCCCAGGAAAGAGAAAAATGGATAAAGAAGTTGTGGTCCTTATGTACAATGGAATATCACTCAGCCATGAAATCAATGTCATAAGGTTAGTAGCAGCATGATGAGTGGATTTAGGTACGACGATTCTAAGAGAAATAAATCACACAGAAAAGGACACTTCTCATAAGGTATCACTTATAGAGGGAATGTAAAAACCGTTACACTTGAACTGAATTACAAAACAGAACAGAGTCACACATGCAGAAAACAGACTATGGCTGCTTAACGGGAAAGGTGAGGTGGGGTGATACATAAAACAAGGGTTTCAAATTAGCTCAGATACCGTTCCATAAACCCAATATGTAATAGACAAGACCTACTCCTTGCTCAGAGAACTGGACTCAACACGCCCTATTCACCGCACAAGAATATATCTGACTAGTAATAATCTTAAAACCTATGTATTGATATCTCTCTGTTAGTGTGTCAAGTGGGTGTAAAGTGGCATAAACACAGCCGTGAAAAGCAGCTAAACCCCATTATGAAAATAAATTACTTTGTAAAACCCATGAAACAACGACAGTGAAAGAGATAGAAATTCTTACACAATGAGTTCAGGGGCTGTGATGCAACCTGGATTGACCATATCTAGACCCACAGCTGGATGAGACATAAGGGTGGACACTCTTGGGGCTGAGAGGTTTGGTGAGGTTGGGTGAGCAAACGCAGACCCTTTAAAGTAATACTGCGTGGTACCCATCGCATGGGGCCCAAATCTCCAGGTTCAAGGGCATCTTCCTACATCGAAAACATGCATGAGAAACCCAGAAGATGGTACACCGTGTGATGGGGAAAGGTTTCGAAAACGCACCTCATTTCTCATCTCCTTGTGCCCGGGTTCGCCATTCCAGCCGCTTTACTAGCAATCTCCCTACTTGGAGCATCAGCACCTTTAACCTCCTGTTCCGTACAGGTTGCAATTTGTCCTGAGGATGAACGGGAAGACGGGGAACCAACGAGAGACTAGCTCTTGGTGTTGGGACAGGCACAGGTCACTCTATTTTCCCATCAGGAAGAAGAATTAACCACAGGCTCAGCCTGCCCCCCAGAACCAGAACAGGGCCTGAAGCCATCCTGCGCTTTTGCGGCCAGCTCCCAAAAAAGCGAGTTGTAAAATGGAGGTTCAGGGCACTGCAATTCACAAACCTGCAGAGTTATAAATGATAACTCTCGTCCACAAATATATTGAGGGAAGGCAAAGAAGAGGATTTGAAATCAAGGCAGAATTGCACGAAACAGATTTCAGGAGGTAGATACGAATCGCCTTTAAAGCACATGAAAAGCGGCAAAACGTTGACAATGATGCCCTTGGCCAAAAAGGGCGTATGCGTTTTTTCCTGAATATATTCAGGAAAAAACGCATACGCCCTTTTTGGCCAACCAAGCAACCTGGAAAGGCAAATCAGCGCTACAGAGAAGTCTCGCTTCCCATCGGTCAAAAGGGCCATGCTGAAAAAAGTGTCAAAACCAGAAATGCAGGACAGGCCATGGAGAAATGGGAGCCTTGCTACACTGATGGGCAGGATGTAAATTGCCAACAGCCACTCTGGAGAAGTGTACGGTGAGTCCTGAAACATCTGAAAAACACAGCTTAGAGAGCATAGGGCACTTCCACTCATGGGGGTATAAATTGGGAAAATTAAAAATCAGCAAGACACAAGCACCCCAAAGTTGAGAACTGCTATGTTGACAAGGACCTCCACTTCATTCCACCTTAAATATCCCAGGAAAGAGAAAAATTGATAAACAAGTTGTGGTCCTTATGTACAATGGAATATCACTCAGCCATGAAATCAATGTCATAAGGTTAGTAGCAGCATGATGAGTGGATTTAGGTACGACGATTCTAAGAGAAATAAATCACACAGAAAAGGACACTTCTCATAAGGTATCACTTATAAAGGGAATGTAAAAACCGTTACACTTGAACTGAATTACAAAACAGAACAGAGTCACACATGCAGAAAACAGACTATGGCTGCTTAACGGGAAAGGTGAGGTGGGGTGATACATAAAACAAGGGTATCAAATTAGCTCAGATACCGTTCCATAAACCCAATATGTAATAGACAAGACCTACTCCTTGCTCAGAGAACTGGACTCAACACGCCCTATTCACCGCACAAGAATATATCTGACTAATAATAATCGTAAAACCTATGTATTGATATCTCTCTGTTAGTGTGTCAAGTGGGTGTAAAGCGGCATAAACACAGCAGTGAAAAGCAGCTAAACCCCATTATAAAAATAAATTACTTTGAAACACCCATGAAACAAAGACAGTGAAAGAGAGAGAAATTCTTACACAATGCCTTCAGGGGCTGTGATGCAACCTGGATTGACCATATCTAGACGCACAGCTGGATGAGACATAAGGGTGGACACTCTTGGGCCTGAGAGGTTTGGTGAGGTTGGGTGAGCAAACGCAGACCCTTTAAAGTAATACTGCATGATACCCATCGCATGGGTCCCAAATCTCCAGGTTCAAGGGCATCTTCCTACATCAAAAACATGCATGAGAAACCCAGAAGATGGTACACCGTGTGATGGGGAAAGGTTTCTAAAACGCACCTCATTTCTCATCGCCTTGTGCCCGGGTTCGCCATTCCAGCCGCTTTACTAGCAAGCTCCCTACTTGGAGCATCAGCACCTTTAACCTCCTGTTCCGTACAGGTTGCAATTTGTCCTGAGGATAAACGGGAAGACGTGGAACCAACGAGAGACTAGCTCTTGGTGTTGGGACAGGCACAGGTCACTCTATTTTCCCATCAGAAAGAAGAATTAACCACAGGCTCAGCCTGCCCCCCGGAAGCAGAACAGGGCCTGAAGCCATTCTGCGATTTTGCGGCCAGCTCCCATAAAAACGAGTTGTAAAATGGAGGTTCAGGGCACTGCAATTCACAAACCTGCAGAGTTATAAATGATAACTCTCGTCCACAAATATATTGAGGGAAGGCAAAGAAGAGGAGTTGAAATCAAGGCAGAATTGCAGGAAAGAGATTTCAGGAGGTAGATTCGAATCGCATTTAAAGCACATGAAAAGCGGCAAAACGTTGACAATGATGCCCTTGGCCAAAAAGGGCGTATGCGTTTTTTCCTGAATATATTCAGGAAAAAACGCATACGCCCTTTTTGGCCAACCAAGCAACCTGGAAAGGCAAATCAGCGCTACAAACAAGTCTCGCTTCCCATCGGTCAAAAGGGCCATGCTGAAAAAAGTGTCAAAACCAGAAATGCAGGACAGGCCATGGAGAAATGGGAGCCTTGCTACACTGATGGGCGGGATGTAAATTGCCAACAGCCACTCTGGAGAAGTGTACGGTGAGTCCTGAAACATCTAAAAAACACAGCTTAGAGAGCATAGGGCACTTCCAGTCATGGGGGTATGAATTGGGAAAATGAAAAATCAGCAAGACACAAGCACCCCAAAGTTGAGGGCTGCTCTGTTGACAAGGACCTCCACTTCATTCCACCTTAAATATCCCAGGAAAGAGAAAAATGGGTAAAGAAGTTGTGGTCCTTATGTACAATGGAATATCACTCAGCCATGAAATCAATGTCATAAGGCTAGTAGCAGCATGATGAGTGGATTTAGGTACGACGATTCTAAGTGAAATAAGTCACACAGAAAAGGACACTTCTCATAAGGTATCACTGATAGAGGGAATGTAAAAACCGTTACACTTGAACTGAATTACAAAACAGAACAGAGTCACACATGCAGAAAACACACTATGGCTGCTTAACGGGAAAGGTGAGGTGGGGTGATACATAAAACAAGGGTATCAAATTAGCTCAGATACCATTCCATAAACCCAATATGTAATAGACAAGACCTACTCCTTGCTCAGAGAACTGGACTCAACACGCCCTATTCACCGCACAAGAATATATCTGACTAATAATAATCGTAAAACCTATGTATTGATATCTCTCTGTTAGTGTGTCAAGTGGGTGTAAAGCGGCATAAACACAGCAGTGAAAAGCAGCTAAACCCCATTATAAAAATAAATTACTTTGAAACACCCATGAAACAAAGACAGTGAAAGAGAGAGAAATTCTTACACAATGCGTTCAGGGGCTGTGATGCAACCTGGATTGACCATATCTAGACGCACAGCTGGATGAGACATAAGGGTGGACACTCTTGGGCCTGAGAGGTTTGGTGAGGTTGGGTGAGCAAACGCAGACCCTTTAAAGTAATACTGCATGATACCCATCGCATGGGTCCCAAATCTCCAGGTTCAAGGGCATCTTCCTACATCAAAAACATGCATGAGAAACCCAGAAGATGGTACACCGTGTGATGGGGAAAGGTTTCTAAAACGCACCTCATTTCTCATCTCCTTGTGCCCGGGTTCGCCATTCCAGCCGCTTTACTAGCAAGCTCCCTACTTGGAGCATCAGCACCTTTAACCTCCTGTTCCGTACAGGTTGCAATTTGTCCTGAGGATAAACGGGAAGACGTGGAACCAACGAGAGACTAGCTCTTGGTGTTGGGACAGGCACAGGTCACTCTATTTTCCCATCAGAAAGAAGAATTAACCACAGGCTCAGCCTGCCCCCCGGAACCAGAACAGGGCCTGAAGACATTCTGCGATTTTGCCGCCAGCTCCCATAAAAACGAGTTGTAAAATGGAGGTTCAGGGCACTGCAATTCACAAACCTGCAGAGTTATAAATGATAACTCTCGTCCACAAATATATTGAGGGAAGGCAAAGAAGAGGATTTGAAATCAAGGCAGAATTGCAGGAAAGAGATTTCAGGAGGTAGATTCGAATCGCCTTTAAAGCACATGAAAAGCGGCAAAACGTTGACAATGATGCCCTTGGCCAAAAAGGGCGTATGCGTTTTTTCCTGAATATATTCAGGAAAAAACGCATACGCCCTTTTTGGCCAACCAAGCAACCTGGAAAGGCAAATCAGCGCTACAAACAAGTCTCGCTTCCCATCGGTCAAAAGGGCCATGCTGAAAAAAGTGTCAAAACCAGAAATGCAGGACAGGCCATGGAGAAATGGGAGCCTTGCTACACTGATGGGCGGGATGTAAATTGCCAACAGCCACTCTGGAGAAGTGTACGGTGAGTCCTGAAACATCTGAAAAACACAGCTTAGAGAGCATAGGGCACTTCCACTCATGGGGGTATGAATTGGGAAAATGAAAAATCAGCAAGACACAAGCACCCCAAAGTTGAGGGCTGCTCTGTTGACAAGGACCTGAACTTCATTCCACCTTAAATATCCCAGGAAAGAGAAAAATGGGTAAAGAAGTTGTGGTCCTTATGTACAATGGAATATCACTCAGCCAGGAAATCAATGTCATAAGGCTAGTAGCAGCATGATGAGTGGATTTAGGTACGACGATTCTAAGTGAAATAAGTCACACAGAAAAGGACACTTCTCATAAGGTATCACTGATAGAGGGAATGTAAAAACCGTTACACTTGAACTGAATTACAAAACAGAACAGAGTCACACATGCAGAAAACAGACTATGGCTGCTTAACGGGAAAGGTGAGGTGGGGTGATACATAAAACAAGGGTATCAAATTAGCTCAGATACCGTTCCATAAACCCAATATGTAATAGACAAGACCTACTCCTTGCTCAGAGAACTGGACTCAACACGCCCTATTCACCGCACAAGATTATATCTGACTAGTAATAATCGTAAAGCCTATGTATTGATATCTCTCTGTTAGTGTGTCAAGTGGGTGTAAAGTGGCATAAACACAGCAGTGAAAAGCAGCTAAATCCCATTATGAAAATAAATTACTTTGAAAAACCCATGAAACAAAGACAGTGAACGAGAGAGGAATTCTTACACAATGCGTTCAGGGGCTGTGATGCAACCTGGATTGACCATATCTAGACCCACAGCTGGATGAGACATAAGGGTGGACACTCTTGGGGCTGAGAGGTTTGGTGAGGTTGGGTGAGCAAACGCAGACCCTTTAAAGTAATACTGCGTGGTACCCATCGCATGGGTCCCAAATCTCCAGGTTCAAGGGCATCTTCCTACATCGAAAACATGCATGAGAAACCCAGAAGATGGTACACCGTGTGATGGGGAAAGGTTTCGAAAACGCACCTCATTTCTCATCTCCTTGTGCCCGGGTTCGCCATTCCAGCTGCTTTACTAGCAATCTCCCTACTTGGAGCATCAGCACCTTTAACCTCCTGTTCCGTACAGGTTGCAATTTGTCCTGAGGATGAACGGGAAGACGGGGAACCAACGAGAGACTAGCTCTTGGTGTTGGGACAGGCACAGGTCACTCTATTTTCCCATCAGGAAGAAGAATTAACCACAGGCTCAGCCTGCCCCCCAGAACCAGAACAGGGCCTGAAGCCATCCTGCGCTTTTGCGGCCAGCTCCCAAAAAAGCGAGTTGTAAAATGGAGGTTCAGGGCACTGCAATTCACAAACCTGCAGAGTTATAAATGATAACTCTCGTCCACAAATATATTGAGGGAAGGCAAAGAAGAGGATTTGAAATCAAGGCAGAATTGCACGAAACAGATTTCAGGAGGTAGATACGAATCGCCTTTAAAGCACATGAAAAGCGGCAAAACGTTGACAATGATGCCCTTGGCCAAAAAGGGCGTATGCGTTTTTTCCTGAATATATTCAGGAAAAAACGCATACGCCCTTTTTGGCCAACCAAGCAACCTGGAAAGGCAAATCAGCGCTACAAACAAGTCTCGCTTCCCATCGGTCAAAAGGGCCATGCTGAAAAAAGTGTCAAAACCAGAAATGCAGGACAGGCCATGGAGAAATGGGAGCCTTGCTACACTGATGGGCGGGATGTAAATTGCCAACAGCCACTCTGGAGAAGTGTTCGGTGAGTCCTGAAACATCTAAAAAACACAGCTTAGAGAGCATAGGGCACTTCCAGTCATGGGGGTATGAATTGGGAAAATGAAAAATCAGCAAGACACAAGCACCCCAAAGTTGAGGGCTGCTCTGTTGACAAGGACCTCCACTTCATTCCACCTTAAATATCCCAGGAAAGAGAAAAATGGGTAAAGAAGTTGTGGTCCTTATGTACAATGGAATATCACTCAGCCATGAAATCAATGTCATAAGGCTAGTAGCAGCATGATGAGTGGATTTAGGTACGACGATTCTAAGTGAAATAAGTCACACAGAAAAGGACACTTCTCATAAGGTATCACTGATAGAGGGAATGTAAAAACCGTTACACTTGAACTGAATTACAAAACAGAACAGAGTCACACATGCAGAAAACACACTATGGCTGCTTAACGGGAAAGGTGAGGTGGGGTGATACATAAAACAAGGGTATCAAATTAGCTCAGATACCATTCCATAAACCCAATATGTAATAGACAAGACCTACTCCTTGCTCAGAGAACTGGACTCAACACGCCCTATTCACCGCACAAGAATATATCTGACTAATAATAATCGTAAAACCTATGTATTGATATCTCTCTGTTAGTGTGTCAAGTGGGTGTAAAGCGGCATAAACACAGCAGTGAAAAGCAGCTAAACCCCATTATAAAAATAAATTACTTTGAAACACCCATGAAACAAAGACAGTGAAAGAGAGAGAAATTCTTACACAATGCGTTCAGGGGCTGTGATGCAACCTGGATTGACCATATCTAGACGCACAGCTGGATGAGACATAAGGGTGGACACTCTTGGGCCTGAGAGGTTTGGTGAGGTTGGGTGAGCAAACGCAGACCCTTTAAAGTAATACTGCATGATACCCATCGCATGGGTCCCAAATCTCCAGGTTCAAGGGCATCTTCCTACATCAAAAACATGCATGAGAAACCCAGAAGATGGTACACCGTGTGATGGGGAAAGGTTTCTAAAACGCACCTCATTTCTCATCGCCTTGTGCCCTGGTTCGCCATTCCAGCCGCTTTACTAGCAAGCTCCCTACTTGGAGCATCAGCACCTTTAACCTCCTGTTCCGTACAGGTTGCAATTTGTCCTGAGGATAAACGGGAAGACGTGGAACCAACGAGAGACTAGCTCTTGGTGTTGGGACAGGCACAGGTCACTCTATTTTCCCATCAGAAAGAAGAATTAACCACAGGCTCAGCCTGCCCCCCGGAACCAGAACAGGGCCTGAAGCCATTCTGCGATTTTGCCGCCAGCTCCCATAAAAACGAGTTGTAAAATGGAGGTTCAGGGCACTGCAATTCACAAACCTGCAGAGTTATAAATGATAACTCTCGTCCACAAATATATTGAGGGAAGGCAAAGAAGAGGATTTGAAATCAAGGCAGAATTGCAGGAAAGAGATTTCAGGAGGTAGATTCGAATCGCCTTTAAAGCACATGAAAAGCGGCAAAACGTTGACAATGATGCCCTTGGCCAAAAAGGGCGTATGCGTTTTTTCCTGAATATATTCAGGAAAAAACGCATACGCCCTTTTTGGCCAACCAAGCAACCTGGAAAGGCAAATCAGCGCTACAAACAAGTCTCGCTTCCCATCGGTCAAAAGGGCCATGCTGAAAAAAGTGTCAAAACCAGAAATGCAGGACAGGCCATGGAGAAATGGGAGCCTTGCTACACTGATGGGCGGGATGTAAATTGCCAACAGCCACTCTGGAGAAGTGTACGGTGAGTCCTGAAACATCTGAAAAACACAGCTTAGAGAGCATAGGGCACTTCCACTCATGGGGGTATGAATTGGGAAAATGAAAAATCAGCAAGACACAAGCACCCCAAAGTTGAGGGCTGCTCTGTTGACAAGGACCTCCACTTCATTCCACCTTAAATATCCCAGGAAAGAGAAAAATGGGTAAAGAAGTTGTGGTCCTTATGTACAATGGAATATCACTCAGCCATGAAATCAATGTCATAAGGCTAGTAGCAGCATGATGAGTGGATTTAGGTACGACGATTCTAAGTGAAATAAGTCACACAGAAAAGGACACTTCTCATAAGGTATCACTGATAGAGGGAATGTAAAAACCGTTACACTTGAACTGAATTACAAAACAGAACAGAGTCACACATGCAGAAAACAGACTATGGCTGCTTAACGGGAAAGGTGAGGTGGGGTGATACATAAAACAAGGGTATCAAATTAGCTCAGATACCGTTCCATAAACCCAATATGTAATAGACAAGACCTACTCCTTGCTCAGAGAACTGGACTCAACAAGCCCTATTCACCGCACAAGATTATATCTGACTAGTAATAATCGTAAAGCCTATGTATTGATATCTCTCTGTTAGTGTGTCAAGTGGGTGTAAAGTGGCATAAACACAGCAGTGAAAAGCAGCTAAATCCCATTATGAAAATAAATTACTTTGAAAAACCCATGAAACAAAGACAGTGAACGAGAGAGGAATTCTTACACAATGCGTTCAGGGGCTGTGATGCAACCTGGATTGACCATATCTAGACCCACAGCTGGATGAGACATAAGGGTGGACACTCTTGGGGCTGAGAGGTTTGGTGAGGTTGGGTGAGCAAACGCAGACCCTTTAAAGTAATACTGCGTGGTACCCATCGCATGGGTCCCAAATCTCCAGGTTCAAGGGCATCTTCCTACATCGAAAACATGCATGAGAAACCCAGAAGATGGTACACCGTGTGATGGGGAAAGGTTTCGAAAACGCACCTCATTTCTCATCTCCTTGTGCCCGGGTTCCCCATTCCAGCTGCTTTACTAGCAATCTCCCTACTTGGAGCATCAGCACCTTTAACCTCCTGTTCCGTACAGGTTGCAATTTGTCCTGAGGATGAACGGGAAGACGGGGAACCAACGAGAGACTAGCTCTTGGTGTTGGGACAGGCACAGGTCACTCTATTTTCCCATCAGGAAGAAGAATTAACCACAGGCTCAGCCTGCCCCCCAGAACCAGAACAGGGCCTGAAGCCATCCTGCGCTTTTGCGGCCAGCTCCCAAAAAAGCGAGTTGTAAAATGGAGGTTCAGGGCACTGCAATTCACAAACCTGCAGAGTTATAAATGATAACTCTCGTCCACAAATATATTGAGGGAAGGCAAAGAAGAGGATTTGAAATCAAGGCAGAATTGCACGAAACAGATTTCAGGAGGTAGATACGAATCGCCTTTAAAGCACATGAAAAGCGGCAAAACGTTGACAATGATGCCCTTGGCCAAAAAGGGCGTATGCGTTTTTTCCTGAATATATTCAGGAAAAAACGCATACGCCCTTTTTGGCCAACCAAGCAACCTGGAAAGGCAAATCAGCGCTACAAACAAGTCTCGCTTCCCATCGGTCAAAAGGGCCATGCTGAAAAAAGTGTCAAAACCAGAAATGCAGGACAGGCCATGGAGAAATGGGAGCCTTGCTACACTGATGGGCGGGATGTAAATTGCCAACAGCCACTCTGGAGAAGTGTACGGTGAGTCCTGAAACATCTGAAAAACACAGCTTAGAGAGCATAGGGCACTTCCAGTCATGGGGGTATGAATTGGGAAAATGAAAAATCAGCAAGACACAAGCACCCCAAAGTTGAGGGCTGCTCTGTTGACAAGGACCTCCACTTCATTCCACCTTAAATATCCCAGGAAAGAGAAAAATGGGTAAAGAAGTTGTGGTCCTTATGTACAATGGAATATCACTCAGCCATGAAATCAATGTCATAAGGCTAGTAGCAGCATGATGAGTGGATTTAGGTACGACGATTCTAAGTGAAATAAGTCACACAGAAAAGGACACTTCTCATAAGGTATCACTGATAGAGGGAATGTAAAAACCGTTACACTTGAACTGAATTACAAAACAGAACAGAGTCACACATGCAGAAAACACACTATGGCTGCTTAACGGGAAAGGTGAGGTGGGGTGATACATAAAACAAGGGTATCAAATTAGCTCAGATACCATTCCATAAACCCAATATGTAATAGACAAGACCTACTCCTTGCTCAGAGAACTGGACTCAACACGCCCTATTCACCGCACAAGAATATATCTGACTAATAATAATCGTAAAACCTATGTATTGATATCTCTCTGTTAGTGTGTCAAGTGGGTGTAAAGCGGCATAAACACAGCAGTGAAAAGCAGCTAAACCCCATTATAAAAATAAATTACTTTGAAACACCCATGAAACAAAGACAGTGAAAGAGAGAGAAATTCTTACACAATGCGTTCAGGGGCTGTGATGCAACCTGGATTGACCATATCTAGACGCACAGCTGGATGAGACATAAGGGTGGACACTCTTGGGCCTGAGAGGTTTGGTGAGGTTGGGTGAGCAAACGCAGACCCTTTAAAGTAATACTGCATGATACCCATCGCATGGGTCCCAAATCTCCAGGTTCAAGGGCATCTTCCTACATCAAAAACATGCATGAGAAACCCAGAAGATGGTACACCGTGTGATGGGGAAAGGTTTCTAAAACGCACCTCATTTCTCATCGCCTTGTGCCCGGGTTCGCCATTCCAGCCGCTTTACTAGCAAGCTCCCTACTTGGAGCATCAGCACCTTTAACCTCCTGTTCCGTACAGGTTGCAATTTGTCCTGAGGATAAACGGGAAGACGTGGAACCAACGAGAGACTAGCTCTTGGTGTTGGGACAGGCACAGGTCACTCTATTTTCCCATCAGAAAGAAGAATTAACCACAGGCTCAGCCTGCCCCCCGGAACCAGAACAGGGCCTGAAGCCATTCTGCGATTTTGCCGCCAGCTCCCATAAAAACGAGTTGTAAAATGGAGGTTCAGGGCACTGCAATTCACAAACCTGCAGAGTTATAAATGATAACTCTCGTCCACAAATATATTGAGGGAAGGCAAAGAAGAGGATTTGAAATCAAGGCAGAATTGCAGGAAAGAGATTTCAGGAGGTAGATTCGAATCGCCTTTAAAGCACATGAAAAGCGGCAAAACGTTGACAATGATGCCCTTGGCCAAAAAGGGCGTATGCGTTTTTTCCTGAATATATTCAGGAAAAAACGCATACGCCCTTTTTGGCCAACCAAGCAACCTGGAAAGGCAAATCAGCGCTACAAACAAGTCTCGCTTCCCATCGGTCAAAAGGGCCATGCTGAAAAAAGTGTCAAAACCAGAAATGCAGGACAGGCCATGGAGAAATGGGAGCCTTGCTACACTGATGGGCGGGATGTAAATTGCCAACAGCCACTCTGGAGAAGTGTACGGTGAGTCCTGAAACATCTGAAAAACACAGCTTAGAGAGCATAGGGCACTTCCACTCATGGGGGTATGAATTGGGAAAATGAAAAATCAGCAAGACACAAGCACCCCAAAGTTGAGAACTGCTATGTTGACAAGGACCTCCACTTCATTCCACCTTAAATATCCCAGGAAAGAGAAAAATGGGTAAAGAAGTTGTGGTCCTTATGTACAATGGAATATCACTCAGCCATGAAATCAATGTCATAAGGCTAGCAGCAGCATGATGAGTGGATTTAGGTACGACGATTCTAAGTGAAATAAGTCACACAGAAAAGGACACTTCTCATAAGGTATCACTGATAGAGGGAATGTAAAAACCGTTACACTTGAACTGAATTACAAAACAGAACAGAGTCACACATGCAGAAAACACACTATGGCTGCTTAACGGGAAAGGTGAGGTGGGGTGATACATAAAACAAGGGTATCAAATTAGCTCAGATACCGTTCCATAAACCCAATATGTAATAGACAAGACCTACTCCTTGCTCAGAGAACTGGACTCAACACGCCCTATTCACCGCACAAGATTATATCTGACTAGTAATAATCGTAAAGCCTATGTATTGATATCTCTCTGTTAGTGTGTCAAGTGGGTGTAAAGTGGCATAAACACAGCAGTGAAAAGCAGCTAAATCCCATTATGAAAATAAATTACTTTGAAAAACCCATGAAACAAAGACAGTGAACGAGAGAGGAATTCTTACACAATGCGTTCAGGGGCTGTGATGCAACCTGGATTGACCATATCTAGACCCACAGCTGGATGAGACATAAGGGTGGACACTCTTGGGGCTGAGAGGTTTGGTGAGGTTGGGTGAGCAAACGCAGACCCTTTAAAGTAATACTGCGTGGTACCCATCGCATGGGTCCCAAATCTCCAGGTTCAAGGGCATCTTCCTACATCGAAAACATGCATGAGAAACCCAGAAGATGGTACACCGTGTGATGGGGAAAGGTTTCGAAAACGCACCTCATTTCTCATCTCCTTGTGCCCGGGTTCGCCATTCCAGCCGCTTTACTAGCAAGCTCCCTACTTGGAGCATCAGCACCTTTAACCTCCTGTTCCGTACAGGTTGCAATTTGTCCTGAGGATGAACGGGAAGACGGGGAACCAACGAGAGACTAGCTCTTGGTGTTGGGACAGGCACAGGTCACTCTATTTTCCCATCAGGAAGAAGAATTAACCACAGGCTCAGCCTGCCCCCCAGAACCAGAACAGGGCCTGAAGCCATCCTGCGCTTTTGCGGCCAGCTCCCAAAAAAGCGAGTTGTAAAATGGAGGTTCAGGGCACTGCAATTCACAAACCTGCAGAGTTATAAATGATAACTCTCGTCCACAAATATATTGAGGGAAGGCAAAGAAGAGGAGTTGAAATCAAGGCAGAATTGCAGGAAAGAGATTTCAGGAGGTAGATTCGAATCGCATTTAAAGCACATGAAAAGCGGCAAAACGTTGACAATGATGCCCTTGGCCAAAAAGGGCGTATGCGTTTTTTCCTGAATATATTCAGGAAAAAACGCATACGCCCTTTTTGGCCAACCAAGCAACCTGGAAAGGCAAATCAGCGCTACAAACAAGTCTCGCTTCCCATCGGTCAAAAGGGCCATGCTGAAAAAAGTGTCAAAACCAGAAATGCAGGACAGGCCATGGAGAAATGGGAGCCTTGCTACACTGATGGGCGGGATGTAAATTGCCAACAGCCACTCTGGAGAAGTGTACGGTGAGTCCTGAAACATCTAAAAAACACAGCTTAGAGAGCATAGGGCACTTCCAGTCATGGGGGTATGAATTGGGAAAATGAAAAATCAGCAAGACACAAGCACCCCAAAGTTGAGGGCTGCTCTGTTGACAAGGACCTCCACTTCATTCCACCTTAAATATCCCAGGAAAGAGAAAAATGGGTAAAGAAGTTGTGGTCCTTATGTACAATGGAATATCACTCAGCCATGAAATCAATGTCATAAGGCTAGTAGCAGCATGATGAGTGGATTTAGGTACGACGATTCTAAGTGAAATAAGTCACACAGAAAAGGACACTTCTCATAAGGTATCACTGATAGAGGGAATGTAAAAACCGTTACACTTGAACTGAATTACAAAACAGAACAGAGTCACACATGCAGAAAACACACTATGGCTGCTTAACGGGAAAGGTGAGGTGGGGTGATACATAAAACAAGGGTATCAAATTAGCTCAGATACCATTCCATAAACCCAATATGTAATAGACAAGACCTACTCCTTGCTCAGAGAACTGGACTCAACACGCCCTATTCACCGCACAAGAATATATCTGACTAATAATAATCGTAAAACCTATGTATTGATATCTCTCTGTTAGTGTGTCAAGTGGGTGTAAAGCGGCATAAACACAGCAGTGAAAAGCAGCTAAACCCCATTATAAAAATAAATTACTTTGAAACACCCATGAAACAAAGACAGTGAAAGAGAGAGAAATTCTTACACAATGCGTTCAGGGGCTGTGATGCAACCTGGATTGACCATATCTAGACGCACAGCTGGATGAGACATAAGGGTGGACACTCTTGGGCCTGAGAGGTTTGGTGAGGTTGGGTGAGCAAACGCAGACCCTTTAAAGTAATACTGCATGATACCCATCGCATGGGTCCCAAATCTCCAGGTTCAAGGGCATCTTCCTACATCAAAAACATGCATGAGAAACCCAGAAGATGGTACACCGTGTGATGGGGAAAGGTTTCTAAAACGCACCTCATTTCTCATCTCCTTGTGCCCGGGTTCGCCATTCCAGCCGCTTTACTAGCAAGCTCCCTACTTGGAGCATCAGCACCTTTAACCTCCTGTTCCGTACAGGTTGCAATTTGTCCTGAGGATAAACGGGAAGACGTGGAACCAACGAGAGACTAGCTCTTGGTGTTGGGACAGGCACAGGTCACTCTATTTTCCCATCAGAAAGAAGAATTAACCACAGGCTCAGCCTGCCCCCCGGAACCAGAACAGGGCCTGAAGACATTCTGCGATTTTGCCGCCAGCTCCCATAAAAACGAGTTGTAAAATGGAGGTTCAGGGCACTGCAATTCACAAACCTGCAGAGTTATAAATGATAACTCTCGTCCACAAATATATTGAGGGAAGGCAAAGAAGAGGATTTGAAATCAAGGCAGAATTGCAGGAAAGAGATTTCAGGAGGTAGATTCGAATCGCCTTTAAAGCACATGAAAAGCGGCAAAACGTTGACAATGATGCCCTTGGCCAAAAAGGGCGTATGCGTTTTTTCCTGAATATATTCAGGAAAAAACGCATACGCCCTTTTTGGCCAACCAAGCAACCTGGAAAGGCAAATCAGCGCTACAAACAAGTCTCGCTTCCCATCGGTCAAAAGGGCCATGCTGAAAAAAGTGTCAAAACCAGAAATGCAGGACAGGCCATGGAGAAATGGGAGCCTTGCTACACTGATGGGCGGGATGTAAATTGCCAACAGCCACTCTGGAGAAGTGTACGGTGAGTCCTGAAACATCTGAAAAACACAGCTTAGAGAGCATAGGGCACTTCCACTCATGGGGGTATGAATTGGGAAAATGAAAAATCAGCAAGACACAAGCACCCCAAAGTTGAGGGCTGCTCTGTTGACAAGGACCTCCACTTCATTCCACCTTAAATATCCCAGGAAAGAGAAAAATGGGTAAAGAAGTTGTGGTCCTTATGTACAATGGAATATCACTCAGCCAGGAAATCAATGTCATAAGGCTAGTAGCAGCATGATGAGTGGATTTAGGTACGACGATTCTAAGTGAAATAAGTCACACAGAAAAGGACACTTCTCATAAGGTATCACTGATAGAGGGAATGTAAAAACCGTTACACTTGAACTGAATTACAAAACAGAACAGAGTCACACATGCAGAAAACAGACTATGGCTGCTTAACGGGAAAGGTGAGGTGGGGTGATACATAAAACAAGGGTATCAAATTAGCTCAGATACCGTTCCATAAACCCAATATGTAATAGACAAGACCTACTCCTTGCTCAGAGAACTGGACTCAACACGCCCTATTCACCGCACAAGATTATATCTGACTAGTAATAATCGTAAAGCCTATGTATTGATATCTCTCTGTTAGTGTGTCAAGTGGGTGTAAAGTGGCATAAACACAGCAGTGAAAAGCAGCTAAATCCCATTATGAAAATAAATTACTTTGAAAAACCCATGAAACAAAGACAGTGAACGAGAGAGGAATTCTTACACAATGCGTTCAGGGGCTGTGATGCAACCTGGATTGACCATATCTAGACCCACAGCTGGATGAGACATAAGGGTGGACACTCTTGGGGCTGAGAGGTTTGGTGAGGTTGGGTGAGCAAACGCAGACCCTTTAAAGGAATACTGCGTGGTACCCATCGCATGGGTCCCAAATCTCCAGGTTCAAGGGCATCTTCCTACATCGAAAACATGCATGAGAAACCCAGAAGATGGTACACCGTGTGATGGGGAAAGGTTTCGAAAACGCACCTCATTTCTCATCTCCTTGTGCCCGGGTTCGCCATTCCAGCCGCTTTACTAGCAATCTCCCTACTTGGAGCATCAGCACCTTTAACCTCCTGTTCCGTACAGGTTGCAATTTGTCCTGAGGATGAACGGGAAGACGGGGAACCAACGAGAGACTAGCTCTTGGTGTTGGGACAGGCACAGGTCACTCTATTTTCCCATCAGGAAGAAGAATTAACCACAGGCTCAGCCTGCCCCCCAGAACCAGAACAGGGCCTGAAGCCATCCTGCGCTTTTGCGGCCAGCTCCCAAAAAAGCGAGTTGTAAAATGGAGGTTCAGGGCACTGCAATTCACAAACCTGCAGAGTTATAAATGATAACTCTCGTCCACAAATATATTGAGGGAAGGCAAAGAAGAGGATTTGAAATCAAGGCAGAATTGCACGAAACAGATTTCAGGAGGTAGATACGAATCGCCTTTAAAGCACATGAAAAGCGGCAAAACGTTGACAATGATGCCCTTGGCCAAAAAGGGCGTATGCGTTTTTTCCTGAATATATTCAGGAAAAAACGCATACGCCCTTTTTGGCCAACCAAGCAACCTGGAAAGGCAAATCAGCGCTACAAACAAGTCTCGCTTCCCATCGGTCAAAAGGGCCATGCTGAAAAAAGTGTCAAAACCAGAAATGCAGGACAGGCCATGGAGAAATGGGAGCCTTGCTACACTGATGGGCGGGATGTAAATTGCCAACAGCCACTCTGGAGAAGTGTTCGGTGAGTCCTGAAACATCTAAAAAACACAGCTTAGAGAGCATAGGGCACTTCCAGTCATGGGGGTATGAATTGGGAAAATGAAAAATCAGCAAGACACAAGCACCCCAAAGTTGAGGGCTGCTCTGTTGACAAGGACCTCCACTTCATTCCACCTTCAATATCCCAGGAAAGAGAAAAATGGGTAAAGAAGTTGTGGTCCTTATGTACAATGGAATATCACTCAGCCATGAAATCAATGTCATAAGGCTAGTAGCAGCATGATGAGTGGATTTAGGTACGACGATTCTAAGTGAAATAAGTCACACAGAAAAGGACACTTCTCATAAGGTATCACTGATAGAGGGAATGTAAAAACCGTTACACTTGAACTGAATTACAAAACAGAACAGAGTCACACATGCAGAAAACACACTATGGCTGCTTAACGGGAAAGGTGAGGTGGGGTGATACATAAAACAAGGGTATCAAATTAGCTCAGATACCATTCCATAAACCCAATATGTAATAGACAAGACCTACTCCTTGCTCAGAGAACTGGACTCAACACGCCCTATTCACCGCACAAGAATATATCTGACTAATAATAATCGTAAAACCTATGTATTGATATCTCTCTGTTAGTGTGTCAAGTGGGTGTAAAGCGGCATAAACACAGCAGTGAAAAGCAGCTAAACCCCATTATAAAAATAAATTACTTTGAAACACCCATGAAACAAAGACAGTGAAAGAGAGAGAAATTCTTACACAATGCGTTCAGGGGCTGTGATGCAACCTGGATTGACCATATCTAGACGCACAGCTGGATGAGACATAAGGGTGGACACTCTTGGGCCTGAGAGGTTTGGTGAGGTTGGGTGAGCAAACGCAGACCCTTTAAAGTAATACTGCATGATACCCATCGCATGGGTCCCAAATCTCCAGGTTCAAGGGCATCTTCCTACATCAAAAACATGCATGAGAAACCCAGAAGATGGTACACCGTGTGATGGGGAAAGGTTTCTAAAACGCACCTCATTTCTCATCGCCTTGTGCCCTGGTTCGCCATTCCAGCCGCTTTACTAGCAAGCTCCCTACTTGGAGCATCAGCACCTTTAACCTCCTGTTCCGTACAGGTTGCAATTTGTCCTGAGGATAAACGGGAAGACGTGGAACCAACGAGAGACTAGCTCTTGGTGTTGGGACAGGCACAGGTCACTCTATTTTCCCATCAGAAAGAAGAATTAACCACAGGCTCAGCCTGCCCCCCGGAACCAGAACAGGGCCTGAAGCCATTCTGCGATTTTGCCGCCAGCTCCCATAAAAACGAGTTGTAAAATGGAGGTTCAGGGCACTGCAATTCACAAACCTGCAGAGTTATAAATGATAACTCTCGTCCACAAATATATTGAGGGAAGGCAAAGAAGAGGATTTGAAATCAAGGCAGAATTGCAGGAAAGAGATTTCAGGAGGTAGATTCGAATCGCCTTTAAAGCACATGAAAAGCGGCAAAACGTTGACAATGATGCCCTTGGCCAAAAAGGGCGTATGCGTTTTTTCCTGAATATATTCAGGAAAAAACGCATACGCCCTTTTTGGCCAACCAAGCAACCTGGAAAGGCAAATCAGCGCTACAAACAAGTCTCGCTTCCCATCGGTCAAAAGGGCCATGCTGAAAAAAGTGTCAAAACCAGAAATGCAGGACAGGCCATGGAGAAATGGGAGCCTTGCTACACTGATGGGCGGGATGTAAATTGCCAACAGCCACTCTGGAGAAGTGTACGGTGAGTCCTGAAACATCTGAAAAACACAGCTTAGAGAGCATAGGGCACTTCCACTCATGGGGGTATGAATTGGGAAAATGAAAAATCAGCAAGACACAAGCACCCCAAAGTTGAGGGCTGCTCTGTTGACAAGGACCTCCACTTCATTCCACCTTAAATATCCCAGGAAAGAGAAAAATGGGTAAAGAAGTTGTGGTCCTTATGTACAATGGAATATCACTCAGCCATGAAATCAATGTCATAAGGCTAGTAGCAGCATGATGAGTGGATTTAGGTACGACGATTCTAAGTGAAATAAGTCACACAGAAAAGGACACTTCTCATAAGGTATCACTGATAGAGGGAATGTAAAAACCGTTACACTTGAACTGAATTACAAAACAGAACAGAGTCACACATGCAGAAAACAGACTATGGCTGCTTAACGGGAAAGGTGAGGTGGGGTGATACATAAAACAAGGGTATCAAATTAGCTCAGATACCGTTCCATAAACCCAATATGTAATAGACAAGACCTACTCCTTGCTCAGAGAACTGGACTCAACAAGCCCTATTCACCGCACAAGATTATATCTGACTAGTAATAATCGTAAAGCCTATGTATTGATATCTCTCTGTTAGTGTGTCAAGTGGGTGTAAAGTGGCATAAACACAGCAGTGAAAAGCAGCTAAATCCCATTATGAAAATAAATTACTTTGAAAAACCCATGAAACAAAGACAGTGAACGAGAGAGGAATTCTTACACAATGCGTTCAGGGGCTGTGATGCAACCTGGATTGACCATATCTAGACCCACAGCTGGATGAGACATAAGGGTGGACACTCTTGGGGCTGAGAGGTTTGGTGAGGTTGGGTGAGCAAACGCAGACCCTTTAAAGTAATACTGCGTGGTACCCATCGCATGGGTCCCAAATCTCCAGGTTCAAGGGCATCTTCCTACATCGAAAACATGCATGAGAAACCCAGAAGATGGTACACCGTGTGATGGGGAAAGGTTTCGAAAACGCACCTCATTTCTCATCTCCTTGTGCCCGGGTTCGCCATTCCAGCCGCTTTACTAGCAATCTCCCTACTTGGAGCATCAGCACCTTTAACCTCCTGTTCCGTACAGGTTGCAATTTGTCCTGAGGATGAACGGGAAGACGGGGAACCAACGAGAGACTAGCTCTTGGTGTTGGGACAGGCACAGGTCACTCTATTTTCCCATCAGGAAGAAGAATTAACCACAGGCTCAGCCTGCCCCCCAGAACCAGAACAGGGCCTGAAGCCATCCTGCGCTTTTGCGGCCAGCTCCCAAAAAAGCGAGTTGTAAAATGGAGGTTCAGGGCACTGCAATTCACAAACCTGCAGAGTTATAAATGATAACTCTCGTCCACAAATATATTGAGGGAAGGCAAAGAAGAGGATTTGAAATCAAGGCAGAATTGCAGGAAAGAGATTTCAGGAGGTAGATACGAATCGCCTTTAAAGCACATGAAAAGCGGCAAAACGTTGACAATGATGCCCTTGGCCAAAAAGGGCGTATGCGTTTTTTCCTGAATATATTCAGGAAAAAACGCATACGCCCTTTTTGGCCAACCAAGCAACCTGGAAAGGCAAATCAGCGCTACAAACAAGTCTCGCTTCCCATCGGTCAAAAGGGCCATGCTGAAAAAAGTGTCAAAACCAGAAATGCAGGACAGGCCATGGAGAAATGGGAGCCTTGCTACACTGATGGGCGGGATGTAAATTGCCAACAGCCACTCTGGAGAAGTGTACGGTGAGTCCTGAAACATCTGAAAAACACAGCTTAGAGAGCATAGGGCACTTCCAGTCATGGGGGTATGAATTGGGAAAATGAAAAATCAGCAAGACACAAGCACCCCAAAGTTGAGGGCTGCTCTGTTGACAAGGACCTCCACTTCATTCCACCTTAAATATCCCAGGAAAGAGAAAAATGGGTAGAAGAAGTTGTGGTCCTTATGTACAATGGAATATCACTCAGCCATGAAATCAATGTCATAAGGCTAGTAGCAGCATGATGAGTGGATTTAGGTACGACGATTCTAAGTGAAATAAGTCACACAGAAAAGGACACTTCTCATAAGGTATCACTGATAGAGGGAATGTAAAAACCGTTACACTTGAACTGAATTACAAAACAGAACAGAGTCACACATGCAGAAAACACACTATGGCTGCTTAACGGGAAAGGTGAGGTGGGGTGATACATAAAACAAGGGTATCAAATTAGCTCAGATACCATTCCATAAACCCAATATGTAATAGACAAGACCTACTCCTTGCTCAGAGAACTGGACTCAACACGCCCTATTCACCGCACAAGAATATATCTGACTAATAATAATCGTAAAACCTATGTATTGATATCTCTCTGTTAGTGTGTCAAGTGGGTGTAAAGCGGCATAAACACAGCAGTGAAAAGCAGCTAAACCCCATTATAAAAATAAATTACTTTGAAACACCCATGAAACAAAGACAGTGAAAGAGAGAGAAATTCTTACACAATGCGTTCAGGGGCTGTGATGCAACCTGGATTGACCATATCTAGACGCACAGCTGGATGAGACATAAGGGTGGACACTCTTGGGCCTGAGAGGTTTGGTGAGGTTGGGTGAGCAAACGCAGACCCTTTAAAGTAATACTGCATGATACCCATCGCATGGGTCCCAAATCTCCAGGTTCAAGGGCATCTTCCTACATCAAAAACATGCATGAGAAACCCAGAAGATGGTACACCGTGTGATGGGGAAAGGTTTCTAAAACGCACCTCATTTCTCATCGCCTTGTGCCCGGGTTCGCCATTCCAGCCGCTTTACTAGCAAGCTCCCTACTTGGAGCATCAGCACCTTTAACCTCCTGTTCCGTACAGGTTGCAATTTGTCCTGAGGATAAACAGGAAGACGTGGAACCAACGAGAGACTAGCTCTTGGTGTTGGGACAGGCACAGGTCACTCTATTTTCCCATCAGAAAGAAGAATTAACCACAGGCTCAGCCTGCCCCCCGGAACCAGAACAGGGCCTGAAGCCATTCTGCGATTTTGCCGCCAGCTCCCATAAAAACGAGTTGTAAAATGGAGGTTCAGGGCACTGCAATTCACAAACCTGCAGAGTTATAAATGATAACTCTCGTCCACAAATATATTGAGGGAAGGCAAAGAAGAGGATTTGAAATCAAGGCAGAATTGCAGGAAAGAGATTTCAGGAGGTAGATTCGAATCGCCTTTAAAGCACATGAAAAGCGGCAAAACGTTGACAATGATGCCCTTGGCCAAAAAGGGCGTATGCGTTTTTTCCTGAATATATTCAGGAAAAAACGCATACGCCCTTTTTGGCCAACCAAGCAACCTGGAAAGGCAAATCAGCGCTACAAACAAGTCTCGCTTCCCATCGGTCAAAAGGGCCATGCTGAAAAAAGTGTCAAAACCAGAAATGCAGGACAGGCCATGGAGAAATGGGAGCCTTGCTACACTGATGGGCGGGATGTAAATTGCCAACAGCCACTCTGGAGAAGTGTACGGTGAGTCCTGAAACATCTGAAAAACACAGCTTAGAGAGCATAGGGCACTTCCACTCATGGGGGTATGAATTGGGAAAATGAAAAATCAGCAAGACACAAGCACCCCAAAGTTGAGAACTGCTATGTTGACAAGGACCTCCACTTCATTCCACCTTAAATATCCCAGGAAAGAGAAAAATGGGTAAAGAAGTTGTGGTCCTTATGTACAATGGAATATCACTCAGCCATGAAATCAATGTCATAAGGCTAGTAGCAGCATGATGAGTGGATTTAGGTACGACGATTCTAAGTGAAATAAGTCACACAGAAAAGGACACTTCTCATAAGGTATCACTGATAGAGGGAATGTAAAAACCGTTACACTTGAACTGAATTACAAAACAGAACAGAGTCACACATGCAGAAAACACACTATGGCTGCTTAACGGGAAAGGTGAGGTGGGGTGATACATAAAACAAGGGTATCAAATTAGCTCAGATACCGTTCCATAAACCCAATATGTAATAGACAAGACCTACTCCTTGCTCAGAGAACTGGACTCAACACGCCCTATTCACCGCACAAGATTATATCTGACTAGTAATAATCGTAAAGCCTATGTATTGATATCTCTCTGTTAGTGTGTCAAGTGGGTGTAAAGTGGCATAAACACAGCAGTGAAAAGCAGCTAAATCCCATTATGAAAATAAATTACTTTGAAAAACCCATGAAACAAAGACAGTGAACGAGAGAGGAATTCTTACACAATGCGTTCAGGGGCTGTGATGCAACCTGGATTGACCATATCTAGACCCACAGCTGGATGAGACATAAGGGTGGACACTCTTGGGGCTGAGAGGTTTGGTGAGGTTGGGTGAGCAAACGCAGACCCTTTAAAGTAATACTGCGTGGTACCCATCGCATGGGTCCCAAATCTCCAGGTTCAAGGGCATCTTCCTACATCGAAAACATGCATGAGAAACCCAGAAGATGGTACACCGTGTGATGGGGAAAGGTTTCGAAAACGCACCTCATTTCTCATCTCCTTGTGCCCGGGTTCGCCATTCCAGCCGCTTTACTAGCAATCTCCCTACTTGGAGCATCAGCACCTTTAACCTCCTGTTCCGTACAGGTTGCAATTTGTCCTGAGGATGAACGGGAAGACGGGGAACCAACGAGAGACTAGCTCTTGGTGTTGGGACAGGCACAGGTCACTCTATTTTCCCATCAGGAAGAAGAATTAACCACAGGCTCAGCCTGCCCCCCAGAACCAGAACAGGGCCTGAAGCCATCCTGCGCTTTTGCGGCCAGCTCCCAAAAAAGCGAGTTGTAAAATGGAGGTTCAGGGCACTGCAATTCACAAACCTGCAGAGTTATAAATGATAACTCTCGTCCACAAATATATTGAGGGAAGGCAAAGAAGAGGATTTGAAATCAAGGCAGAATTGCACGAAACAGATTTCAGGAGGTAGATACGAATCGCCTTTAAAGCACATGAAAAGCGGCAAAACGTTGACAATGATGCCCTTGGCCAAAAAGGGCGTATGCGTTTTTTCCTGAATATATTCAGGAAAAAACGCATACGCCCTTTTTGGCCAACCAAGCAACCTGGAAAGGCAAATCAGCGCTACAGAGAAGTCTCGCTTCCCATCGGTCAAAAGGGCCATGCTGAAAAAAGTGTCAAAACCAGAAATGCAGGACAGGCCATGGAGAAATGGGAGCCTTGCTACACTGATGGGCGGGATGTAAATTGCCAACAGCCACTCTGGAGAAGTGTACGGTGAGTCCTGAAACATCTGAAAAACACAGCTTAGAGAGCATAGGGCACTTCCACTCATGGGGGTATAAATTGGGAAAATTAAAAATCAGCAAGACACAAGCACCCCAAAGTTGAGAACTGCTATGTTGACAAGGACCTCCACTTCATTCCACCTTACATATCCCAGGAAAGAGAAAAATTGATAAAGAAGTTGTTGTCCTTATGTACAATGGAATATCACTCAGCCATGAAATCAATGTCATAAGGTTAGTAGCAGCATGATGAGTGGATATAGGGACGACGATTCTAAGTGAAATAAGTCACACAGAAAAGGACACCTCTCATAAGGTATCACTGATAGAGGGAATGTAAAAACCGTTACACTTGAACTGAATTACAAAACAGAACAGAGTCACACATGCAGAAAACAGACTATGGCTGCTTAACGGGAAAGGTGAGGTGGGGTGATACATAAAACAAGGGTATCAAATTAGCTCAGATACCGTTCCATAAACCCAATATGTAATAGACAAGACCTACTCCTTGCTCAGAGAACTGGACTCAACACGCCCTATTCACCGCACAAGAATATATCTGACTAGTAATAATCTTAAAACCTATGTATTGATATCTCTCTGTTAGTGTGTCAAGTGGGTGTAAAGCGGCATAAACACAGCAGTGAAAAGCAGCTAAACACCATTATGGAAATAAATTACTTTGTAAAACCCATGAAACAACGACAGTGAAAGAGATAGAAATTCTTACACAATGAGTTCAGGGGCTGTGATGCAACCTGGATTGACCATATCTAGACCCACAGCTGGATGAGACATAAGGGTGGACACTCTTGGGGCTGAGAGGTTTGGTGAGGTTGGGTGAGCAAACGCAGACCCTTTAAAGTAATACTGCGTGGTACCCATCGCATGGGTCCCAAATCTCCAGGTTCAAGGGCATCTTCCTACATCGAAAACATGCATGAGAAACCCAGAAGATGGTACACCGTGTGATGGGGAAAGGTTTCGAAAACGCACCACATTTCTCATCTCCTTGTGCCCGGGTTCGCCATTCCAGCCGCTTTACTAGCAATCTCCCTACTTGGAGCATCAGCACCTTTAACCTCCTGTTCCGTACAGGTTGCAATTTGTCCTGAGGATGAACGGGAAGACGGGGAACCAACGAGAGACTAGCTCTTGGTGTTGGGACAGGCACAGGTCACTCTATTTTCCCATCAAGAAGAAGAATTAACCACAGGCTCAGCCTGCCCCCCAGAACCAGAACAGGGCCTGAAGCCATCCTGCGCTTTTGCGGCCAGCTCCCAAAAAAGCGAGTTGTAAAATGGAGGTTCAGGGCACTGCAATTCACAAACCTGCAGAGTTATAAATGATAACTCTCGTCCACAAATATATTGAGGGAAGGCAAAGAAGAGGATTTGAAATCAAGGCAGAATTGCACGAAACAGATTTCAGGAGGTAGATACGAATCGCCTTTAAAGCACATGAAAAGCGGCAAAACGTTGAACAATGATGCCCTTGGCCAAAAAGGGCGTATGCGTTTTTTCCTGAATATATTCAGGAAAAATCGCATACGCCCTTTTTGGCCAACCAAGCAACCTGGAAAGGCAAATCAGCGCTACAGAGAAGTCTCGCTTCCCATCGGTCAAAAGGGCCATGCTGAAAAAAGTGTCAAAACCAGAAATGCAGGACAGGCCATGGAGAAATGGGAGCCTTGGTACACTGATGGGCGGGATGTAAATTGCCAACAGCCACTCTGGAGAAGTGTACGGTGTGTCCTGAAACATCTGAAAAACACAGCTTAGAGAGCATAGGGCACTTCCACTCATGGGGGTATAAATTGGGAAAATGAAAAATCAGCAAGACACAAGCACCCCAAAGTTGAGGGCTGCTCTGTTGACAAGGACCTCCACTTCATTCCACCTTCAATATCCCAGGAAAGAGAAAAATGGATAAAGAAGTTGTGGTCCTTATGTACAATGGAATATCACTCAGCCATGAAATCAATGTCATAAGGTTAGTAGCAGCATGATGAGTGGATTTAGGTACGACGATTCTAAGTGAAATAAGTCACACAGAAAAGGAAACTTCTCATAAGGTATCACTTATAGAGGGAATGTAAAAACCGTTACACTTGAACTGAATTACAAAACAGAACAGAGTCACACATGCAGAAAACACACTATGGCTGCTTGACGGGAAAGGTGAGGTGGGGTGATACATAAAACAAGGGTATCAAATTAGCTCAGATACCGTTCCATAAACCCAATATGTAGTAGACAAGACCTACTCCTTGCTCAGAGAACTGGACTCAACACGCCCTATTCACCGCACAAGAATATATCTGACTAGTAATAATCGTAAAGCCTATGTATTGATATCTCTCTGTTAGTGTGTCAAGTGGGTGTAAAGCGGCATAAACACAGCAGTGAAAAGGAGCTAAACCCCATTATAAAAATAAATTACTTTGAAACACCCATGAAACAAAGACAGTGAAAGAGAGAGAAATTCTTACACAATGCGTTCAGGGGCTGTGATGCAACCTGGATTGACCATATCTAGACTCACAGCTGGATCAGACATAAGGGTGGACACTCTTGGGGCTGAGAGGTTTGGTGAGGTTGGGTGAGCAAACGCAGACCCTTTAAAGTAATACTGCATGGTACCCATCGCATGGGTCCCAAATCTCCAGCTTCAAGGGCATCTTCCTACATCAAAAACATGCATGAGAAACCCAGAAGATGGTACACAGTGTGATGGGGAAAGGTTTCTAAAACGCACCTCATTTCTCATTGCCTTGTGCCCGGGTTCGCCATTCCAGCCGCTTTACTAGCAAGCTCCCTACTTGGAGCATCAGCACCTTTAACCTCCTGTTCCGTACAGGTTGCAATTTGTCCTGAGGATAAACGGGAAGACGTGGAACCAACGAGAGACTAGCTCTTGGTGTTGGGACAGGCACAGGTCACTCTATTTTCCCATCAGAAAGAAGAATTAACCACAGGCTCAGCCTGCCCCCCGGAAGCAGAACAGGGCCTGAAGCCATTCTGCGATTTTGCGGCCAGCTCCCATAAAAACGAGTTGTAAAATGGAGGTTCAGGGCACTGCAATTCACAAACCTGCAGAGTTATAAATGATAACTCTCGTCCACAAATATATTGAGGGAAGGCAAAGAAGAGGATTTGAAATCAAGGCAGAATTGCAGGAAAGAGATTTCAGGAGGTAGATTCGAATCGCATTTAAAGCACATGAAAAGCGGCAAAACGTTGACAATGATGCCCTTGGCCAAAAAGGGCGTATGCGTTTTTTCCTGAATATATTCAGGAAAAAACGCATACGCCCTTTTTGGCCAACCAAGCAACCTGGAAAGGCAAATCAGCGCTACAAAGAAGTCTCGCTTCCCATCGGTCAAAAGGGCCATGCTGAAAAAAGTGTCAAAACCAGAAATGCAGGACAGGCCATGGAGAAATGGGAGCCTTGCTACACTGATGGGCGGGATGTAAATTGCCAACAGCCACTCTGGAGAAGTGTACGGTGAGTCCTGAAACATCTAAAAAACACAGCTTAGAGAGCATAGGGCACTTCCACTCATGGGGGTATGAATTGGGAAAATGAAAAATCAGCAAGACACAAGCACCCCAAAGTTTAGGGCTGCTCTGTTGACAAGGACCTCCACTTCATTCCACCTTAAATATCCCAGGAAAGAGAAACATGGGTAAAGAAGTTGTGGTCCTTATGTACAATGGAATATCACTCAGCCATGAAATCAATGTCATAAGGCTAGTAGCAGCATGATGAGTGGATTTAGGTACGACGATTCTAAGTGAAATAAGTCACACAGAAAAGGACACTTCTCATAAGGTATCACTGATAGAGGGAATGTAAAAACCGTTACACTTGAACTGAATTACAAAACAGAACAGAGTCACACATGCAGAAAACACACTATGGCTGCTTAACGGGAAAGGTGAGGTGGGGTGATACATAAAACAAGGGTATCAAATTAGCTCAGATACCATTCCATAAACCCAATATGTAATAGACAAGACCTACTCCTTGCTCAGAGAACTGGACTCAACACGCCCTATTCACCGCACAAGAATATATCTGACTAATAATAATCGTAAAACCTATGTATTGATATCTCTCTGTTAGTGTGTCAAGTGGGTGTAAAGCGGCATAAACACAGCAGTGAAAAGCAGCTAAACCCCATTATAAAAATAAATTACTTTGAAACACCCATGAAAAAAAGACAGTGAAAGAGAGAGAAATTCTTACACAATGCGTTCAGGGGCTGTGATGCAACCTGGATTGCCCATATCTAGACTCACAGCTGGATCAGACATAAGGGTGGACACTCTTGGGGCTGAGAGGTTTGGTGAGGTTGGGTGAGCAAACGCAGACCCTTTAAAGTAATACTGCATGGTACCCATCGCATGGGTCCCAAATCTCCAGCTTCAAGGGCATCTTCCTACATCAAAACATGCATGAGAAACCCAGAAGATGGTACACAGTGTGATGGGGAAAGGTTTCTAAAACGCACCTCATTTCTCATCGCCTTGTGCCCGGGTTCGCCATTCCAGCCGCTTTACTAGCAAGCTCCCTACTTGGAGCATCAGCACCTTTAACCTCCTGTTCCGTACAGGTTGCAATTTGTCCTGAGGATAAACGGGAAGACGTGGAACCAACGAGAGACTAGCTCTTGGTGTTGGGACAGGCACAGGTCACTCTATTTTCCCATCAGAAAGAAGAATTAACCACAGGCTCAGCCTGCCCCCCGGAACCAGAACAGGGCCTGAAGCCATTCTGCGATTTTGCGGCCAGCTCCCATAAAAACGAGTTGTAAAATGGAGGTTCAGGGCACTGCAATTCACAAACCTGCAGAGTTATAAATGATAACTCTCGTCCACAAATATATTGAGGGAAGGCAAAGAAGAGGATTTGAAATCAAGGCAGAATTGCAGGAAAGAGATTTCAGGAGGTAGATTCGAATCGCATTTAAAGCACATGAAAAGCGGCAAAACGTTGACAATGATGCCCTTGGCCAAATAGGGCGTATGCGTTTTTTCCTGAATATATTCAGGAAAAAACGCATACGCCCTTTTTGGCCAACCAAGCAACCTGGAAAGGCAAATCAGCGCTACAAACAAGTCTCGCTTCCCATCGGTCAAAAGGGCCATGCTGAAAAAAGTGTCAAAACCAGAAATGCAGGACAGGCCATGGAGAAATGGGAGCCTTGCTACACTGATGGGCGGGATGTAAATTGCCAACAGCCACTCTGGAGAAGTGTACGGTGAGTCCTGAAACATCTGAAAAACACAGCTTAGAGAGCATAGGGCACTTCCACTCATGGGGGTATGAATTGGGAAAATGAAAAATCAGCAAGACACAAGCACCCCAAAGTTTAGGGCTGCTCTGTTGACAAGGACCTCCACTTCATTCCACCTTAAATATCCCAGGAAAGAGAAAAATGGGTAAAGAAGTTGTGGTCCTTATGTACAATGGAATATCACTCAGCCATGAAATCAATGTCATAAGGCTAGTAGCAGCATGATGAGTGGATTTAGGTACGACGATTCTAAGTGAAATAAGTCACACAGAAAAGGACACTTCTCATAAGGTATCACTGATAGAGGGAATGTAAAAACCGTTACACTTGAACTGAATTACAAAACAGAACAGAGTCACACATGCAGAAAACACACTATGGCTGCTTAACGGGAAAGGTGAGGTGGGGTGATACATAAAACAAGGGTTTCAAATTAGCTCAGATACCGTTCCATAAACCCAATATGTAATAGACAAGACCTACTCCTTGCTCAGAGAACTGGACTCAACACGCCCTATTCACCGCACAAGAATATATCTGACTAGTAATAATCGTAAAGCCTATGTATTGATATCTCTCTGTTAGTGTGTCAAGTGGGTGTAAAGCGGCATAAACACAGCAGTGAAAAGCAGCTAAATCCCATTATGAAAATAAATTACTTTGAAAAACCCATGAAACAAAGACAGTGAACGAGAGAGGAATTCTTACACAATGCGTTCAGGGGCTGTGATGCAACCTGGATTGACCATATCTAGACGCACAGCTGGATGAGACATAAGGGTGGACACTCTTGGGGCTGAGAGGTTTGGTGAGGTTGGGTGAGCAAACGCAGACCCTTTAAAGGAATACTGCGTGGTACCCATCGCATGGGTCCCAAATCTCCAGGTTCAAGGGCATCTTCCTACATCAAAAACATGCATGAGAAACCCAGAAGATGGTACACCGTGTGATGGGGAAAGGTTTCTAAAACGCACCTCATTTCTCATTTCCTGTGCCCGGGTTCGCCATTCCAGCCGCTTTACTAGCAAGCTCCCTACTTGGAGCATCAGCACCTTTAACCTCCTGTTCCGTACAGGTTGCAATTTGTCCTGAGGATAAACGGGAAGACGTGGAACCAACGAGAGACTAGCTCTTGGTGTTGGGACAGGCACAGGTCACTCTATTTTCCCATCAGAAAGAAGAATTAACCACAGGCTCAGCCTGCCCCCCGGAACCAGAACAGGGCCTGAATCCATTTTGTGATTTTGCGGCCAGCTCCCATAAAAACGAGTTGTAAAATGGAGGTTCAGGGCACTGCAATTCACAAACCTGCAGTTATAAATCATAACTCTCGTCCACAAATATATTGAGTGAAGGCAACGAAGAGGATTTGAAATCAAGGCAGAATTGCAGGAAACAGATTTCAGGAAGTAGATTCGAATGGCATTTAAAGCACATGAAAAGTGGCAAAACGTTGACAATGATGCCCTTGGCCAAAAAGGGCGTATGCGTTTTTTCCTGAATATATTCAGGAAAAAAAGCATACGCCCTTTTTGGCCAACCAAGCAACCTGGAAAGGCAAATCAGCGCTACAAACAAGTCTCGCTTCCCATCGGTCAAAAGGGCCATGCTGAAAAAAGTGTCAAAACCAGAAATGCAGGACAGGCCATGGAGAAATGGGAGCCTTGCTACACTGATGGGCGGGATGTAAATTGCCAAGAGCCACTCTGGAGAAGTGTCCGGTGAGTCCTGAAACATCTGAAAAACACAGCTTAGAGAGCATAGGGCACTTCCACTCATGGGGGTATAAATTGGGAAAATTAAAAATCAGCAAGACACAAGCACCCCAAAGTTGAGGGCTGCTCTGTTGACAAGGACCTCCACTTCATTCCACCTTCAATATCCCAGGAAAGAGAAAAATGGATAAAGAAGTTGTGGTCCTTATGTACAATGGAATATCACTCAGCCATGAAATCAATGTCATAAGGCTAGTAGCAGCATGATGAGTGGATTAAGGTACGACGATTCTAAGTGAAATAAGTCACACAGAAAAGGACACTTCTCATAAGGTATCACTGATAGAGGGAATGTAAAAACCGTTACACTTGAACTGAATTACAAAACAGAACAGAGTCACACATGCAGAAAACACACTATGGCTGCTTAACGGGAAAGGTGAGGTGGGGTGATACATAAAACAAGGGTTTCAAATTAGCTCAGATACCGTTCCATAAACCCAATATGTAATAGACAAGACCTACTCCTTGCTCAGAGAACTGGACTCAACACGCCCTATTCACCGCACAAGAATATATCTGACTAGTAATAATCGTAAAGCCTATGTATTGATATCTCTCTGTTAGTGTGTCAAGTGGGTGTAAAGCGGCATAAACACAGCAGTGAAAAGCAGCTAAATCCCATTATGAAAATAAATTACTTTGAAAAACCCATGAAACAAAGACAGTGAACGAGAGAGGAATTCTTACACAATGCGTTCAGGGGCTGTGATGCAACCTGGATTGACCATATCTAGACCCACAGCTGGATGAGACATAAGGGTGGACACTCTTGGGGCTGAGAGGTTTGGTGAGGTTGGGTGAGCAAACGCAGACCCTTTAAAGTAATACTGCATGATACCCATCGCATGGGTCCCAAATCTCCAGGTTCAAGGGCATCTTCCCACATCAAAAACATGCATGAGAAACCCAGAAGATGGTACACCGTGTGATGGGGAAAGGTTTCTAAAACGCACCTCATTTCTCATCGCCTTGTGCCCGGGTTCGCCATTCCAGCCGCTTTACTAGCAAGCTCCCTACTTGGAGCATCAGCACCTTTAACCTCCTGTTCCGTACAGGTTGCAATTTGTCCTGAGGATAAACGGGAAGACGTGGAACCAACGAGAGACTAGCTCTTGGTGTTGGGACAGGCACAGGTCACTCTATTTTCCCATCAGAAAGAAGAATTAACCACAGGCTCAGCCTGCCCCCCGGAACCAGAACAGGGCCTGAAGCCATTCTGCGATTTTGCCGCCAGCTCCCATAAAAACGAGTTGTAAAATGGAGGTTCAGGGCACTGCAATTCACAAACCTGCAGAGTTATAAATGATAACTCTCGTCCACAAATATATTGAGGGAAGGCAAAGAAGAGGATTTGAAATCAAGGCAGAATTGCAGGAAAGAGATTTCAGGAGGTAGATTCGAATCGCCTTTAAAGCACATGAAAAGCGGCAAAACGTTGACAATGATGCCCTTGGCCAAAAAGGGCGTATGCGTTTTTTCCTGAATATATTCAGGAAAAAACGCATACGCCCTTTTTGGCCAACCAAGCAACCTGGAAAGGCAAATCAGCGCTACAAACAAGTCTCGCTTCCCATCGGTCAAAAGGGCCATGCTGAAAAAAGTGTCAAAACCAGAAATGCAGGACAGGCCATGGAGAAATGGGAGCCTTGCTACACTGATGGGCGGGATGTAAATTGCCAACAGCCACTCTGGAGAAGTGTCCGGTGAGTCCTGAAACATCTGAAAAACACAGCTTAGAGAGCATAGGGCACTTCCACTCATGGGGGTATGAATTGGGAAAATGAAAAATCAGCAAGACACAAGCACCCCAAAGTTTAGGGCTGCTCTGTTGACCAGGACCTCCACTTCATTCCACCTTCAATATCCCAGGAAAGAGAAAAATGGGTAAAGAAGTTGTGGTCCTTATGTACAATGGAATATCACTCAGCCATGAAATCAATGTCATAAGGCTAGTAGCAGCATGATGAGTGGATTTAGGTACGACGATTCTAAGTGAAATAAGTCACACAGAAAAGGACACTTCTCATAAGGTATCACTGATAGAGGGAATGTAAAAACCGTTACACTTGAACTGAATTACAGAACAGAACAGAGTCACACATGCAGAAAACACACTATGGCTGCTTAACGGGAAAGGTGAGGTGGGGTGATACATAAAACAAGGGTATCAAATTAGCTCAGATACCGTTCCATAAACCCAATATGTAATAGACAAGACCTACTCCTTGCTCAGAGAACTGGACTCAACACGCCCTATTCACCGCACAAGAATATATCTGACTAGTAATAATCGTAAAGCCTATGTATTGATATCTCTCTGTTAGTGTGTCAAGTGGGTGTAAAGCGGCATAAACACAGCAGTGAAAAGCAGCTAAATCCCATTATGAAAATAAATTACTTTGAAAAACCCATGAAACAAAGACAGTGAACGAGAGAGGAATTCTTACACAATGCGTTCAGGGGCTGTGATGCAACCTGGATTGACCATATCTAGACCCACAGCTGGATGAGACATAAGGGTGGACACTCTTGGGGCTGAGAGGTTTGGTGAGGTTGGGTGAGCAAACGCAGACCCTTTAAAGTAATACTGCATGGTACCCATCGCATGGGTCCCAAATCTCCAGCTTCAAGGGCATCTTCCTACATCAAAAACATGCATGAAAAACCCAGAAGATGGTACACAGTGTGATGGGGAAAGGTTTCTAAAACGCACCTCATTTCTCATCGCCTTGTGCCCGGGTTCGCCATTCCAGCCGCTTTACTAGCAAGCTCCCTACTTGGAGCATCAGCAACTTTAACCTCCTGTTCCGTACAGGTTGCAATTTGTCCTGAGGATAAACGGGAAGACGTGGAACCAACGAGAGACTAGCTCTTGGTGTTGGGACAGGCACAGGTCACTCTATTTTACCATCAGAAAGAAGAATTAACCACAGGCTCAGCCTGCCCCCCGGAACCAAAACAGGGCCTGAAGCCATTCTGCGATTTTGCGGCCAGCTCCCATAAAAACGAGTTGTAAAATGGAGGTTCAGGGCACTGCAATTCACAAACCTGCAGAGTTATAAATGATAACTCTCGTCCACAAATATATTGAGGGAAGGCAAAGAAGAGGATTTGAAATCAAGGCAGAATTGCAGGAAAGAGATTTCAGGAGGTAGATTCGAATCGCATTTAAAGCACATGAAAAGCGGCAAAACGTTGACAATGATGCCCTTGGCCAAAAAGGGCGTATGCGTTTTTTCCTGAATATATTCAGGAAAAAACGCATACGCCCTTTTTGGCCAACCAAGCAACCTGGAAAGGCAAATCAGCGCTACAAACAAGTCTCGCTTCCCATCGGTCAAAAGGGCCATGCTGAAAAAAGTGTCAAAACCAGAAATGCAGGACAGGCCATGGAGAAATGGGAGCCTTGCTACACTGATGGGCGGGATGTAAATTGCCAACAGCCACTCTGGAGAAGTGTCCGGTGAGTCCTGAAACATCTGAAAAACACAGCTTAGAGAGCATAGGGCACTTCCACTCATGGGGGTATGAATTGGGAAAATGAAAAATCAGCAAGACACAAGCACCCCAAAGTTGAGGGCTGCTCTGTTGACAAGGACCTCCACTTCATTCCACCTTAAATATCCCAGGAAAGAGAAAAATGGGTAAAGAAGTTGTGGTCCTTATGTACAATGGAATATCACTCAGCCATGAAATCAATGTCATAAGGCTAGTAGCAGCATGATGAGTGGATTTAGGTACGACGATTCTAAGTGAAATAAGTCACACAGAAAAGGACACTTCTCATAAGGTATCACTGATAGAGGGAATGTAAAAACCGTTACACTTGAACTGAATTACAAAACAGAACAGAGTCACACATGCAGAAAACACACTATGGCTGCTTAACGGGAAAGGTGAGGTGGGGTGATACATAAAACAAGGGTATCAAATTAGCTCAGATACCATTCCATAAACCCAATATGTAATAGACAAGACCTACTCCTTGCTCAGAGAACTGGACTCAACACGCCCTATTCACCGCACAAGAATATATCTGACTAATAATAATCGTAAAACCTATGTATTGATATCTCTCTGTTAGTGTGTCAAGTGGGTGTAAAGCGGCATAAACACAGCAGTGAAAAGCAGCTAAACCCCATTATAAAAATAAATTACTTTGAAACACCCATGAAACAAAGACAGTGAAAGAGAGAGAAATTCTTACACAATGCGTTCAGGGGCTGTGATGCAACCTGGATTGACCATATCTAGACGCACAGCTGGATGAGACATAAGGGTGGACACTCTTGGGCCTGAGAGGTTTGGTGAGGTTGGGTGAGCAAACGCAGACCCTTTAAAGTAATACTGCATGATACCCATCGCATGGGTCCCAAATCTCCAGGTTCAAGGGCATCTTCCTACATCAAAAACATGCATGAGAAACCCAGAAGATGGTACACCGTGTGATGGGGAAAGGTTTCTAAAACGCACCTCATTTCTCATCGCCTTGTGCCCGGGTTCGCCATTCCAGCCGCTTTACTAGCAAGCTCCCTACTTGGAGCATCAGCACCTTTAACCTCCTGTTCCGTACAGGTTGCAATTTGTCCTGAGGATAAACGGGAAGACGTGGAACCAACGAGAGACTAGCTCTTGGTGTTGGGACAGGCACAGGTCACTCTATTTTCCCATCAGAAAGAAGAATTAACCACAGGCTCAGCCTGCCCCCCGGAACCAGAACAGGGCCTGAAGCCATTCTGCGATTTTGCGGCCAGCTCCCATAAAAACGAGTTGTAAAATGGAGGTTCAGGGCACTGCAATTCACAAACCTGCAGAGTTATAAATGATAACTCTCGTCCACAAATATATTGAGGGAAGGCAAAGAAGAGGATTTGAAATCAAGGCAGAATTGCAAGAAAGAGATTTCAGGAGGTAGATTCGAATCGCCTTTAAAGCACATGAAAAGCGGCAAAACGTTGACAATGATGCCCTTGGCCAAAAAGGGCGTATGCGTTTTTTCCTGAATATATTCAGGAAAAAACGCATACGCCCTTTTTGGCCAACCAAGCAACCTGGAAAGGCAAATCAGCGCTACAAACAAGTCTCGCTTCCCATCGGTCAAAAGGGCCATGCTGAAAAAAGTGTCAAAACCAGAAATGCAGGACAGGCCATGGAGAAATGGGAGCCTTGCTACACTGATGGGCGGGATGTAAATTGCCAACAGCCACTCTGGAGAAGTGTACGGTGAGTCCTGAAACATCTAAAAAACACAGCTTAGAGAGCATAGGGCACTTCCACTCATGGGGGTATGAATTGGGAAAATGAAAAATCAGCAAGACACAAGCACCCCAAAGTTTAGGGCTGCTCTGTTGACAAGGACCTCCACTTCATTCCACCTTAAATATCCCAGGAAAGAGAAACATGGGTAAAGAAGTTGTGGTCCTTATGTACAATGGAATATCACTCAGCCATGAAATCAATGTCATAAGGCTAGTAGCAGCATGATGAGTGGATTTAGGTACGACGATTCTAAGTGAAATAAGTCACACAGAAAAGGACACTTCTCATAAGGTATCACTGATAGAGGGAATGTAAAAACCGTTACACTTGAACTGAATTACAAAACAGAACAGAGTCACACATGCAGAAAACACACTATGGCTGCTTAACGGGAAAGGTGAGGTGGGGTGATACATAAAACAAGGGTATCAAATTAGCTCAGATACCATTCCATAAACCCAATATGTAATAGACAAGACCTACTCCTTGCTCAGAGAACTGGACTCAACACGCCCTATTCACCGCACAAGAATATATCTGACTAATAATAATCGTAAAACCTATGTATTGATATCTCTCTGTTAGTGTGTCAAGTGGGTGTAAAGCGGCATAAACACAGCAGTGAAAAGCAGCTAAACCCCATTATAAAAATAAATTACTTTGAAACACCCATGAAAAAAAGACAGTGAAAGAGAGAGAAATTCTTACACAATGCGTTCAGGGGCTGTGATGCAACCTGGATTGCCCATATCTAGACTCACAGCTGGATCAGACATAAGGGTGGACACTCTTGGGGCTGAGAGGTTTGGTGAGGTTGGGTGAGCAAACGCAGACCCTTTAAAGTAATACTGCATGGTACCCATCGCATGGGTCCCAAATCTCCAGCTTCAAGGGCATCTTCCTACATCAAAACATGCATGAGAAACCCAGAAGATGGTACACAGTGTGATGGGGAAAGGTTTCGAAAACGCACCTCATTTCTCATCGCCTTGTGCCCGGGTTCGCCATTCCAGCCGCTTTACTAGCAAGCTCCCTACTTGGAGCATCAGCACCTTTAACCTCCTGTTCCGTACAGGTTGCAATTTGTCCTGAGGATAAACGGGAAGACGTGGAACCAACGAGAGACTAGCTCTTGGTGTTGGGACAGGCACAGGTCACTCTATTTTCCCATCAGAAAGAAGAATTAACCACAGGCTCAGCCTGCCCCCCGGAACCAGAACAGGGCCTGAAGCCATTCTGCGATTTTGCGGCCAGCTCCCATAAAAACGAGTTGTAAAATGGAGGTTCAGGGCACTGCAATTCACAAACCTGCAGAGTTATAAATGATAACTCTCGTCCACAAATATATTGAGGGAAGGCAAAGAAGAGGATTTGAAATCAAGGCAGAATTGCAGGAAAGAGATTTCAGGAGGTAGATTCGAATCGCATTTAAAGCACATGAAAAGCGGCAAAACGTTGACAATGATGCCCTTGGCCAAATAGGGCGTATGCGTTTTTTCCTGAATATATTCAGGAAAAAACGCATACGCCCTTTTTGGCCAACCAAGCAACCTGGAAAGGCAAATCAGCGCTACAAACAAGTCTCGCTTCCCATCGGTCAAAAGGGCCATGCTGAAAAAAGTGTCAAAACCAGAAATGCAGGACAGGCCATGGAGAAATGGGAGCCTTGCTACACTGATGGGCGGGATGTAAATTGCCAACAGCCACTCTGGAGAAGTGTACGGTGAGTCCTGAAACATCTGAAAAACACAGCTTAGAGAGCATAGGGCACTTCCACTCATGGGGGTATGAATTGGGAAAATGAAAAATCAGCAAGACACAAGCACCCCAAAGTTGAGGGCTGCTCTGTTGACAAGGACCTCCACTTCATTCCACCTTAAATATCCCAGGAAAGAGAAAAATGGGTAAAGAAGTTGTGGTCCTTATGTACAATGGAATATCACTCAGCCATGAAATCAATGTCATAAGGCTAGTAGCAGCATGATGAGTGGATTTAGGTACGACGATTCTAAGTGAAATAAGTCACACAGAAAAGGACACTTCTCATAAGGTATCACTGATAGAGGGAATGTAAAAACCGTTACACTTGAACTGAATTACAAAACAGAACAGAGTCACACATGCAGAAAACACACTATGGCTGCTTAACGGGAAAGGTGAGGTGGGGTGATACATAAAACAAGGGTTTCAAATTAGCTCAGATACCGTTCCATAAACCCAATATGTAATAGACAAGACCTACTCCTTGCTCAGAGAACTGGACTCAACACGCCCTATTCACCGCACAAGAATATATCTGACTAGTAATAATCGTAAAGCCTATGTATTGATATCTCTCTGTTAGTGTGTCAAGTGGGTGTAAAGCGGCATAAACACAGCAGTGAAAAGCAGCTAAATCCCATTATGAAAATAAATTACTTTGAAAAACCCATGAAACAAAGACAGTGAACGAGAGAGGAATTCTTACACAATGCGTTCAGGGGCTGTGATGCAACCTGGATTGACCATATCTAGACGCACAGCTGGATGAGACATAAGGGTGGACACTCTTGGGGCTGAGAGGTTTGGTGAGGTTGGGTGAGCAAACGCAGACCCTTTAAAGGAATACTGCGTGGTACCCATCGCATGGGTCCCAAATCTCCAGGTTCAAGGGCATCTTCCTACATCAAAAACATGCATGAGAAACCCAGAAGATGGTACACCGTGTGATGGGGAAAGGTTTCTAAAACGCACCTCATTTCTCATCTCCTTGTGCCCGGGTTCGCCATTCCAGCCGCTTTACTAGCAAGCTCCCTACTTGGAGCATCAGCACCTTTAACCTCCTGTTCCGTACAGGTTGCAATTTGTCCTGAGGATAAACGGGAAGACGTGGAACCAACGAGAGACTAGCTCTTGGTGTTGGGACAGGCACAGGTCACTCTATTTTCCCATCAGAAAGAAGAATTAACCACAGGCTCAGCCTGCCCCCCGGAACCAGAACAGGGCCTGAATCCATTTTGTGATTTTGCGGCCAGCTCCCATAAAAACGAGTTGTAAAATGGAGGTTCAGGGCACTGCAATTCACAAACCTGCAGTTATAAATCATAACTCTCGTCCACAAATATATTGAGTGAAGGCAACGAAGAGGATTTGAAATCAAGGCAGAATTGCAGGAAACAGATTTCAGGAAGTAGATTCGAATCGCATTTAAAGCACATGAAAAGTGGCAAAACGTTGACAATGATGCCCTTGGCCAAAAAGGGCGTATGCGTTTTTTCCTGAATATATTCAGGAAAAAAAGCATACGCCCTTTTTGGCCAACCAAGCAACCTGGAAAGGCAAATCAGCGCTACAGAGAAGTCTCGCTTCCCATCGGTCAAAAGGGCCATGCTGAAAAAAGTGTCAAAACCAGAAATGCAGGACAGGCCATGGAGAAATGGGAGCCTTGCTACACTGATGGGCGGGATGTAAATTGCCAAGAGCCACTCTGGAGAAGTGTCCGGTGAGTCCTGAAACATCTGAAAAACACAGCTTAGAGAGCATAGGGCACTTCCACTCATGGGGGTATAAATTGGGAAAATTAAAAATCAGCAAGACACAAGCACCCCAAAGTTGAGGGCTGCTCTGTTGACAAGGACCTCCACTTCATTCCACCTTCAATATCCCAGGAAAGAGAAAAATGGATAAAGAAGTTGTGGTCCTTATGTACAATGGAATATCACTCAGCCATGAAATCAATGTCATAAGGCTAGTAGCAGCATGATGAGTGGATTAAGGTACGACGATTCTAAGTGAAATAAGTCACACAGAAAAGGACACTTCTCATAAGGTATCACTGATAGAGGGAATGTAAAAACCGTTACACTTGAACTGAATTACAAAACAGAACAGAGTCACACATGCAGAAAACACACTATGGCTGCTTAACGGGAAAGGTGAGGTGGGGTGATACATAAAACAAGGGTTTCAAATTAGCTCAGATACCGTTCCATAAACCCAATATGTAATAGACAAGACCTACTCCTTGCTCAGAGAACTGGACTCAACACGCCCTATTCACCGCACAAGAATATATCTGACTAGTAATAATCGTAAAGCCTATGTATTGATATCTCTCTGTTAGTGTGTCAAGTGGGTGTAAAGCGGCATAAACACAGCAGTGAAAAGCAGCTAAATCCCATTATGAAAATAAATTACTTTGAAAAACCCATGAAACAAAGACAGTGAACGAGAGAGGAATTCTTACACAATGCGTTCAGGGGCTGTGATGCAACCTGGATTGACCATATCTAGACCCACAGCTGGATGAGACATAAGGGTGGACACTCTTGGGGCTGAGAGGTTTGGTGAGGTTGGGTGAGCAAACGCAGACCCTTTAAAGTAATACTGCATGATACCCATCGCATGGGTCCCAAATCTCCAGGTTCAAGGGCATCTTCCTACATCAAAAACATGCATGAGAAACCCAGAAGATGGTACACCGTGTGATGGGGAAAGGTTTCTAAAACGCACCTCATTTCTCATCGCCTTGTGCCCGGGTTCGCCATTCCAGCCGCTTTACTAGCAAGCTCCCTACTTGGAGCATCAGCACCTTTAACCTCCTGTTCCGTACAGGTTGCAATTTGTCCTGAGGATAAACGGGAAGACGTGGAACCAACGAGAGACTAGCTCTTGGTGTTGGGACAGGCACAGGTCACTCTATTTTCCCATCAGAAAGAAGAATTAACCACAGGCTCAGCCTGCCCCCCGGAACCAGAACAGGGCCTGAAGCCATTCTGCGATTTTGCCGCCAGCTCCCATAAAAACGAGTTGTAAAATGGAGGTTCAGGGCACTGCAATTCACAAACCTGCAGAGTTATAAATGATAACTCTCGTCCACAAATATATTGAGGGAAGGCAAAGAAGAGGATTTGAAATCAAGGCAGAATTGCAGGAAAGAGATTTCAGGAGGTAGATTCGAATCGCCTTTAAAGCACATGAAAAGCGGCAAAACGTTGACAATGATGCCCTTGGCCAAAAAGGGCGTATGCGTTTTTTCCTGAATATATTCAGGAAAAAACGCATACGCCCTTTTTGGCCAACCAAGCAACCTGGAAAGGCAAATCAGCGCTACAAACAAGTCTCGCTTCCCATCGGTCAAAAGGGCCATGCTGAAAAAAGTGTCAAAACCAGAAATGCAGGACAGGCCATGGAGAAATGGGAGCCTTGCTACACTGATGGGCGGGATGTAAATTGCCAACAGCCACTCTGGAGAAGTGTCCGGTGAGTCCTGAAACATCTGAAAAACACAGCTTAGAGAGCATAGGGCACTTCCACTCATGGGGGTATGAATTGGGAAAATGAAAAATCAGCAAGACACAAGCACCCCAAAGTTTAGGGCTGCTCTGTTGACCAGGACCTCCACTTCATTCCACCTTCAATATCCCAGGAAAGAGAAAAATGGGTAAAGAAGTTGTGGTCCTTATGTACAATGGAATATCACTCAGCCATGAAATCAATGTCATAAGGCTAGTAGCAGCATGATGAGTGGATTTAGGTACGACGATTCTAAGTGAAATAAGTCACACAGAAAAGGACACTTCTCATAAGGTATCACTGATAGAGGGAATGTAAAAACCGTTACACTTGAACTGAATTACAGAACAGAACAGAGTCACACATGCAGAAAACACACTATGGCTGCTTAACGGGAAAGGTGAGGTGGGGTGATACATAAAACAAGGGTATCAAATTAGCTCAGATACCGTTCCATAAACCCAATATGTAATAGACAAGACCTACTCCTTGCTCAGAGAACTGGACTCAACACGCCCTATTCACCGCACAAGAATATATCTGACTAGTAATAATCGTAAAGCCTATGTATTGATATCTCTCTGTTAGTGTGTCAAGTGGGTGTAAAGCGGCATAAACACAGCAGTGAAAAGCAGCTAAATCCCATTATGAAAATAAATTACTTTGAAAAACCCATGAAACAAAGACAGTGAACGAGAGAGGAATTCTTACACAATGCGTTCAGGGGCTGTGATGCAACCTGGATTGACCATATCTAGACCCACAGCTGGATGAGACATAAGGGTGGACACTCTTGGGGCTGAGAGGTTTGGTGAGGTTGGGTGAGCAAACGCAGACCCTTTAAAGTAATACTGCATGGTACCCATCGCATGGGTCCCAAATCTCCAGCTTCAAGGGCATCTTCCTACATCAAAAACATGCATGAAAAACCCAGAAGATGGTACACAGTGTGATGGGGAAAGGTTTCTAAAACGCACCTCATTTCTCATCGCCTTGTGCCCGGGTTCGCCATTCCAGCCGCTTTACTAGCAAGCTCCCTACTTGGAGCATCAGCAACTTTAACCTCCTGTTCCGTACAGGTTGCAATTTGTCCTGAGGATAAACGGGAAGACGTGGAACCAACGAGAGACTAGCTCTTGGTGTTGGGACAGGCACAGGTCACTCTATTTTACCATCAGAAAGAAGAATTAACCACAGGCTCAGCCTGCCCCCCGGAACCAAAACAGGGCCTGAAGCCATTCTGCGATTTTGCGGCCAGCTCCCATAAAAACGAGTTGTAAAATGGAGGTTCAGGGCACTGCAATTCACAAACCTGCAGAGTTATAAATGATAACTCTCGTCCACAAATATATTGAGGGAAGGCAAAGAAGAGGATTTGAAATCAAGGCAGAATTGCAGGAAAGAGATTTCAGGAGGTAGATTCGAATCGCATTTAAAGCACATGAAAAGCGGCAAAACGTTGACAATGATGCCCTTGGCCAAAAAGGGCGTATGCGTTTTTTCCTGAATATATTCAGGAAAAAACGCATACGCCCTTTTTGGCCAACCAAGCAACCTGGAAAGGCAAATCAGCGCTACAAACAAGTCTCGCTTCCCATCGGTCAAAAGGGCCATGCTGAAAAAAGTGTCAAAACCAGAAATGCAGGACAGGCCATGGAGAAATGGGAGCCTTGCTACACTGATGGGCGGGATGTAAATTGCCAACAGCCACTCTGGAGAAGTGTCCGGTGAGTCCTGAAACATCTGAAAAACACAGCTTAGAGAGCATAGGGCACTTCCACTCATGGGGGTATGAATTGGGAAAATGAAAAATCAGCAAGACACAAGCACCCCAAAGTTGAGGGCTGCTCTGTTGACAAGGACCTCCACTTCATTCCACCTTAAATATCCCAGGAAAGAGAAACATGGGTAAAGAAGTTGTGGTCCTTATGTACAATGGAATATCACTCAGCCATGAAATCAATGTCATAAGGCTAGTAGCAGCATGATGAGTGGATTTAGGTACGACGATTCTAAGTGAAATAAGTCACACAGAAAAGGACACTTCTCATAAGGTATCACTGATAGAGGGAATGTAAAAACCGTTACACTTGAACTGAATTACAAAACAGAACAGAGTCACACATGCAGAAAACACACTATGGCTGCTTAACGGGAAAGGTGAGGTGGGGTGATACATAAAACAAGGGTATCAAATTAGCTCAGATACCATTCCATAAACCCAATATGTAATAGACAAGACCTACTCCTTGCTCAGAGAACTGGACTCAACACGCCCTATTCACCGCACAAGAATATATCTGACTAATAATAATCGTAAAACCTATGTATTGATATCTCTCTGTTAGTGTGTCAAGTGGGTGTAAAGCGGCATAAACACAGCAGTGAAAAGCAGCTAAACCCCATTATAAAAATAAATTACTTTGAAACACCCATGAAAAAAAGACAGTGAAAGAGAGAGAAATTCTTACACAATGCGTTCAGGGGCTGTGATGCAACCTGGATTGCCCATATCTAGACTCACAGCTGGATCAGACATAAGGGTGGACACTCTTGGGGCTGAGAGGTTTGGTGAGGTTGGGTGAGCAAACGCAGACCCTTTAAAGTAATACTGCATGGTACCCATCGCATGGGTCCCAAATCTCCAGCTTCAAGGGCATCTTCCTACATCAAAACATGCATGAGAAACCCAGAAGATGGTACACAGTGTGATGGGGAAAGGTTTCTAAAACGCACCTCATTTCTCATCGCCTTGTGCCCGGGTTCGCCATTCCAGCCGCTTTACTAGCAAGCTCCCTACTTGGAGCATCAGCACCTTTAACCTCCTGTTCCGTACAGGTTGCAATTTGTCCTGAGGATAAACGGGAAGACGTGGAACCAACGAGAGACTAGCTCTTGGTGTTGGGACAGGCACAGGTCACTCTATTTTCCCATCAGAAAGAAGAATTAACCACAGGCTCAGCCTGCCCCCCGGAACCAGAACAGGGCCTGAAGCCATTCTGCGATTTTGCGGCCAGCTCCCATAAAAACGAGTTGTAAAATGGAGGTTCAGGGCACTGCAATTCACAAACCTGCAGAGTTATAAATGATAACTCTCGTCCACAAATATATTGAGGGAAGGCAAAGAAGAGGATTTGAAATCAAGGCAGAATTGCAGGAAAGAGATTTCAGGAGGTAGATTCGAATCGCATTTAAAGCACATGAAAAGCGGCAAAACGTTGACAATGATGCCCTTGGCCAAATAGGGCGTATGCGTTTTTTCCTGAATATATTCAGGAAAAAACGCATACGCCCTTTTTGGCCAACCAAGCAACCTGGAAAGGCAAATCAGCGCTACAAACAAGTCTCGCTTCCCATCGGTCAAAAGGGCCATGCTGAAAAAAGTGTCAAAACCAGAAATGCAGGACAGGCCATGGAGAAATGGGAGCCTTGCTACACTGATGGGCGGGATGTAAATTGCCAACAGCCACTCTGGAGAAGTGTACGGTGAGTCCTGAAACATCTGAAAAACACAGCTTAGAGAGCATAGGGCACTTCCACTCATGGGGGTATGAATTGGGAAAATGAAAAATCAGCAAGACACAAGCACCCCAAAGTTTAGGGCTGCTCTGTTGACAAGGACCTCCACTTCATTCCACCTTAAATATCCCAGGAAAGAGAAAAATGGGTAAAGAAGTTGTGGTCCTTATGTACAATGGAATATCACTCAGCCATGAAATCAATGTCATAAGGCTAGTAGCAGCATGATGAGTGGATTTAGGTACGACGATTCTAAGTGAAATAAGTCACACAGAAAAGGACACTTCTCATAAGGTATCACTGATAGAGGGAATGTAAAAACCGTTACACTTGAACTGAATTACAAAACAGAACAGAGTCACACATGCAGAAAACACACTATGGCTGCTTAACGGGAAAGGTGAGGTGGGGTGATACATAAAACAAGGGTATCAAATTAGCTCAGATACCGTTCCATAAACCCAATATGTAATAGACAAGACCTACTCCTTGCTCAGAGAACTGGACTCAACACGCCCTATTCACCGCACAAGAATATATCTGACTAGTAATAATCGTAAAGCCTATGTATTGATATCTCTCTGTTAGTGTGTCAAGTGGGTGTAAAGCGGCATAAACACAGCAGTGAAAAGCAGCTAAATCCCATTATGAAAATAAATTACTTTGAAAAACCCATGAAACAAAGACAGTGAACGAGAGAGGAATTCTTACACAATGCGTTCAGGGGCTGTGATGCAACCTGGATTGACCATATCTAGACCCACAGCTGGATGAGACATAAGGGTGGACACTCTTGGGGCTGAGAGGTTTGGTGAGGTTGGGTGAGCAAACGCAGACCCTTTAAAGTAATACTGCATGGTACCCATCGCATGGGTCCCAAATCTCCAGCTTCAAGGGCATCTTCCTACATCAAAAACATGCATGAGAAACCCAGAAGATGGTACACCGTGTGATGGGGAAAGGTTTCTAAAACGCACCTCATTTCTCATCTCCTTGTGCCCGGGTTCGCCATTCCAGCTGCTTTACTAGCAAGCTCCCTACTTGGAGCATCAGCACCTTTAACCTCCTGTTCCGTACAGGTTGCAATTTGTCCTGAGGATAAACGGGAAGACGTGGAACCAACGAGAGACTAGCTCTTGGTGTTGGGACAGGCACAGGTCACTCTATTTTCCCATCAGAAAGAAGAATTAACCACAGGCTCAGCCTGCCCCCCGGAACCAGAACAGGGCCTGAAGCCATTCTGTGATTTTGCGGCCAGCTCCCATAAAAACGAGTTGTAAAATGGAGGTTCAGGGCACTGCAATTCACAAACCTGCAGTTATAAATGATAACTCTCGTCCACAAATATATTGAGGGAAGGCAACGAAGAGGATTTGAAATCAAGGCAGAATTGCAGGAAACAGATTTCAGGAAGTAGATTCGAATCGCATTTAAAGCACATGAAAAGCGGCAAAACGTTGACAATGATGCCCTTGGCCAAAAAGGGCGTATGCGTTTTTTCCTGAATATATTCAGGAAAAAACGCATACGCCCTTTTTGGCCAACCAAGCAACCTGGAAAGGCAAATCAGCGCTACAAACAAGTCTCGCTTCCCATCGGTCAAAAGGGCCATGCTGAAAAAAGTGTCAAAACCAGAAATGCAGGACAGGCCATGGAGAAATGGGAGCCTTGCTACACTGATGGGCGGGATGTAAATTGCCAAGAGCCACTCTGGAGAAGTGTACGGTGAGTCCTGAAACATCTGAAAAACACAGCTTAGAGAGCATAGGGCACTTCCACTCATGGGGGTATGAATTGGGAAAATGAAAAATCAGCAAGACACAAGCACCCCAAAGTTGAGGGCTGCTCTGTTGACAAGGACCTCCACTTCATTCCACCTTAAATATCCCAGGAAAGAGAAAAATGGGTAAAGAAGTTGTGGTCCTTATGTACAATGGAATATCACTCAGCCATGAAATCAATGTCATAAGGCTAGTAGCAGCATGATGAGTGGATTAAGGTACGACGATTCTAAGTGAAATAAGTCACACAGAAAAGGACACTTCTCATAAGGTATCACTGATAGAGGGAATGTAAAAACCGTTACACTTGAACTGAATTACAAAACAGAACAGAGTCACACATGCAGAAAACACACTATGGCTGCTTAACGGGAAAGGTGAGGTGGGGTGATACATAAAACAAGGGTTTCAAATTAGCTCAGATACCGTTCCATAAACCCAATATGTAATAGACAAGACCTACTCCTTGCTCAGAGAACTGGACTCAACACGCCCTATTCACCGCACAAGAATATATCTGACTAGTAATAATCGTAAAGCCTATGTATTGATATCTCTCTGTTAGTGTGTCAAGTGGGTGTAAAGCGGCATAAACACAGCAGTGAAAAGCAGCTAAATCCCATTATGAAAATAAATTACTTTGAAAAACCCATGAAACAAAGACAGTGAACGAGAGAGGAATTCTTACACAATGCGTTCAGGGGCTGTGATGCAACCTGGATTGACCATATCTAGACCCACAGCTGGATGAGACATAAGGGTGGACACTCTTGGGGCTGAGAGGTTTGGTGAGGTTGGGTGAGCAAACGCAGACCCTTTAAAGTAATACTGTGTGGTACCCATCGCATGGGTCCCAAATCTCCAGCTTCAAGGGCATCTTCCTACATCAAAAACATGCATGAGAAACCCAGAAGATGGTACACCGTGTGATGGGGAAAGGTTTCTAAAACGCACCTCATTTCTCATCGCCTTGTGCCCGGGTTCGCCATTCCAGCCGCTTTACTAGCAAGCTCCCTACTTGGAGCATCAGCACCTTTAACCTCCTGTTCCGTACACGTTGCAATTTGTCCTGAGGATAAACGGGAAGACGTGGAACCAACGAGAGACTAGCTCTTGGTGTTGGGACAGGCACAGGTCACTCTATTTTCCCATCAGAAAGAAGAATTAACCACAGGCTCAGCCTGCCCCCCGGAACCAGAACAGGGCCTGAAGCCATTCTGTGATTTTGCGGCCAGCTCCCATAAAAACGAGTTGTAAAATGGAGGTTCAGGGCACTGCAATTCACAAACCTGCAGTTATAAATGATAACTCTCGTCCACAAATATATTGAGGGAAGGCAACGAAGAGGATTTGAAATCAAGGCAGAATTGCAGGAAACAGATTTCAGGAAGTAGATTCGAATCGCATTTAAAGCACATGAAAAGTGGCAAAACGTTGACAATGATGCCCTTGGCCAAAAAGGGCGTATGCGTTTTTTCCTGAATATATTCAGGAAAAAACGCATACGCCCTTTTTGGCCAACCAAGCAACCTGGAAAGGCAAATGAGCGCTACAAAAAGTCTCGCTTCCCATCGGTCAAAAGGGCCATGCTGAAAAAAGTGTCAAAACCAGAAATGCAGGACAGGCCATGGAGAAATGGGAGCCTTGCTACACTGATGGGCGGGATGTAAATTGCCAAGAGCCACTCTGGAGAAGTGTCCGGTGAGTCCTGAAACATCTGAAAAACACAGCTTAGAGAGCATAGGGCACTTCCACTCATGGGGGTATAAATTGGGAAAATGAAAAATCAGCAAGACACAAGCACCCCAAAGTTTAGGGCTGCTCTGTTGACAAGGACCTCCACTTCATTCCACCTTCAATATCCCAGGAAAGAGAAAAATGGATAAAGAAGTTGTGGTCCTTATGTACAATGGAATATCTCTCAGCCATGAAATCAATGTCATAAGGCTAGTAGCAGCATGATGAGTGGATTAAGGTACGACGATTCTAAGTGAAATAAGTCACACAGAAAAGGACACTTCTCATAAGGTATCACTGATAGAGGGAATGTAAAAACCGTTACACTTGAACTGAATTACAAAACAGAACAGAGTCACACATGCAGAAAACACACTATGGCTGCTTAACGGGAAAGGTGAGGTGGGGTGATACATAAAACAAGGGTTTCAAATTAGCTCAGATACCGTTCCATAAACCCAATATGTAATAGACAAGACCTACTCCTTGCTCAGAGAACTGGACTCAACACGCCCTATTCACCGCACAAGAATATATCTGACTAATAATAATCGTAAAGCCTATGTATTGATATCTCTCTGTTAGTGTATCAAGTGGGTGTAAAGCGGCATAAACACAGCAGTGAAAAGCAGCTAAATCCCATTATGAAAATAAATTACTTTGAAAAACCCATGAAACAAAGACAGTGAACGAGAGAGGAATTCTTACACAATGCGTTCAGGGGCTGTGATGCAACCTGGATTGACCATATCTAGACCCACAGCTGGATGAGACATAAGGGTGGACACTCTTGGGGCTGAGAGGTTTGGTGAGGTTGGGTGAGCAAACGCAGACCCTTTAAAGTAATACTGCATGGTACCCATCGCATGGGTCCCAAAACTCCAGCTTCAAGGGCATCTTCCTACATCAAAAACATGCATGAGAAACCCAGAAGATGGTACACCGTGTGATGGGGAAAGGTTTCTAAAACGCACCTCATTTCTCATCGCCTTGTGCCCGGGTTCGCCATTCCAGCTGCTTTACTAGCAAGCTCCCTACTTGGAGCATCAGCACCTTTAACCTCCTGTTCCGTACAGGTTGCAATTTGTCCTGAGGATAAACGGGAAGACGTGGAACCAACGAGAGACTAGCTCTTGGTGTTGGGACAGGCACAGGTCACTCTATTTTCCCATCAGAAAGAAGAATTAACCACAGGCTCAGCCTGCCCCCCGGAACCAGAACAGGGCCTGAAGCCATTCTGTGATTTTGCGGCCAGCTCCCATAAAAACGAGTTGTAAAATGGAGGTTCAGGGCACTGCAATTCACAAACCTGCAGTTATAAATGATAACTCTCGTCCACAAATATATTGAGGGAAGGCAACGAAGAGGATTTGAAATCAAGGCAGAATTGCAGGAAACAGATTTCAGGAAGTAGATTCGAATCGCATTTAAAGCACATGAAAAGCGGCAAAACGTTGACAATGATGCCCTTGGCCAAAAAGGGCGTATGCGTTTTTTCCTGAATATATTCAGGAAAAAACGCATACGCCCTTTTTGGCCAACCAAGCAACCTGGAAAGGCAAATCAGCGCTACAAACAAGTCTCGCTTCCCATCGGTCAAAAGGGCCATGCTGAAAAAAGTGTCAAAACCAGAAATGCAGGACAGGCCATGGAGAAATGGGAGCCTTGCTACACTGATGGGCGGGATGTAAATTGCCAACAGCCACTCTGGAGAAGTGTCCGGTGAGTCCTGAAACATCTGAAAAACACAGCTTAGAGAGCATAGGGCACTTCCACTCATGGGGGTATGAATTGGGAAAATGAAAAATCAGCAAGACACAAGCACCCCAAAGTTGAGGGCTGCTCTGTTGACAAGGACCTCCACTTCATTCCACCTTAAATATCCCAGGAAAGAGAAAAATGGGTAAAGAAGTTGTGGTCCTTATGTACAATGGAATATCACTCAGCCATGAAATCAATGTCATAAGGCTAGTAGCAGCATGATGAGTGGATTTAGGTACGACGATTCTAAGTGAAATAAGTCACACAGAAAAGGACACTTCTCATAAGGTATCACTGATAGAGGGAATGTAAAAACCGTTACACTTGAACTGAATTACAAAACAGAACAGAGTCACACATGCAGAAAACACACTATGGCTGCTTAACGGGAAAGGTGAGGTGGGGTGATACATAAAACAAGGGTATCAAATTAGCTCAGATACCATTCCATAAACCCAATATGTAATAGACAAGACCTACTCCTTGCTCAGAGAACTGGACTCAACACGCCCTATTCACCGCACAAGATTATATCTGACTAGTAATAATCGTAAAGCCTATGTATTGATATCTCTCTGTTAGTGTGTCAAGTGGGTGTAAAGTGGCATAAACACAGCAGTGAAAAGCAGCTAAATCCCATTATGAAAATAAATTACTTTGAAAAACCCATGAAACAAAGACAGTGAACGAGAGAGGAATTCTTACACAATGCGTTCAGGGGCTGTGATGCAACCTGGATTGACCATATCTAGACCCACAGCTGGATGAGACATAAGGGTGGACACTCTTGGGGCTGAGAGGTTTGGTGAGGTTGGGTGAGCAAACGCAGACCCTTTAAAGTAATACTGCATGGTACCCATCGCATGGGTCCCAAATCTCCAGCTTCAAGGGCATCTTCCTACATCAAAACATGCATGAGAAACCCAGAAGATGGTACACAGTGTGATGGGGAAAGGTTTCTAAAACGCACCTCATTTCTCATCGCCTTGTGCCCGGGTTCACCATTCCAGCCGCTTTACTAGCAAGCTCCCTACTTGGAGCATCAGCACCTTTAACCTCCTGTTCCGTACAGGTTGCAATTTGTCCTGAGGATAAACGGGAAGACGTGGAACCAACGAGAGACTAGCTCTTGGTGTTGGGACAGGCACAGGTCACTCTATTTTCCCATCAGAAAGAAGAATTAACCACAGGCTCAGCCTGCCCCCCGGAACCAGAACAGGGCCTGAAGCCATTCTGCGATTTTGCGGCCAGCTCCCATAAAAACGAGTTGTAAAATGGAGGTTCAGGGCACTGCAATTCACAAACCTGCAGAGTTATAAATGATAACTCTCGTCCACAAATATATTGAGGGAAGGCAAAGAAGAGGATTTGAAATCAAGGCAGAATTGCAGGAAAGAGATTTCAGGAGGTAGATTCGAATCGCATTTAAAGCACATGAAAAGCGGCAAAACGTTGACAATGATGCCCTTGGCCAAAAAGGGCGTATGCGTTTTTTCCTGAATATATTCAGGAAAAAACGCATACGCCCTTTTTGGCCAACCAAGCAACCTGGAAAGGCAAATCAGCGCTACAAACAAGTCTCGCTTCCCATCGGTCAAAAGGGCCATGCTGAAAAAAGTGTCAAAACCAGAAATGCAGGACAGGCCATGGAGAAATGGGAGCCTTGCTACACTGATGGGCGGGATGTAAATTGCCAACAGCCACTCTGGAGAAGTGTAAGGTGAGTCCTGAAACATCTGAAAAACACAGCTTAGAGAGCATAGGGCACTTCCACTCATGGGGGTATGAATTGGGAAAATGAAAAATCAGCAAGACACAAGCACCCCAAAGTTTAGGGCTGCTCTGTTGACAAGGACCTCCACTTCATTCCACCTTAAATATCCCAGGAAAGAGAAAAATGGGTAAAGAAGTTGTGGTCCTTATGTACAATGGAATATCACTCAGCCATGAAATCAATGTCATAAGGCTAGTAGCAGCATGATGAGTGGATTTAGGTACGACGATTCTAAGTGAAATAAGTCACACAGAAAAGGACACTTCTCATAAGGTATCACTGATAGAGGGAATGTAAAAACCGTTACACTTGAACTGAATTACAAAACAGAACAGAGTCACACATGCAGAAAACACACTATGGCTGCTTAACGGGAAAGGTGAGGTGGGGTGATACATAAAACAAGGGTATCAAATTAGCTCAGATACCGTTCCATAAACCCAATATGTAATAGACAAGACCTACTCCTTGCTCAGAGAACTGGACTCAACACGCCCTATTCACCGCACAAGAATATATCTGACTAGTAATAATCGTAAAGCCTATGTATTGATATCTCTCTGTTAGTGTGTCAAGTGGGTGTAAAGCGGCATAAACACAGCAGTGAAAAGCAGCTAAATCCCATTATGAAAATAAATTACTTTGAAAAACCCATGAAACAAAGACAGTGAACGAGAGAGGAATTCTTACACAATGCGTTCAGGGGCTGTGATGCAACCTGGATTGACCATATCTAGACCCACAGCTGGATGAGACATAAGGGTGGACACTCTTGGGGCTGAGAGGTTTGGTGAGGTTGGGTGAGCAAACGCAGACCCTTTAAAGTAATACTGCATGGTACCCATCGCATGGGTCCCAAATCTCCAGCTTCAAGGGCATCTTCCTACATCAAAAACATGCATGAGAAACCCAGAAGATGGTACACCGTGTGATGGGGAAAGGTTTCTAAAACGCACCTCATTTCTCATCTCCTTGTGCCCGGGTTCGCCATTCCAGCTGCTTTACTAGCAAGCTCCCTACTTGGAGCATCAGCACCTTTAACCTCCTGTTCCGTACAGGTTGCAATTTGTCCTGAGGATAAACGGGAAGACGTGGAACCAACGAGAGACTAGCTCTTGGTGTTGGGACAGGCACAGGTCACTCTATTTTCCCATCAGAAAGAAGAATTAACCACAGGCTCAGCCTGCCCCCCGGAACCAGAACAGGGCCTGAAGCCATTCTGTGATTTTGCGGCCAGCTCCCATAAAAACGAGTTGTAAAATGGAGGTTCAGGGCACTGCAATTCACAAACCTGCAGTTATAAATGATAACTCTCGTCCACAAATATATTGAGGGAAGGCAACGAAGAGGATTTGAAATCAAGGCAGAATTGCAGGAAACAGATTTCAGGAAGTAGATTCGAATCGCATTTAAAGCACATGAAAAGCGGCAAAACGTTGACAATGATGCCCTTGGCCAAAAAGGGCGTATGCGTTTTTTCCTGAATATATTCAGGAAAAAACGCATACGCCCTTTTTGGCCAACCAAGCAACCTGGAAAGGCAAATCAGCGCTACAAACAAGTCTCGCTTCCCATCGGTCAAAAGGGCCATGCTGAAAAAAGTGTCAAAACCAGAAATGCAGGACAGGCCATGGAGAAATGGGAGCCTTGCTACACTGATGGGCGGGATGTAAATTGCCAACAGCCACTCTGGAGAAGTGTACGGTGAGTCCTGAAACATCTGAAAAACACAGCTTAGAGAGCATAGGGCACTTCCACTCATGGGGGTATGAATTGGGAAAATGAAAAATCAGCAAGACACAAGCACCCCAAAGTTGAGGGCTGCTCTGTTGACAAGGACCTCCACTTCATTCCACCTTAAATATCCCAGGAAAGAGAAAAATGGGTAAAGAAGTTGTGGTCCTTATGTACAATGGAATATCACTCAGCCATGAAATCAATGTCATAAGGCTAGTAGCAGCATGATGAGTGGATTAAGGTACGACGATTCTAAGTGAAATAAGTCACACAGAAAAGGACACTTCTCATAAGGTATCACTGATAGAGGGAATGTAAAAACCGTTACACTTGAACTGAATTACAAAACAGAACAGAGTCACACATGCAGAAAACACACTATGGCTGCTTAACGGGAAAGGTGAGGTGGGGTGATACATAAAACAAGGGTTTCAAATTAGCTCAGATACCGTTCCATAAACCCAATATGTAATAGACAAGACCTACTCCTTGCTCAGAGAACTGGACTCAACACGCCCTATTCACCGCACAAGAATATATCTGACTAGTAATAATCGTAAAGCCTATGTATTGATATCTCTCTGTTAGTGTGTCAAGTGGGTGTAAAGCGGCATAAACACAGCAGTGAAAAGCAGCTAAATCCCATTATGAAAATAAATTACTTTGAAAAACCCATGAAACAAAGACAGTGAACGAGAGAGGAATTCTTACACAATGCGTTCAGGGGCTGTGATGCAACCTGGATTGACCATATCTAGACCCACAGCTGGATGAGACATAAGGGTGGACACTCTTGGGGCTGAGAGGTTTGGTGAGGTTGGGTGAGCAAACGCAGACCCTTTAAAGTAATACTGTGTGGTACCCATCGCATGGGTCCCAAATCTCCAGCTTCAAGGGCATCTTCCTACATCAAAAACATGCATGAGAAACCCAGAAGATGGTACACCGTGTGATGGGGAAAGGTTTCTAAAACGCACCTCATTTCTCATCGCCTTGTGCCCGGGTTCGCCATTCCAGCCGCTTTACTAGCAAGCTCCCTACTTGGAGCATCAGCACCTTTAACCTCCTGTTCCGTACAGGTTGCAATTTGTCCTGAGGATAAACGGGAAGACGTGGAACCAACGCGAGACTAGCTCTTGGTGTTGGGACAGGCACAGGTCACTCTATTTTCCCATCAGAAAGAAGAATTAACCACAGGCTCAGCCTGCCCCCCGGAACCAGAACAGGGCCTGAAGCCATTCTGTGATTTTGCGGCCAGCTCCCATAAAAACGAGTTGTAAAATGGAGGTTCAGGGCACTGCAATTCACAAACCTGCAGTTATAAATGATAACTCTCATCCACAAATATATTGAGGGAAGGCAACGAAGAGGATTTGAAATCAAGGCAGAATTGCAGGAAACAGATTTCAGGAAGTAGATTCGAATCGCATTTAAAGCACATGAAAAGTGGCAAAACGTTGACAATGATGCCCTTGGCCAAAAAGGGCGTATGCGTTTTTTCCTGAATATATTCAGGAAAAAAAGCATACGCCCTTTTTGGCCAACCAAGCAACCTGGAAAGGCAAATGAGCGCTACAAACAAGTCTCGCTTCCCATCGGTCAAAAGGGCCATGCTGAAAAAAGTGTCAAAACCAGAAATGCAGGACAGGCCATGGAGAAATGGGAGCCTTGCTACACTGATGGGCGGGATGTAAATTGCCAAGAGCCACTCTGGAGAAGTGTCCGGTGAGTCCTGAAACATCTGAAAAACACAGCTTAGAGAGCATAGGGCACTTCCACTCATGGGGGTATAAATTGGGAAAATGAAAAATCAGCAAGACACAAGCACCCCAAAGTTTAGGGCTGCTCTGTTGACAAGGACCTCCACTTCATTCCACCTTCAATATCCCAGGAAAGAGAAAAATGGATAAAGAAGTTGTGGTCCTTATGTACAATGGAATATCTCTCAGCCATGAAATCAATGTCATAAGGCTAGTAGCAGCATGATGAGTGGATTAAGGTACGACGATTCTAAGTGAAATAAGTCACACAGAAAAGGACACTTCTCATAAGGTATCACTGATAGAGGGAATGTAAAAACCGTTACACTTGAACTGAATTACAAAACAGAACAGAGTCACACATGCAGAAAACACACTATGGCTGCTTAACGGGAAAGGTGAGGTGGGGTGATACATAAAACAAGGGTTTCAAATTAGCTCAGATACCGTTCCATAAACCCAATATGTAATAGACAAGACCTACTCCTTGCTCAGAGAACTGGACTCAACACGCCCTATTCACCGCACAAGAATATATCTGACTAATAATAATCGTAAAGCCTATGTATTGATATCTCTCTGTTAGTGTATCAAGTGGGTGTAAAGCGGCATAAACACAGCAGTGAAAAGCAGCTAAATCCCATTATGAAAATAAATTACTTTGAAAAACCCATGAAACAAAGACAGTGAACGAGAGAGGAATTCTTACACAATGCGTTCAGGGGCTGTGATGCAACCTGGATTGACCATATCTAGACCCACAGCTGGATGAGACATAAGGGTGGACACTCTTGGGGCTGAGAGGTTTGGTGAGGTTGGGTGAGCAAACGCAGACCCTTTAAAGTAATACTGCATGGTACCCATCGCATGGGTCCCAAAACTCCAGCTTCAAGGGCATCTTCGTACATCAAAAACATGCATGAGAAACCCAGAAGATGGTACACCGTGTGATGGGGAAAGGTTTCTAAAACGCACCTCATTTCTCATCGCCTTGTGCCCGGGTTCGCCATTCCAGCTGCTTTACTAGCAAGCTCCCTACTTGGAGCATCAGCACCTTTAACCTCCTGTTCCGTACAGGTTGCAATTTGTCCTGAGGATAAACGGGAAGACGTGGAACCAACGAGAGACTAGCTCTTGGTGTTGGGACAGGCACAGGTCACTCTATTTTCCCATCAGAAAGAAGAATTAACCACAGGCTCAGCCTGCCCCCCGGAACCAGAACAGGGCCTGAAGCCATTCTGTGATTTTGCGGCCAGCTCCCATAAAAACGAGTTGTAAAATGGAGGTTCAGGGCACTGCAATTCACAAACCTGCAGTTATAAATGATAACTCTCGTCCACAAATATATTGAGGGAAGGCAACGAAGAGGATTTGAAATCAAGGCAGAATTGCAGGAAACAGATTTCAGGAAGTAGATTCGAATCGCATTTAAAGCACATGAAAAGCGGCAAAACGTTGACAATGATGCCCTTGGCCAAAAAGGGCGTATGCGTTTTTTCCTGAATATATTCAGGAAAAAACGCATACGCCCTTTTTGGCCAACCAAGCAACCTGGAAAGGCAAATCAGCGCTACAAACAAGTCTCGCTTCCCATCGGTCAAAAGGGCCATGCTGAAAAAAGTGTCAAAACCAGAAATGCAGGACAGGCCATGGAGAAATGGGAGCCTTGCTACACTGATGGGCGGGATGTAAATTGCCAACAGCCACTCTGGAGAAGTGTCCGGTGAGTCCTGAAACATCTGAAAAACACAGCTTAGAGAGCATAGGGCACTTCCACTCATGGGGGTATGAATTGGGAAAATGAAAAATCAGCAAGACACAAGCACCCCAAAGTTGAGGGCTGCTCTGTTGACAAGGACCTCCACTTCATTCCACCTTAAATATCCCAGGAAAGAGAAAAATGGGTAAAGAAGTTGTGGTCCTTATGTACAATGGAATATCACTCAGCCATGAAATCAATGTCATAAGGCTAGTAGCAGCATGATGAGTGGATTAAGGTACGACGATTCTAAGTGAAATAAGTCACACAGAAAAGGACACTTCTCATAAGGTATCACTGATAGAGGGAATGTAAAAACCGTTACACTTGAACTGAATTACAAAACAGAACAGAGTCACACATGCAGAAAACACACTATGGCTGCTTAACGGGAAAGGTGAGGTGGGGTGATACATAAAACAAGGGTTTCAAATTAGCTCAGATACCGTTCCATAAACCCAATATGTAATAGACAAGACCTACTCCTTGCTCAGAGAACTGGACTCAACACGCCCTATTCACCGCACAAGAATATATCTGACTAGTAATAATCGTAAAGCCTATGTATTGATATCTCTCTGTTAGTGTGTCAAGTGGGTGTAAAGCGGCATAAACACAGCAGTGAAAAGCAGCTAAATCCCATTATGAAAATAAATTACTTTGAAAAACCCATGAAACAAAGACAGTGAACGAGAGAGGAATTCTTACACAATGCGTTCAGGGGCTGTGATGCAACCTGGATTGACCATATCTAGACCCACAGCTGGATGAGACATAAGGGTGGACACTCTTGGGGCTGAGAGGTTTGGTGAGGTTGGGTGAGCAAACGCAGACCCTTTAAAGTAATACTGCGTGGTACCCATCGCATGGGTCCCAAATCTCCAGCTTCAAGGGCATCTTCCTACATCAAAAACATGCATGAGAAACCCAGAAGATGGTACACCGTGTGATGGGGAAAGGTTTCTAAAACGCACCTCATTTCTCATCTCCTTGTGCCCGGGTTCGCCATTCCAGCCGCTTTACTAGCAAGCTCCCTACTTGGAGCATCAGCACCTTTAACCTCCTGTTCCGTACAGGTTGCAATTTGTCCTGAGGATAAACGGGAAGACGTGGAACCAACGAGAGACTAGCTCTTGGTGTTGGGACAGGCACAGGTCACTCTATTTTCCCATCAGAAAGAAGAATTAACCACAGGCTCAGCCTGCCCCCCGGAACCAGAACAGGGCCTGAAGCCATTCTGTGATTTTGCGGCCAGCTCCCATAAAAACGAGTTGTAAAATGGAGGTTCAGGGCACTGCAATTCACAAACCTGCAGTTATAAATGATAACTCTCGTCCACAAATATATTGAGGGAAGGCAACGAAGAGGATTTGAAATCAAGGCAGAATTGCAGGAAACAGATTTCAGGAAGTAGATTCGAATCGCATTTAAAGCACATGAAAAGCGGCAAAACGTTGACAATGATGCCCTTGGCCAAAAAGGGCGTATGCGTTTTTTCCTGAATATATTCAGGAAAAAACGCATACGCCCTTTTTGGCCAACCAAGCAACCTGGAAAGGCAAATCAGCGCTACAAACAAGTCTCGCTTCCCATCGGTCAAAAGGGCCATGCTGAAAAAAGTGTCAAAACCAGAAATGCAGGACAGGCCATGGAGAAATGGGAGCCTTGCTACACTGATGGGCGGGATGTAAATTGCCAACAGCCACTCTGGAGAAGTGTCCGGTGAGTCCTGAAACATCTGAAAAACACAGCTTAGAGAGCATAGGGCACTTCCACTCATGGGGGTATGAATTGGGAAAATGAAAAATCAGCAAGACACAAGCACCCCAAAGTTGAGGGCTGCTCTGTTGACAAGGACCTCCACTTCATTCCACCTTAAATATCCCAGGAAAGAGAAAAATGGGTAAAGAAGTTGTGGTCCTTATGTACAATGGAATATCACTCAGCCATGAAATCAATGTCATAAGGCTAGTAGCAGCATGATGAGTGGATTAAGGTACAAGGATTCTAAGTGAAATAAGTCACACAGAAAAGGACACTTCTCATAAGGTATCACTGATAGAGGGAATGTAAAAACCGTTACACTTGAACTGAATTACAAAACAGAACAGAGTCACACATGCAGAAAACACACTATGGCTGCTTAACGGGAAAGGTGAGGTGGGGTGATACATAAAACAAGGGTTTCAAATTAGCTCAGATACCGTTCCATAAACCCAATATGTAATAGACAAGACCTACTCCTTGCTCAGAGAACTGGACTCAACACGCCCTATTCACCGCACAAGAATATATCTGACTAGTAATAATCGTAAAGCCTATGTATTGATATCTCTCTGTTAGTGTGTCAAGTGGGTGTAAAGCGGCATAAACACAGCAGTGAAAAGCAGCTAAATCCCATTATGAAAATAAATTACTTTGAAAAACCCATGAAACAAAGACAGTGAACGAGAGAGGAATTCTTACACAATGCGTTCAGGGGCTGTGATGCAACCTGGATTGACCATATCTAGACCCACAGCTGGATGAGACATAAGGGTGGACACTCTTGGGGCTGAGAGGTTTGGTGAGGTTGGGTGAGCAAACGCAGACCCTTTAAAGTAATACTGTGTGGTACCCATCGCATGGGTCCCAAATCTCCAGCTTCAAGGGCATCTTCCTACATCAAAAACATGCATGAGAAACCCAGAAGATGGTACACCGTGTGATGGGGAAAGGTTTCTAAAACGCACCTCATTTCTCATCTCCTTGTGCCCGGGTTCGCCATTCCAGCCGCTTTACTAGCAAGCTCCCTACTTGGAGCATCAGCACCTTTAACCTCCTGTTCCGTACAGGTTGCAATTTGTCCTGAGGATAAACGGGAAGACGTGGAACCAACGAGAGACTAGCTCTTGGTGTTGGGACAGGCACAGGTCACTCTATTTTCCCATCAGAAAGAAGAATTAACCACAGGCTCAGCCTGCCCCCCGGAACCAGAACAGGGCCTGAAGCCATTCTGTGATTTTGCGGCCAGCTCCCATAAAAACGAGTTGTAAAATGGAGGTTCAGGGCACTGCAATTCACAAACCTGCAGTTATAAATGATAACTCTCGTCCACAAATATATTGAGGGAAGGCAACGAAGAGGATTTGAAATCAAGGCAGAATTGCAGGAAACAGATTTCAGGAAGTAGATTCGAATCGCATTTAAAGCACATGAAAAGCGGCAAAACGTTGACAATGATGCCCTTGGCCAAAAAGGGCGTATGCGTTTTTTCCTGAATATATTCAGGAAAAAACGCATACGCCCTTTTTGGCCAACCAAGCAACCTGGAAAGGCAAATCAGCGCTACAAACAAGTCTCGCTTCCCATCGGTCAAAAGGGCCATGCTGAAAAAAGTGTCAAAACCAGAAATGCAGGACAGGCCATGGAGAAATGGGAGCCTTGCTACACTGATGGGCGGGATGTAAATTGCCAACAGCCACTCTGGAGAAGTGTACGGTGAGTCCTGAAACATCTGAAAAACACAGCTTAGAGAGCATAGGGCACTTCCACTCATGGGGGTATGAATTGGGAAAATGAAAAATCAGCAAGACACAAGCACCCCAAAGTTGAGGGCTGCTCTGTTGACAAGGACCTCCACTTCATTCCACCTTAAATATCCCAGGAAAGATAAAAATGGGTAAAGAAGTTGTGGTCCTTATGTACAATGGAATATCACTCAGCCATGAAATCAATGTCATAAGGCTAGTAGCAGCATGATGAGTGGATTTAGGTACGACGATTCTAAGTGAAATAAGTCACACAGAAAAGGACACTTCTCATAAGGTATCACTGATAGAGGGAATGTAAAAACCGTTACACTTGAACTGAATTACAAAACAGAACAGAGTCACACATGCAGAAAACACACTATGGCTGCTTAACGGGAAAGGTGAGGTGGGGTGATACATAAAACAAGGGTATCAAATTAGCTCAGATACCGTTCCATAAACCCAATATGTAATAGACAAGACCTACTCCTTGCTCAGAGAACTGGACTCAACACGCCCTATTCACCGCACAAGAATATATCTGACTAGTAATAATCGTAAAGCCTATGTATTGATATCTCTCTGTTAGTGTGTCAAGTGGGTGTAAAGCGGCATAAACACAGCAGTGAAAAGCAGCTAAACCCCATTATAAAAATAAATTACTTTGAAACACCCATGAAACAAAGACAGTGAAAGAGAGAGAAATTCTTACACAATGCGTTCAGGGGCTGTGATGCAACCTGGATTGACCATATCTAGACGCACAGCTGGATGAGACATAAGGGTGGACACTCTTGGGGCTGAGAGGTTTGGTGAGGTTGGGTGAGCAAACGCAGACCCTTTAAAGGAATACTGCGTGGTACCCATCGAATGGGTCCCAAATCTCCAGGTTCAAGGGCATCTTCCTACATCAAAAACATGCATGAGAAACCCAGAAGATGGTACACCGTGTGATGGGGAAAGGTTTCTAAAACGCACCTCATTTCTCATCGCCTTGTGCCCGGGTTCGCCATTCCAGCCGCTTTACTAGCAAGCTCCCTACTTGGAGCATCAGCACCTTTAACCTCCTGTTCCGTACAGGTTGCAATTTGTCCTGAGGATAAACGGGAAGACGTGGAACCAACGAGAGACTAGCTCTTGGTGTTGGGACAGGCACAGGTCACTCTATTTTCCCATAAGAAAGAAGAATTAACCACAGGCTCAGCCTACCCCCCGGAACCAGAACAGGGCCTGAAGCCATTCTGCGATTTTGCGGCCAGCTCCCATAAAAACGAGTTGTAAAATGGAGGTTCAGGGCACTGCAATTCACAAACCTGCAGTTATAAATGATAACTCTCGTCCACAAATATATTGAGGGAAGGCAAAGAAGAGGATTTGAAATCAAGGCAGAATTGCACGAAACAGATTTCAGGAGGTAGATACGAATCGCCTTTAAAGCACATGAAAAGCGGCAAAACGTTGACAATGATGCCCTTGGCCAAAAAGGGCGTATGCGTTTTTTCCTGAATATATTCAGGAAAAAACGCATACGCCCTTTTTGGCCAACCAAGCAACCTGGAAAGGCAAATCAGCGCTACAGAGAAGTCTCGCTTCCCATCGGTCAAAAGGGCCATGCTGAAAAAAGTGTCAAAACCAGAAATGCAGGACAGGCCATGGAGAAATGGGAGCCTTGTTACACTGATGGGCGGGATGTAAATTGCCAACAGCCACTCTGGAGAAGTGTACGGTGTGTCCTGAAACATCTGAAAAACACAGCTTAGAGAGCATAGGGCACTTCCACTCATGGGGGTATAAATTGGGAAAATGAAAAATCAGCAAGACACAAGCACCCCAAAGTTGAGGGCTGCTCTGTTGACAAGGACCTCCACTTCATTCCACCTTCAATATCCCAGGAAAGAGAAAAATGGATAAAGAAGTTGTGGTCCTTATGTACAATGGAATATCACTCAGCCATGAAATCAATGTCATAAGGTTAGTAGCAGCATGATGAGTGGATTTAGGTACGACGATTCTAAGTGAAATAAGTCACACAGAAAAGGACACTTCTCATAAGGTATCACTTATAGAGGGAATGTAAAAACCGTTACACTTGAACTGAATTACAAAACAGAACAGAGTCACACATGCAGAAAACACACTATGGCTGCTTAACGGGAAAGGTGAGGTGGGGTGATACATAAAACAAGGGTATCAAATTAGCTCAGATACCGTTCCATAAACCCAATATGTAGTAGACAAGACCTACTCCTTGCTCAGAGAACTGGACTCAACACGCCCTATTCACCGCACAAGAATATATCTGACTAATAATAATCGTAAAACCTATGTATTGATATCTCTTTGTTAGTGTGTCAAGTGGGTGTAAAGCGGCATAAACACAGCAGTGAAAAGCAGCTAAACCCCATTATAAAAATAAATTACTTTGAAACACCCATGAAACAAAGACAGTGAAAGAGAGAGAAATTCTTACACAATGCGTTCAGGGGCTGTGATGCAACCTGGATTGACCATATCTAGACGCACAGCTGGATGAGACATAAGGGTGGACACTCTTGGGGCTGAGAGGTTTGGTGAGGTTGGGTGAGCAAACGCAGACCCTTTAAAGTAATACTGCATGGTACCCATCGCATGGGTCCCAAATCTCCAGCTTCAAGGGCATCTTCCTACATCAAAACATGCATGAGAAACCCAGAAGATGGTACACAGTGTGATGGGGAAAGGTTTCTAAAACGCACCTCATTTCTCATCGCCTTGTGCCCGGGTTCGCCATTCCAGCCGCTTTACTAGCAAGCTCCCTACTTGGAGCATCAGCACCTTTAACCTCCTGTTCCGTACAGGTTGCAATTTGTCCTGAGGATAAACGGGAAGACGTGGAACCAACGAGAGACTAGCTCTTGGTGTTGGGACAGGCACAGGTCACTCTATTTTCCCATCAGAAAGAAGAATTAACCACAGGCTCAGCCTGCCCCCCGGAACCAGAACAGGGCCTGAAGCCATTCTGCGATTTTGCGGCCAGCTCCCATAAAAACGAGTTGTAAAATGGAGGTTCAGGGCACTGCAATTCACAAACCTGCAGAGTTATAAATGATAACTCTCGTCCACAAATATATTGAGGGAAGGCAAAGAAGAGGATTTGAAATCAAGGCAGAATTGCAGGAAAGAGATTTCAGGAGGTAGATTCGAATCGCATTTAAAGCACATGAAAAGCGGCAAAACGTTGACAATGATGCCCTTGGCCAAAAAGGGCGTATGCGTTTTTTCCTGAATATATTCAGGAAAAAACGCATACGCCCTTTTTGGCCAACCAAGCAACCTGGAAAGGCAAATGAGCGCTACAAACAAGTCTCGCTTCCCATCGGTCAAAAGGGCCATGCTGAAAAAAGTGTCAAAACCAGAAGTGCAGGACAGGCCATGGAGAAATGGGAGCCTTGCTACACTGATGGGCGGGATGTAAATTGCCAACAGCCACTCTGGAGAAGTGTACGGTGAGTCCTGAAACATCTGAAAAACACAGCTTAGAGAGCATAGGGCACTTCCACTCATGGGGGTATGAATTGGGAAAATGAAAAATCAGCAAGACACAAGCACCCCAAAGTTTAGGGCTGCTCTGTTGACAAGGACCTCCACTTCATTCCACCTTAAATATCCCAGGAAAGAGAAAAATGGGTAAAGAAGTTGTGGTCCTTATGTACAATGGAATATCACTCAGCCATGAAATCAATGTCATAAGGCTAGTAGCAGCATGATGAGTGGATTTAGGTACGACGATTCTAAGTGAAATAAGTCACACAGAAAAGGACACTTCTCATAAGGTATCACTGATAGAGGGAATGTAAAAACCGTTACACTTGAACTGAATTACAAAACAGAACAGAGTCACACATGCAGAAAACACACTATGGCTGCTTAACGGGAAAGGTGAGGTGGGGTGATACATAAAACAAGGGTATCAAATTAGCTCAGATACCGTTCCATAAACCCAATATGTAATAGACAAGACCTACTCCTTGCTCAGAGAACTGGACTCAACACGCCCTATTCACCGCACAAGAATATATCTGACTAGTAATAATCGTAAAGCCTATGTATTGATATCTCTCTGTTAGTGTGTCAAGTGGGTGTAAAGCGGCATAAACACAGCAGTGAAAAGCAGCTAAATCCCATTATGAAAATAAATTACTTTGAAAAACCCATGAAACAAAGACAGTGAACGAGAGAGGAATTCTTACACAATGCGTTCAGGGGCTGTGATGCAACCTGGATTGACCATATCTAGACCCACAGCTGGATGAGACATAAGGGTGGACACTCTTGGGGCTGAGAGGTTTGGTGAGGTTGGGTGAGCAAACGCAGACCCTTTAAAGTAATACTGCATGGTACCCATCGCATGGGTCCCAAATCTCCAGCTTCAAGGGCATCTTCCTACATCAAAAACATGCATGAGAAACCCAGAAGATGGTACACCATGTGATGGGGAAAGGTTTCTAAAACGCACCTCATTTCTCATCTCCTTGTGCCCGGGTTCGCCATTCCAGCTGCTTTACTAGCAAGCTCCCTACTTGGAGCATCAGCACCTTTAACCTCCTGTTCCGTACAGGTTGCAATTTGTCCTGAGGATAAACGGGAAGACGTGGAACCAACGAGAGACTAGCTCTTGGTGTTGGGACAGGCACAGGTCACTCTATTTTCCCATCAGAAAGAAGAATTAACCACAGGCTCAGCCTGCCCCCCGGAACCAGAACAGGGCCTGAAGCCATTCTGTGATTTTGCGGCCAGCTCCCATAAAAACGAGTTGTAAAATGGAGGTTCAGGGCACTGCAATTCACAAACCTGCAGTTATAAATGATAACTCTCGTCCACAAATATATTGAGGGAAGGCAACGAAGAGGATTTGAAATCAAGGCAGAATTGCAGGAAACAGATTTCAGGAAGTAGATTCGAATCGCATTTAAAGCACATGAAAAGCGGCAAAACGTTGACAATGATGCCCTTGGCCAAAAAGGGCGTATGCGTTTTTTCCTGAATATATTCAGGAAAAAACGCATACGCCCTTTTTGGCCAACCAAGCAACCTGGAAAGGCAAATCAGCGCTACAAACAAGTCTCGCTTCCCATCGGTCAAAAGGGCCATGCTGAAAAAAGTGTCAAAACCAGAAATGCAGGACAGGCCATGGAGAAATGGGAGCCTTGCTACACTGATGGGCGGGATGTAAATTGCCAAGAGCCACTCTGGAGAAGTGTCCGGTGAGTCCTGAAACATCTGAAAAACACAGCTTAGAGAGCATAGGGCACTTCCACTCATGGGGGTATAAATTGGGAAAATGAAAAATCAGCAAGACACAAGCACCCCAAAGTTTAGGGCTGCTCTGTTGACAAGGACCTCCACTTCATTCCACCTTCAATATCCCAGGAAAGAGAAAAATGGATAAAGAAGTTGTGGTCCTTATGTACAATGGAATATCTCTCAGCCATGAAATCAATGTCATAAGGCTAGTAGCAGCATGATGAGTGGATTAAGGTACGACGATTCTAAGTGAAATAAGTCACACAGAAAAGGACACTTCTCATAAGGTATCACTGATAGAGGGAATGTAAAAACCGTTACACTTGAACTGAATTACAAAACAGAACAGAGTCACACATGCAGAAAACACACTATGGCTGCTTAACGGGAAAGGTGAGGTGGGGTGATACATAAAACAAGGGTTTCAAATTAGCTCAGATACCGTTCCATAAACCCAATATGTAATAGACAAGACCTACTCCTTGCTCAGAGAACTGGACTCAACACGCCCTATTCACCGCACAAGAATATATCTGACTAATAATAATCGTAAAGCCTATGTATTGATATCTCTCTGTTAGTGTATCAAGTGGGTGTAAAGCGGCATAAACACAGCAGTGAAAAGCAGCTAAATCCCATTATGAAAATAAATTACTTTGAAAAACCCATGAAACAAAGACAGTGAACGAGAGAGGAATTCTTACACAATGCGTTCAGGGGCTGTGATGCAACCTGGATTGACCATATCTAGACCCACAGCTGGATGAGACATAAGGGTGGACACTCTTGGGGCTGAGAGGTTTGGTGAGGTTGGGTGAGCAAACGCAGACCCTTTAAAGTAATACTGCATGGTACCCATCGCATGGGTCCCAAAACTCCAGCTTCAAGGGCATCTTCCTACATCAAAAACATGCATGAGAAACCCAGAAGATGGTACACCGTGTGATGGGGAAAGGTTTCTAAAACGCACCTCATTTCTCATCGCCTTGTGCCCGGGTTCGCCATTCCAGCTGCTTTACTAGCAAGCTCCCTACTTGGAGCATCAGCACCTTTAACCTCCTGTTCCGTACAGGTTGCAATTTGTCCTGAGGATAAACGGGAAGACGTGGAACCAACGAGAGACTAGCTCTTGGTGTTGGGACAGGCACAGGTCACTCTATTTTCCCATCAGAAAGAAGAATTAACCACAGGCTCAGCCTGCCCCCCGGAACCAGAACAGGGCCTGAAGCCATTCTGTGATTTTGCGGCCAGCTCCCATAAAAACGAGTTGTAAAATGGAGGTTCAGGGCACTGCAATTCACAAACCTGCAGTTATAAATGATAACTCTCGTCCACAAATATATTGAGGGAAGGCAACGAAGAGGATTTGAAATCAAGGCAGAATTGCAGGAAACAGATTTCAGGAAGTAGATTCGAATCGCATTTAAAGCACATGAAAAGCGGCAAAACGTTGACAATGATGCCCTTGGCCAAAAAGGGCGTATGCGTTTTTTCCTGAATATATTCAGGAAAAAACGCATACGCCCTTTTTGGCCAACCAAGCAACCTGGAAAGGCAAATCAGCGCTACAAACAAGTCTCGCTTCCCATCGGTCAAAAGGGCCATGCTGAAAAAAGTGTCAAAACCAGAAATGCAGGACAGGCCATGGAGAAATGGGAGCCTTGCTACACTGATGGGCGGGATGTAAATTGCCAACAGCCACTCTGGAGAAGTGTCCGGTGAGTCCTGAAACATCTGAAAAACACAGCTTAGAGAGCATAGGGCACTTCCACTCATGGGGGTATGAATTGGGAAAATGAAAAATCAGCAAGACACAAGCACCCCAAAGTTGAGGGCTGCTCTGTTGACAAGGACCTCCACTTCATTCCACCTTAAATATCCCAGGAAAGAGAAAAATGGGTAAAGAAGTTGTGGTCCTTATGTACAATGGAATATCACTCAGCCATGAAATCAATGTCATAAGGCTAGTAGCAGCATGATGAGTGGATTAAGGTACGACGATTCTAAGTGAAATAAGTCACACAGAAAAGGACACTTCTCATAAGGTATCACTGATAGAGGGAATGTAAAAACCGTTACACTTGAACTGAATTACAAAACAGAACAGAGTCACACATGCAGAAAACACACTATGGCTGCTTAACGGGAAAGGTGAGGTGGGGTGATACATAAAACAAGGGTTTCAAATTAGCTCAGATACCGTTCCATAAACCCAATATGTAATAGACAAGACCTACTCCTTGCTCAGAGAACTGGACTCAACACGCCCTATTCACCGCACAAGAATATATCTGACTAGTAATAATCGTAAAGCCTATGTATTGATATCTCTCTGTTAGTGTGTCAAGTGGGTGTAAAGCGGCATAAACACAGCAGTGAAAAGCAGCTAAATCCCATTATGAAAATAAATTACTTTGAAAAACCCATGAAACAAAGACAGTGAACGAGAGAGGAATTCTTACACAATGCGTTCAGGGGCTGTGATGCAACCTGGATTGACCATATCTAGACCCACAGCTGGATGAGACATAAGGGTGGACACTCTTGGGGCTGAGAGGTTTGGTGAGGTTGGGTGAGCAAACGCAGACCCTTTAAAGTAATACTGCGTGGTACCCATCGCATGGGTCCCAAATCTCCAGCTTCAAGGGCATCTTCCTACATCAAAAACATGCATGAGAAACCCAGAAGATGGTACACCGTGTGATGGGGAAAGGTTTCTAAAACGCACCTCATTTCTCATCTCCTTGTGCCCGGGTTCGCCATTCCAGCCGCTTTACTAGCAAGCTCCCTACTTGGAGCATCAGCACCTTTAACCTCCTGTTCCGTACAGGTTGCAATTTGTCCTGAGGATAAACGGGAAGACGTGGAACCAACGAGAGACTAGCTCTTGGTGTTGGGACAGGCACAGGTCACTCTATTTTCCCATCAGAAAGAAGAATTAACCACAGGCTCAGCCTGCCCCCCGGAACCAGAACAGGGCCTGAAGCCATTCTGTGATTTTGCGGCCAGCTCCCATAAAAACGAGTTGTAAAATGGAGGTTCAGGGCACTGCAATTCACAAACCTGCAGTTATAAATGATAACTCTCGTCCACAAATATATTGAGGGAAGGCAACGAAGAGGATTTGAAATCAAGGCAGAATTGCAGGAAACAGATTTCAGGAAGTAGATTCGAATCGCATTTAAAGCACATGAAAAGCGGCAAAACGTTGACAATGATGCCCTTGGCCAAAAAGGGCGTATGCGTTTTTTCCTGAATATATTCAGGAAAAAACGCATACGCCCTTTTTGGCCAACCAAGCAACCTGGAAAGGCAAATCAGCGCTACAAACAAGTCTCGCTTCCCATCGGTCAAAAGGGCCATGCTGAAAAAAGTGTCAAAACCAGAAATGCAGGACAGGCCATGGAGAAATGGGAGCCTTGCTACACTGATGGGCGGGATGTAAATTGCCAACAGCCACTCTGGAGAAGTGTCCGGTGAGTCCTGAAACATCTGAAAAACACAGCTTAGAGAGCATAGGGCACTTCCACTCATGGGGGTATGAATTGGGAAAATGAAAAATCAGCAAGACACAAGCACCCCAAAGTTGAGGGCTGCTCTGTTGACAAGGACCTCCACTTCATTCCACCTTAAATATCCCAGGAAAGAGAAAAATGGGTAAAGAAGTTGTGGTCCTTATGTACAATGGAATATCACTCAGCCATGAAATCAATGTCATAAGGCTAGTAGCAGCATGATGAGTGGATTAAGGTACAAGGATTCTAAGTGAAATAAGTCACACAGAAAAGGACACTTCTCATAAGGTATCACTGATAGAGGGAATGTAAAAACCGTTACACTTGAACTGAATTACAAAACAGAACAGAGTCACACATGCAGAAAACACACTATGGCTGCTTAACGGGAAAGGTGAGGTGGGGTGATACATAAAACAAGGGTTTCAAATTAGCTCAGATACCGTTCCATAAACCCAATATGTAATAGACAAGACCTACTCCTTGCTCAGAGAACTGGACTCAACACGCCCTATTCACCGCACAAGAATATATCTGACTAGTAATAATCGTAAAGCCTATGTATTGATATCTCTCTGTTAGTGTGTCAAGTGGGTGTAAAGCGGCATAAACACAGCAGTGAAAAGCAGCTAAATCCCATTATGAAAATAAATTACTTTGAAAAACCCATGAAACAAAGACAGTGAACGAGAGAGGAATTCTTACACAATGCGTTCAGGGGCTGTGATGCAACCTGGATTGACCATATCTAGACCCACAGCTGGATGAGACATAAGGGTGGACACTCTTGGGGCTGAGAGGTTTGGTGAGGTTGGGTGAGCAAACGCAGACCCTTTAAAGTAATACTGTGTGGTACCCATCGCATGGGTCCCAAATCTCCAGCTTCAAGGGCATCTTCCTACATCAAAAACATGCATGAGAAACCCAGAAGATGGTACACCGTGTGATGGGGAAAGGTTTCTAAAACGCACCTCATTTCTCATCTCCTTGTGCCCGGGTTCGCCATTCCAGCCGCTTTACTAGCAAGCTCCCTACTTGGAGCATCAGCACCTTTAACCTCCTGTTCCGTACAGGTTGCAATTTGTCCTGAGGATAAACGGGAAGACGTGGAACCAACGAGAGACTAGCTCTTGGTGTTGGGACAGGCACAGGTCACTCTATTTTCCCATCAGAAAGAAGAATTAACCACAGGCTCAGCCTGCCCCCCGGAACCAGAACAGGGCCTGAAGCCATTCTGTGATTTTGCGGCCAGCTCCCATAAAAACGAGTTGTAAAATGGAGGTTCAGGGCACTGCAATTCACAAACCTGCAGTTATAAATGATAACTCTCGTCCACAAATATATTGAGGGAAGGCAACGAAGAGGATTTGAAATCAAGGCAGAATTGCAGGAAACAGATTTCAGGAAGTAGATTCGAATCGCATTTAAAGCACATGAAAAGCGGCAAAACGTTGACAATGATGCCCTTGGCCAAAAAGGGCGTATGCGTTTTTTCCTGAATATATTCAGGAAAAAACGCATACGCCCTTTTTGGCCAACCAAGCAACCTGGAAAGGCAAATCAGCGCTACAAACAAGTCTCGCTTCCCATCGGTCAAAAGGGCCATGCTGAAAAAAGTGTCAAAACCAGAAATGCAGGACAGGCCATGGAGAAATGGGAGCCTTGCTACACTGATGGGCGGGATGTAAATTGCCAACAGCCACTCTGGAGAAGTGTACGGTGAGTCCTGAAACATCTGAAAAACACAGCTTAGAGAGCATAGGGCACTTCCACTCATGGGGGTATGAATTGGGAAAATGAAAAATCAGCAAGACACAAGCACCCCAAAGTTGAGGGCTGCTCTGTTGACAAGGACCTCCACTTCATTCCACCTTAAATATCCCAGGAAAGATAAAAATGGGTAAAGAAGTTGTGGTCCTTATGTACAATGGAATATCACTCAGCCATGAAATCAATGTCATAAGGCTAGTAGCAGCATGATGAGTGGATTTAGGTACGACGATTCTAAGTGAAATAAGTCACACAGAAAAGGACACTTCTCATAAGGTATCACTGATAGAGGGAATGTAAAAACCGTTACACTTGAACTGAATTACAAAACAGAACAGAGTCACACATGCAGAAAACACACTATGGCTGCTTAACGGGAAAGGTGAGGTGGGGTGATACATAAAACAAGGGTATCAAATTAGCTCAGATACCGTTCCATAAACCCAATATGTAATAGACAAGACCTACTCCTTGCTCAGAGAACTGGACTCAACACGCCCTATTCACCGCACAAGAATATATCTGACTAGTAATAATCGTAAAGCCTATGTATTGATATCTCTCTGTTAGTGTGTCAAGTGGGTGTAAAGCGGCATAAACACAGCAGTGAAAAGCAGCTAAACCCCATTATAAAAATAAATTACTTTGAAACACCCATGAAACAAAGACAGTGAAAGAGAGAGAAATTCTTACACAATGCGTTCAGGGGCTGTGATGCAACCTGGATTGACCATATCTAGACGCACAGCTGGATGAGACATAAGGGTGGACACTCTTGGGGCTGAGAGGTTTGGTGAGGTTGGGTGAGCAAACGCAGACCCTTTAAAGGAATACTGCGTGGTACCCATCGCATGGGTCCCAAATCTCCAGGTTCAAGGGCATCTTCCTACATCAAAAACATGCATGAGAAACCCAGAAGATGGTACACCGTGTGATGGGGAAAGGTTTCTAAAACGCACCTCATTTCTCATCGCCTTGTGCCCGGGTTCGCCATTCCAGCCGCTTTACTAGCAAGCTCCCTACTTGGAGCATCAGCACCTTTAACCTCCTGTTCCGTACAGGTTGCAATTTGTCCTGAGGATAAACGGGAAGACGTGGAACCAACGAGAGACTAGCTCTTGGTGTTGGGACAGGCACAGGTCACTCTATTTTCCCATAAGAAAGAAGAATTAACCACAGGCTCAGCCTACCCCCCGGAACCAGAACAGGGCCTGAAGCCATTCTGCGATTTTGCGGCCAGCTCCCATAAAAACGAGTTGTAAAATGGAGGTTCAGGGCACTGCAATTCACAAACCTGCAGTTATAAATGATAACTCTCGTCCACAAATATATTGAGGGAAGGCAAAGAAGAGGATTTGAAATCAAGGCAGAATTGCACGAAACAGATTTCAGGAGGTAGATACGAATCGCCTTTAAAGCACATGAAAAGCGGCAAAACGTTGACAATGATGCCCTTGGCCAAAAAGGGCGTATGCGTTTTTTCCTGAATATATTCAGGAAAAAACGCATACGCCCTTTTTGGCCAACCAAGCAACCTGGAAAGGCAAATCAGCGCTACAGAGAAGTCTCGCTTCCCATCGGTCAAAAGGGCCATGCTGAAAAAAGTGTCAAAACCAGAAATGCAGGACAGGCCATGGAGAAATGGGAGCCTTGTTACACTGATGGGCGGGATGTAAATTGCCAACAGCCACTCTGGAGAAGTGTACGGTGTGTCCTGAAACATCTGAAAAACACAGCTTAGAGAGCATAGGGCACTTCCACTCATGGGGGTATAAATTGGGAAAATGAAAAATCAGCAAGACACAAGCACCCCAAAGTTGAGGGCTGCTCTGTTGACAAGGACCTCCACTTCATTCCACCTTCAATATCCCAGGAAAGAGAAAAATGGATAAAGAAGTTGTGGTCCTTATGTACAATGGAATATCACTCAGCCATGAAATCAATGTCATAAGGTTAGTAGCAGCATGATGAGTGGATTTAGGTACGACGATTCTAAGTGAAATAAGTCACACAGAAAAGGACACTTCTCATAAGGTATCACTTATAGAGGGAATGTAAAAACCGTTACACTTGAACTGAATTACAAAACAGAACAGAGTCACACATGCAGAAAACACACTATGGCTGCTTAACGGGAAAGGTGAGGTGGGGTGATACATAAAACAAGGGTATCAAATTAGCTCAGATACCGTTCCATAAACCCAATATGTAGTAGACAAGACCTACTCCTTGCTCAGAGAACTGGACTCAACACGCCCTATTCACCGCACAAGAATATATCTGACTAATAATAATCGTAAAACCTATGTATTGATATCTCTTTGTTAGTGTGTCAAGTGGGTGTAAAGCGGCATAAACACAGCAGTGAAAAGCAGCTAAACCCCATTATAAAAATAAATTACTTTGAAACACCCATGAAACAAAGACAGTGAAAGAGAGAGAAATTCTTACACAATGCGTTCAGGGGCTGTGATGCAACCTGGATTGACCATATCTAGACGCACAGCTGGATGAGACATAAGGGTGGACACTCTTGGGGCTGAGAGGTTTGGTGAGGTTGGGTGAGCAAACGCAGACCCTTTAAAGTAATACTGCATGATACCCATCGCATGGGTCCCAAATCTCCAGGTTCAAGGGCATCTTCCTACATCAAAAACATGCATGAGAAACCCAGAAGATGGTACACCGTGTGATGGGGAAAGGTTTCTAAAACGCACCTCATTTCTCATCGCCTTGTGCCCGGGTTCGCCATTCCAGCCGCTTTACTAGCAAGCTCCCTACTTGGAGCATCAGCACCTTTAACCTCCTGTTCCGTACAGGTTGCAATTTGTCCTGAGGATAAACGGGAAGACGTGGAACCAACGAGAGACTAGCTCTTGGTGTTGGGACAGGCACAGGTCACTCTATTTTCCCATCAGAAAGAAGAATTAACCACAGGCTCAGCCTGCCCCCCGGAACCAGAACAGGGCCTGAAGCCATTCTGCGATTTTGCCGCCAGCTCCCATAAAAACGAGTTGTAAAATGGAGGTTCAGGGCACTGCAATTCACAAACCTGCAGAGTTATAAATGATAACTCTCGTCCACAAATATATTGAGGGAAGGCAAAGAAGAGGATTTGAAATCAAGGCAGAATTGCAGGAAAGAGATTTCAGGAGGTAGACTCGAATCGCCTTTAAAGCACATGAAAAGCGGCAAAACGTTGACAATGATGCCCTTGGCCAAAAAGGGCGTATGCGTTTTTTCCTGAATATATTCAGGAAAAAACGCATACGCCCTTTTTGGCCAACCAAGCAACCTGGAAAGGCAAATCAGCGCTACAAACAAGTCTCGCTTCCCATCGGTCAAAAGGGCCATGCTGAAAAAAGTGTCAAAACCAGAAATGCAGGACAGGCCATGGAGAAATGGGAGCCTTGCTACACTGATGGGCGGGATGTAAATTGCCAACAGCCACTCTGGAGAAGTGTACGGTGAGTCCTGAAACATCTGAAAAACACAGCTTAGAGAGCATAGGGCACTTCCACTCATGGGGGTATGAATTGGGAAAATGAAAAATCAGCAAGACACAAGCACCCCAAAGTTGAGGGCTGCTCTGTTGACAAGGACCTCCACTTCATTCCACCTTAAATATCCCAGGAAAGAGAAAAATGGGTAAAGAAGTTGTGGTCCTTATGTACAATGGAATATCACTCAGCCATGAAATCAATGTCATAAGGCTAGTAGCAGCATGATGAGTGGATTTAGGTACGACGATTCTAAGTGAAATAAGTCACACAGAAAAGGACACTTCTCATAAGGTATCACTGATAGAGGGAATGTAAAAACCGTTACACTTGAACTGAATTACAAAACAGAACAGAGTCACACATGCAGAAAACACACTATGGCTGCTTAACGGGAAAGGTGAGGTGGGGTGATACATAAAACAAGGGTATCAAATTAGCTCAGATACCGTTCCATAAACCCAATATGTAATAGACAAGACCTACTCCTTGCTCAGAGAACTGGACTCAACACGCCCTATTCACCGCACAAGATTATATCTGACTAGTAATAATCGTAAAGCCTATGTATTGATATCTCTCTGTTAGTGTGTCAAGTGGGTGTAAAGTGGCATAAACACAGCAGTGAAAAGCAGCTAAATCCCATTATGAAAATAAATTACTTTGAAAAACCCATGAAACAAAGACAGTGAACGAGAGAGGAATTCTTACACAATGCGTTCAGGGGCTGTGATGCAACCTGGATTGACCATATCTAGACCCACAGCTGGATGAGACATAAGGGTGGACACTCTTGGGGCTGAGAGGTTTGGTGAGGTTGGGTGAGCAAACGCAGACCCTTTAAAGTAATACTGCATGGTACCCATCGCATGGGTCCCAAATCTCCAGCTTCAAGGGCATCTTCCTACATCAAAACATGCATGAGAAACCCAGAAGATGGTACACAGTGTGATGGGGAAAGGTTTCTAAAACGCACCTCATTTCTCATCGCCTTGTGCCCGGGTTCGCCATTCCAGCCGCTTTACTAGCAAGCTCCCTACTTGGAGCATCAGCACCTTTAACCTCCTGTTCCGTACAGGTTGCAATTTGTCCTGAGGATAAACGGGAAGACGTGGAACCAACGAGAGACTAGCTCTTGGTGTTGGGACAGGCACAGGTCACTCTATTTTCCCATCAGAAAGAAGAATTAACCACAGGCTCAGCCTGCCCCCCGGAACCAGAACAGGGCCTGAAGCCATTCTGCGATTTTGCGGCCAGCTCCCATAAAAACGAGTTGTAAAATGGAGGTTCAGGGCACTGCAATTCACAAACCTGCAGAGTTATAAATGATAACTCTCGTCCACAAATATATTGAGGGAAGGCAAAGAAGAGGATTTGAAATCAAGGCAGAATTGCAGGAAAGAGATTTCAGGAGGTAGATTCGAATCGCATTTAAAGCACATGAAAAGCGGCAAAACGTTGACAATGATGCCCTTGGCCAAAAAGGGCGTATGCGTTTTTTCCTGAATATATTCAGGAAAAAACGCATACGCCCTTTTTGGCCAACCAAGCAACCTGGAAAGGCAAATGAGCGCTACAAACAAGTCTCGCTTCCCATCGGTCAAAAGGGCCATGCTGAAAAAAGTGTCAAAACCAGAAGTGCAGGACAGGCCATGGAGAAATGGGAGCCTTGCTACACTGATGGGCGGGATGTAAATTGCCAACAGCCACTCTGGAGAAGTGTACGGTGAGTCCTGAAACATCTGAAAAACACAGCTTAGAGAGCATAGGGCACTTCCACTCATGGGGGTATGAATTGGGAAAATGAAAAATCAGCAAGACACAAGCACCCCAAAGTTTAGGGCTGCTCTGTTGACAAGGACCTCCACTTCATTCCACCTTAAATATCCCAGGAAAGAGAAAAATGGGTAAAGAAGTTGTGGTCCTTATGTACAATGGAATATCACTCAGCCATGAAATCAATGTCATAAGGCTAGTAGCAGCATGATGAGTGGATTTAGGTACGACGATTCTAAGTGAAATAAGTCACACAGAAAAGGACACTTCTCATAAGGTATCACTGATAGAGGGAATGTAAAAACCGTTACACTTGAACTGAATTACAAAACAGAACAGAGTCACACATGCAGAAAACACACTATGGCTGCTTAACGGGAAAGGTGAGGTGGGGTGATACATAAAACAAGGGTATCAAATTAGCTCAGATACCGTTCCATAAACCCAATATGTAATAGACAAGACCTACTCCTTGCTCAGAGAACTGGACTCAACACGCCCTATTCACCGCACAAGAATATATCTGACTAGTAATAATCGTAAAGCCTATGTATTGATATCTCTCTGTTAGTGTGTCAAGTGGGTGTAAAGCGGCATAAACACAGCAGTGAAAAGCAGCTAAATCCCATTATGAAAATAAATTACTTTGAAAAACCCATGAAACAAAGACAGTGAACGAGAGAGGAATTCTTACACAATGCGTTCAGGGGCTGTGATGCAACCTGGATTGACCATATCTAGACCCACAGCTGGATGAGACATAAGGGTGGACACTCTTGGGGCTGAGAGGTTTGGTGAGGTTGGGTGAGCAAACGCAGACCCTTTAAAGTAATACTGCATGGTACCCATCGCATGGGTCCCAAATCTCCAGCTTCAAGGGCATCTTCCTACATCAAAAACATGCATGAGAAACCCAGAAGATGGTACACCATGTGATGGGGAAAGGTTTCTAAAACGCACCTCATTTCTCATCTCCTTGTGCCCGGGTTCGCCATTCCAGCTGCTTTACTAGCAAGCTCCCTACTTGGAGCATCAGCACCTTTAACCTCCTGTTCCGTACAGGTTGCAATTTGTCCTGAGGATAAACGGGAAGACGTGGAACCAACGAGAGACTAGCTCTTGGTGTTGGGACAGGCACAGGTCACTCTATTTTCCCATCAGAAAGAAGAATTAACCACAGGCTCAGCCTGCCCCCCGGAACCAGAACAGGGCCTGAAGCCATTCTGTGATTTTGCGGCCAGCTCCCATAAAAACGAGTTGTAAAATGGAGGTTCAGGGCACTGCAATTCACAAACCTGCAGTTATAAATGATAACTCTCGTCCACAAATATATTGAGGGAAGGCAACGAAGAGGATTTGAAATCAAGGCAGAATTGCAGGAAACAGATTTCAGGAAGTAGATTCGAATCGCATTTAAAGCACATGAAAAGCGGCAAAACGTTGACAATGATGCCCTTGGCCAAAAAGGGCGTATGCGTTTTTTCCTGAATATATTCAGGAAAAAACGCATACGCCCTTTTTGGCCAACCAAGCAACCTGGAAAGGCAAATCAGCGCTACAAACAAGTCTCGCTTCCCATCGGTCAAAAGGGCCATGCTGAAAAAAGTGTCAAAACCAGAAATGCAGGACAGGCCATGGAGAAATGGGAGCCTTGCTACACTGATGGGCGGGATGTAAATTGCCAACAGCCACTCTGGAGAAGTGTCCGGTGAGTCCTGAAACATCTGAAAAACACAGCTTAGAGAGCATAGGGCACTTCCACTCATGGGGGTATGAATTGGGAAAATGAAAAATCAGCAAGACACAAGCACCCCAAAGTTGAGGGCTGCTCTGTTGACAAGGACCTCCACTTCATTCCACCTTAAATATCCCAGGAAAGAGAAAAATGGGTAAAGAAGTTGTGGTCCTTATGTACAATGGAATATCACTCAGCCAGGAAATCAATGTCATAAGGCTAGTAGCAGCATGATGAGTGGATTAAGGTACGACGATTCTAAGTGAAATAAGTCACACAGAAAAGGACACTTCTCATAAGGTATCACTGATAGAGGGAATGTAAAAACCGTTACACTTGAACTGAATTACAAAACAGAACAGAGTCACACATGCAGAAAACACACTATGGCTGCTTAACGGGAAAGGTGAGGTGGGGTGATACATAAAACAAGGGTTTCAAATTAGCTCAGATACCGTTCCATAAACCCAATATGTAATAGACAAGACCTACTCCTTGCTCAGAGAACTGGACTCAACACGCCCTATTCACCGCACAAGAATATATCTGAGTAGTAATAATCGTAAAGCCTATGTATTGATATCTCTCTGTTAGTGTGTCAAGTGGGTGTAAAGCGGCATAAACACAGCAGTGAAAAGCAGCTAAATCCCATTATGAAAATAAATTACTTTGAAAAACCCATGAAACAAAGACAGTGAACGAGAGAGGAATTCTTACACAATGCGTTCAGGGGCTGTGATGCAACCTGGATTGACCATATCTAGACCCACAGCTGGATGAGACATAAGGGTGGACACTCTTGGGGCTGAGAGGTTTGGTGAGGTTGGGTGAGCAAACGCAGACCCTTTAAAGTAATACTGTGTGGTACCCATCGCATGGGTCCCAAATCTCCAGCTTCAAGGGCATCTTCCTACATCAAAAACATGCATGAGAAACCCAGAAGATGGTACACCGTGTGATGGGGAAAGGTTTCTAAAACGCACCTCATTTCTCATCGCCTTGGGCCCGGGTTCGCCATTCCAGCCGCTTTACTAGCAAGCTCCCTACTTGGAGCATCAGCACCTTTAACCTCCTGTTCCGTACAGGTTGCAATTTGTCCTGAGGATAAACGGGAAGACGTGGAACCAACGAGAGACTAGCTCTTGGTGTTGGGACAGGCACAGGTCACTCTATTTTCCCATCAGAAAGAAGAATTAACCACAGGCTCAGCCTGCCCCCCGGAACCAGAACAGGGCCTGAAGCCATTCTGTGATTTTGCGGCCAGCTCCCATAAAAACGAGTTGTAAAATGGAGGTTCAGGGCACTGCAATTCACAAACCTGCAGTTATAAATGATAACTCTCGTCCACAAATATATTGAGGGAAGGCAACGAAGAGGATTTGAAATCAAGGCAGAATTGCAGGAAACAGATTTCAGGAAGTAGATTCGAATCGCATTTAAAGCACATGAAAAGTGGCAAAACGTTGACAATGATGCCCTTGGCCAAAAAGGGCGTATGCGTTTTTTCCTGAATATATTCAGGAAAAAAAGCATACGCCCTTTTTGGCCAACCAAGCAACCTGGAAAGGCAAATCAGCGCTACAAACAAGTCTCGCTTCCCATCGGTCAAAAGGGCCATGCTGAAAAAAGTGTCAAAACCAGAAATGCAGGACAGGCCATGGAGAAATGGGAGCCTTGCTACACTGATGGGCGGGATGTAAATTGCCAAGAGCCACTCTGGAGAAGTGTCCGGTGAGTCCTGAAACATCTGAAAAACACAGCTTAGAGAGCATAGGGCACTTCCACTCATGGGGGTATAAATTGGGAAAATGAAAAATCAGCAAGACACAAGCACCCCAAAGTTTAGGGCTGCTCTGTTGACAAGGACCTCCACTTCATTCCACCTTCAATATCCCAGGAAAGAGAAAAATGGATAAAGAAGTTGTGGTCCTTATGTACAATGGAATATCTCTCAGCCATGAAATCAATGTCATAAGGCTAGTAGCAGCATGATGAGTGGATTAAGGTACGACGATTCTAAGTGAAATAAGTCACACAGAAAAGGACACTTCTCATAAGGTATCACTGATAGAGGGAATGTAAAAACCGTTACACTTGAACTGAATTACAAAACAGAACAGAGTCACACATGCAGAAAACACACTATGGCTGCTTAACGGGAAAGGTGAGGTGGGGTGATACATAAAACAAGGGTTTCAAATTAGCTCAGATACCGTTCCATAAACCCAATATGTAATAGACAAGACCTACTCCTTGCTCAGAGAACTGGACTCAACACGCCCTATTCACCGCACAAGAATATATCTGACTAATAATAATCGTAAAGCCTATGTATTGATATCTCTCTGTTAGTGTATCAAGTGGGTGTAAAGCGGCATAAACACAGCAGTGAAAAGCAGCTAAATCCCATTATGAAAATAAATTACTTTGAAAAACCCATGAAACAAAGACAGTGAACGAGAGAGGAATTCTTACACAATGCGTTCAGGGGCTGTGATGCAACCTGGATTGACCATATCTAGACCCACAGCTGGATGAGACATAAGGGTGGACACTCTTGGGGCTGAGAGGTTTGGTGAGGTTGGGTGAGCAAACGCAGACCCTTTAAAGTAATACTGCATGGTACCCATCGCATGGGTCCCAAAACTCCAGCTTCAAGGGCATCTTCCTACATCAAAAACATGCATGAGAAACCCAGAAGATGGTACACCGTGTGATGGGGAAAGGTTTCTAAAACGCACCTCATTTCTCATCTCCTTGTGCCCGGGTTCGCCATTCCAGCTGCTTTACTAGCAAGCTCCCTACTTGGAGCATCAGCACCTTTAACCTCCTGTTCCGTACAGGTTGCAATTTGTCCTGAGGATAAACGGGAAGACGTGGAACCAACGAGAGACTAGCTCTTGGTGTTGGGACAGGCACAGGTCACTCTATTTTCCCATCAGAAAGAAGAATTAACCACAGGCTCAGCCTGCCCCCCGGAACCAGAACAGGGCCTGAAGCCATTCTGTGATTTTGCGGCCAGCTCCCATAAAAACGAGTTGTAAAATGGAGGTTCAGGGCACTGCAATTCACAAACCTGCAGTTATAAATGATAACTCTCGTCCACAAATATATTGAGGGAAGGCAACGAAGAGGATTTGAAATCAAGGCAGAATTGCAGGAAACAGATTTCAGGAAGTAGATTCGAATCGCATTTAAAGCACATGAAAAGCGGCAAAACGTTGACAATGATGCCCTTGGCCAAAAAGGGCGTATGCGTTTTTTCCTGAATATATTCAGGAAAAAACGCATACGCCCTTTTTGGCCAACCAAGCAACCTGGAAAGGCAAATCAGCGCTACAAACAAGTCTCGCTTCCCATCGGTCAAAAGGGCCATGCTGAAAAAAGTGTCAAAACCAGAAATGCAGGACAGGCCATGGAGAAATGGGAGCCTTGCTACACTGATGGGCGGGATGTAAATTGCCAACAGCCACTCTGGAGAAGTGTACGGTGAGTCCTGAAACATCTGAAAAACACAGCTTAGAGAGCATAGGGCACTTCCACTCATGGGGGTATGAATTGGGAAAATGAAAAATCAGCAAGACACAAGCACCCCAAAGTTGAGGGCTGCTCTGTTGACAAGGACCTCCACTTCATTCCACCTTAAATATCCCAGGAAAGAGAAAAATGGGTAAAGAAGTTGTGGTCCTTATGTACAATGGAATATCTCTCAGCCATGAAATCAATGTCATAAGGCTAGTAGCAGCATGATGAGTGGATTAAGGTACGACGATTCTAAGTGAAATAAGTCACACAGAAAAGGACACTTCTCATAAGGTATCACTGATAGAGGGAATGTAAAAACCGTTACACTTGAACTGAATTACAAAACAGAACAGAGTCACACATGCAGAAAACACACTATGGCTGCTTAACGGGAAAGGTGAGGTGGGGTGATACATAAAACAAGGGTTTCAAATTAGCTCAGATACCGTTCCATAAACCCAATATGTAATAGACAAGACCTACTCCTTGCTCAGAGAACTGGACTCAACACGCCCTATTCACCGCACAAGAATATATCTGACTAGTAATAATCGTAAAGCCTATGTATTGATATCTCTCTGTTAGTGTGTCAAGTGGGTGTAAAGCGGCATAAACACAGCAGTGAAAAGCAGCTAAATCCCATTATGAAAATAAATTACTTTGAAAAACCCATGAAACAAAGACAGTGAACGAGAGAGGAATTCTTACACAATGCGTTCAGGGGCTGTGATGCAACCTGGATTGACCATATCTAGACCCACAGCTGGATGAGACATAAGGGTGGACACTCTTGGGGCTGAGAGGTTTGGTGAGGTTGGGTGAGCAAACGCAGACCCTTTAAAGTAATACTGCGTGGTACCCATCGCATGGGTCCCAAATCTCCAGCTTCAAGGGCATCTTCCTACATCAAAAACATGCATGAGAAACCCAGAAGATGGTACACCGTGTGATGGGGAAAGGTTTCTAAAACGCATCTCATTTCTCATCGCCTTGTGCCCGGGTTCGCCATTCCAGCCGCTTTACTAGCAAGCTCCCTACTTGGAGCATCAGCACCTTTAACCTCCTGTTCCGTACAGGTTGCAATTTGTCCTGAGGATAAACGGGAAGACGTGGAACCAACGAGAGACTAGCTCTTGGTGTTGGGACAGGCACAGGTCACTCTATTTTCCCATCAGAAAGAAGAATTAACCACAGGCTCAGCCTGCCCCCCGGAACCAGAACAGGGCCTGAAGCCATTCTGTGATTTTGCGGCCAGCTCCCATAAAAACGAGTTGTAAAATGGAGGTTCAGGGCACTGCAATTCACAAACCTGCAGTTATAAATGATAACTCTCGTCCACAAATATATTGAGGGAAGGCAACGAAGAGGATTTGAAATCAAGGCAGAATTGCAGGAAACAGATTTCAGGAAGTAGATTCGAATCGCATTTAAAGCACATGAAAAGCGGCAAAACGTTGACAATGATGCCCTTGGCCAAAAAGGGCGTATGCGTTTTTTCCTGAATATATTCAGGAAAAAAAGCATACGCCCTTTTTGGCCAACCAAGCAACCTGGAAAGGCAAATCAGCGCTACAAACAAGTCTCGCTTCCCATCGGTCAAAAGGGCCATGCTGAAAAAAGTGTCAAAACCAGAAATGCAGGACAGGCCATGGAGAAATGGGAGCCTTGCTACACTGATGGGCGGGATGTAAATTGCCAAGAGCCACTCTGGAGAAGTGTCCGGTGAGTCCTGAAACATCTGAAAAACACAGCTTAGAGAGCATAGGGCACTTCCACTCATGGGGGTATGAATTGGGAAAATGAAAAATCAGCAAGACACAAGCACCCCAAAGTTGAGGGCTGCTCTGTTGACAAGGACCTCCACTTCATTCCACCTTAAATATCCCAGGAAAGAGAAAAATGGGTAAAGAAGTTGTGGTCCTTATGTACAATGGAATATCACTCAGCCATGAAATCAATGTCATAAGGCTAGTAGCAGCATGATGAGTGGATTAAGGTACGACGATTCTAAGTGAAATAAGTCACACAGAAAAGGACACTTCTCATAAGGTATCACTGATAGAGGGAATGTAAAAACCGTTACACTTGAACTGAATTACAAAACAGAACAGAGTCACACATGCAGAAAACACACTATGGCTGCTTAACGGGAAAGGTGAGGTGGGGTGATACATAAAACAAGGGTTTCAAATTAGCTCAGATACCGTTCCATAAACCCAATATGTAATAGACAAGACCTACTCCTTGCTCAGAGAACTGGACTCAACACGCCCTATTCACCGCACAAGAATATATCTGACTAGTAATAATCGTAAAGCCTATGTATTGATATCTCTCTGTTAGTGTGTCAAGTGGGTGTAAAGCGGCATAAACACAGCAGTGAAAAGCAGCTAAATCCCATTATGAAAATAAATTACTTTGAAAAACCCATGAAACAAAGACAGTGAACGAGAGAGGAATTCTTACACAATGCGTTCAGGGGCTGTGATGCAACCTGGATTGACCATATCTAGACCCACAGCTGGATGAGACATAAGGGTGGACACTCTTGGGGCTGAGAGGTTTGGTGAGGTTGGGTGAGCAAACGCAGACCCTTTAAAGTAATACTGCGTGGTACCCATCGCATGGGTCCCAAATCTCCAGCTTCAAGGGCATCTTCCTACATCAAAAACATGCATGAGAAACCCAGAAGATGGTACACCGTGTGATGGGGAAAGGTTTCTAAAACGCACCTCATTTCTCATCTCCTTGTGCCCGGGTTCGCCATTCCAGCCGCTTTACTAGCAAGCTCCCTACTTGGAGCATCAGCACCTTTAACCTCCTGTTCCGTACAGGTTGCAATTTGTCCTGAGGATAAACGGGAAGACGTGGAACCAACGAGAGACTAGCTCTTGGTGTTGGGACAGGCACAGGTCACTCTATTTTCCCATCAGAAAGAAGAATTAACCACAGGCTCAGCCTGCCCCCCGGAACCAGAACAGGGCCTGAAGCCATTCTGTGATTTTGCGGCCAGCTCCCATAAAAACGAGTTGTAAAATGGAGGTTCAGGGCACTGCAATTCACAAACCTGCAGTTATAAATGATAACTCTCGTCCACAAATATATTGAGGGAAGGCAACGAAGAGGATTTGAAATCAAGGCAGAATTGCAGGAAACAGATTTCAGGAAGTAGATTCGAATCGCATTTAAAGCACATGAAAAGCGGCAAAACGTTGACAATGATGCCCTTGGCCAAAAAGGGCGTATGCGTTTTTTCCTGAATATATTCAGGAAAAAACGCATACGCCCTTTTTGGCCAACCAAGCAACCTGGAAAGGCAAATCAGCGCTACAAACAAGTCTCGCTTCCCATCGGTCAAAAGGGCCATGCTGAAAAAAGTGTCAAAACCAGAAATGCAGGACAGGCCATGGAGAAATGGGAGCCTTGCTACACTGATGGGCGGGATGTAAATTGCCAACAGCCACTCTGGAGAAGTGTACGGTGAGTCCTGAAACATCTGAAAAACACAGCTTAGAGAGCATAGGGCACTTCCACTCATGGGGGTATGAATTGGGAAAATGAAAAATCAGCAAGACACAAGCACCCCAAAGTTGAGGGCTGCTCTGTTGACAAGGACCTCCACTTCATTCCACCTTAAATATCCCAGGAAAGAGAAAAATGGGTAAAGAAGTTGTGGTCCTTATGTACAATGGAATATCACTCAGCCAGGAAATCAATGTCATAAGGCTAGTAGCAGCATGATGAGTGGATTAAGGTACGACGATTCTAAGTGAAATAAGTCACACAGAAAAGGACACTTCTCATAAGGTATCACTGATAGAGGGAATGTAAAAACCGTTACACTTGAACTGAATTACAAAACAGAACAGAGTCACACATGCAGAAAACACACTATGGCTGCTTAACGGGAAAGGTGAGGTGGGGTGATACATAAAACAAGGGTTTCAAATTAGCTCAGATACCGTTCCATAAACCCAATATGTAATAGACAAGACCTACTCCTTGCTCAGAGAACTGGACTCAACACGCCCTATTCACCGCACAAGAATATATCTGACTAGTAATAATCGTAAAGCCTATGTATTGATATCTCTCTGTTAGTGTGTCAAGTGGGTGTAAAGCGGCATAAACACAGCAGTGAAAAGCAGCTAAATCCCATTATGAAAATAAATTACTTTGAAAAACCCATGAAACAAAGACAGTGAACGAGAGAGGAATTCTTACACAATGCGTTCAGGGGCTGTGATGCAACCTGGATTGACCATATCTAGACCCACAGCTGGATGAGACATAAGGGTGGACACTCTTGGGGCTGAGAGGTTTGGTGAGGTTGGGTGAGCAAACGCAGACCCTTTAAAGTAATACTGCATGGTACCCATCGCATGGGTCCCAAATCTCCAGCTTCAAGGGCATCTTCCTACATCAAAAACATGCATGAGAAACCCAGAAGATGGTACACCGTGTGATGGGGAAAGGTTTCTAAAACGCATCTCATTTCTCATCGCCTTGTGCCCGGGTTCGCCATTCCAGCCGCTTTACTAGCAAGCTCCCTACTTGGAGCATCAGCACCTTTAACCTCCTGTTCCGTACAGGTTGCAATTTGTCCTGAGGATAAACGGGAAGACGTGGAACCAACGAGAGACTAGCTCTTGGTGTTGGGACAGGCACAGGTCACTCTATTTTCCCATCAGAAAGAAGAATTAACCACAGGCTCAGCCTGCCCCCCGGAACCAGAACAGGGCCTGAAGCCATTCTGTGATTTTGCGGCCAGCTCCCATAAAAACGAGTTGTAAAATGGAGGTTCAGGGCACTGCAATTCACAAACCTGCAGTTATAAATGATAACTCTCGTCCACAAATATATTGAGGGAAGGCAACGAAGAGGATTTGAAATCAAGGCAGAATTGCAGGAAACAGATTTCAGGAAGTAGATTCGAATCGCATTTAAAGCACATGAAAAGTGGCAAAACGTTGACAATGATGCCCTTGGCCAAAAAGGGCGTATGCGTTTTTTCCTGAATATATTCAGGAAAAAAAGCATACGCCCTTTTTGGCCAACCAAGCAACCTGGAAAGGCAAATCAGCGCTACAAACAAGTCTCGCTTCCCATCGGTCAAAAGGGCCATGCTGAAAAAAGTGTCAAAACCAGAAATGCAGGACAGGCCATGGAGAAATGGGAGCCTTGCTACACTGATGGGCGGGATGTAAATTGCCAACAGCCACTCTGGAGAAGTGTCCGGTGAGTCCTGAAACATCTGAAAAACACAGCTTAGAGAGCATAGGGCACTTCCACTCATGGGGGTATGAATTGGGAAAATGAAAAATCAGCAAGACACAAGCACCCCAAAGTTGAGGGCTGCTCTGTTGACAAGGACCTCCACTTCATTCCACCTTAAATATCCCAGGAAAGAGAAAAATGGGTAAAGAAGTTGTGGTCCTTATGTACAATGGAATATCACTCAGCCATGAAATCAATGTCATAAGGCTAGTAGCAGCATGATGAGTGGATTAAGGTACGACGATTCTAAGTGAAATAAGTCACACAGAAAAGGACACTTCTCATAAGGTATCACTGATAGAGGGAATGTAAAAACCGTTACACTTGAACTGAATTACAAAACAGAACAGAGTCACACATGCAGAAAACACACTATGGCTGCTTAACGGGAAAGGTGAGGTGGGGTGATACATAAAACAAGGGTTTCAAATTAGCTCAGATACCGTTCCATAAACCCAATATGTAATAGACAAGACCTACTCCTTGCTCAGAGAACTGGACTCAACACGCCCTATTCACCGCACAAGAATATATCTGACTAGTAATAATCGTAAAGCCTATGTATTGATATCTCTCTGTTAGTGTGTCAAGTGGGTGTAAAGCGGCATAAACACAGCAGTGAAAAGCAGCTAAATCCCATTATGAAAATAAATTACTTTGAAAAACCCATGAAACAAAGACAGTGAACGAGAGAGGAATTCTTACACAATGCGTTCAGGGGCTGTGATGCAACCTGGATTGACCATATCTAGACCCACAGCTGGATGAGACATAAGGGTGGACACTCTTGGGGCTGAGAGGTTTGGTGAGGTTGGGTGAGCAAACGCAGACCCTTTAAAGTAATACTGCGTGGTACCCATCGCATGGGTCCCAAATCTCCAGCTTCAAGGGCATCTTCCTACATCAAAAACATGCATGAGAAACCCAGAAGATGGTACACCGTGTGATGGGGAAAGGTTTCTAAAACGCACCTCATTTCTCATCTCCTTGTGCCCGGGTTCGCCATTCCAGCCGCTTTACTAGCAAGCTCCCTACTTGGAGCATCAGCACCTTTAACCTCCTGTTCCGTACAGGTTGCAATTTGTCCTGAGGATAAACGGGAAGACGTGGAACCAACGAGAGACTAGCTCTTGGTGTTGGGACAGGCACAGGTCACTCTATTTTCCCATCAGAAAGAAGAATTAACCACAGGCTCAGCCTGCCCCCCGGAACCAGAACAGGGCCTGAAGCCATTCTGTGATTTTGCGGCCAGCTCCCATAAAAACGAGTTGTAAAATGGAGGTTCAGGGCACTGCAATTCACAAACCTGCAGTTATAAATGATAACTCTCGTCCACAAATATATTGAGGGAAGGCAACGAAGAGGATTTGAAATCAAGGCAGAATTGCAGGAAACAGATTTCAGGAAGTAGATTCGAATCGCATTTAAAGCACATGAAAAGCGGCAAAACGTTGACAATGATGCCCTTGGCCAAAAAGGGCGTATGCGTTTTTTCCTGAATATATTCAGGAAAAAACGCATACGCCCTTTTTGGCCAACCAAGCAACCTGGAAAGGCAAATCAGCGCTACAAACAAGTCTCGCTTCCCATCGGTCAAAAGGGCCATGCTGAAAAAAGTGTCAAAACCAGAAATGCAGGACAGGCCATGGAGAAATGGGAGCCTTGCTACACTGATGGGCGGGATGTAAATTGCCAACAGCCACTCTGGAGAAGTGTACGGTGAGTCCTGAAACATCTGAAAAACACAGCTTAGAGAGCATAGGGCACTTCCACTCATGGGGGTATGAATTGGGAAAATGAAAAATCAGCAAGACACAAGCACCCCAAAGTTGAGGGCTGCTCTGTTGACAAGGACCTCCACTTCATTCCACCTTCAATATCCCAGGAAAGAGAAAAATGGGTAAAGAAGTTGTGGTCCTTATGTACAATGGAATATCACTCAGCCATGAAATCAATGTCATAAGGCTAGTAGCAGCATGATGAGTGGATTAAGGTACGACGATTCTAAGTGAAATAAGTCACACAGAAAAGGACACTTCTCATAAGGTATCACTGATAGAGGGAATGTAAAAACCGTTACACTTGAACTGAATTACAAAACAGAACAGAGTCACACATGCAGAAAACACACTATGGCTGCTTAACGGGAAAGGTGAGGTGGGGTGATACATAAAACAAGGGTTTCAAATTAGCTCAGATACCGTTCCATAAACCCAATATGTAATAGACAAGACCTACTCCTTGCTCAGAGAACTGGACTCAACACGCCCTATTCACCGCACAAGAATATATCTGACTAGTAATAATCGTAAAGCCTATGTATTGATATCTCTCTGTTAGTGTGTCAAGTGGGTGTAAAGCGGCATAAACACAGCAGTGAAAAGCAGCTAAATCCCATTATGAAAATAAATTACTTTGAAAAACCCATGAAACAAAGACAGTGAACGAGAGAGGAATTCTTACACAATGCGTTCAGGGGCTGTGATGCAACCTGGATTGACCATATCTAGACCCACAGCTGGATGAGACATAAGGGTGGACACTCTTGGGGCTGAGAGGTTTGGTGAGGTTGGGTGAGCAAACGCAGACCCTTTAAAGTAATACTGCATGGTACCCATCGCATGGGTCCCAAATCTCCAGCTTCAAGGGCATCTTCCTACATCAAAAACATGCATGAGAAACCCAGAAGATGGTACACCGTGTGATGGGGAAAGGTTTCTAAAACGCACCTCATTTCTCATCGCCTTGTGCCCGGGTTCGCCATTCCAGCCGCTTTACTAGCAAGCTCCCTACTTGGAGCATCAGCACCTTTAACCTCCTGTTCCGTACAGGTTGCAATTTGTCCTGAGGATAAACGGGAAGACGTGGAACCAACGAGAGACTAGCTCTTGGTGTTGGGACAGGCACAGGTCACTCTATTTTCCCATCAGAAAGAAGAATTAACCACAGGCTCAGCCTGCCCCCCGGAACCAGAACAGGGCCTGAAGCCATTCTGTGATTTTGCGGCCAGCTCCTATAAAAACGAGTTGTAAAATGGAGGTTCAGGGCACTGCAATTCACAAACCTGCAGTTATAAATGATAACTCTCGTCCACAAATATATTGAGGGAAGGCAACGAAGAGGATTTGAAATCAAGGCAGAAATGCAGGAAACAGATTTCAGGAAGTAGATTCGAATCGCATTTAAAGCACATGAAAAGCGGCAAAACGTTGACAATGATGCCCTTGGCCAAAAAGGGCGTATGCGTTTTTTCCTGAATATATTCAGGAAAAAACGCATACGCCCTTTTTGGCCAACCAAGCAACCTGGAAAGGCAAATCAGCGCTACAAACAAGTCTCGCTTCCCATCGGTCAAAAGGGCCATGCTGAAAAAAGTGTCAAAACCAGAAATGCAGGACAGGCCATGGAGAAATGGGAGCCTTGCTACACTGATGGGCGGGATGTAAATTGCCAACAGCCACTCTGGAGAAGTGTACGGTGAGTCCTGAAACATCTGAAAAACACAGCTTAGAGAGCATAGGGCACTTCCACTCATGGGGGTATGAATTGGGAAAATGAAAAATCAGCAAGACACAAGCACCCCAAAGTTGAGGGCTGCTCTGTTGACAAGGACCTCCACTTCATTCCACCTTAAATATCCCAGGAAAGAGAAAAATGGGTAAAGAAGTTGTGGTCCTTATGTACAATGGAATATCACTCAGCCAGGAAATCAATGTCATAAGGCTAGTAGCAGCATGATGAGTGGATTAAGGTACGACGATTCTAAGTGAAATAAGTCACACAGAAAAGGACACTTCTCATAAGGTATCACTGATAGAGGGAATGTAAAAACCGTTACACTTGAACTGAATTACAAAACAGAACAGAGTCACACATGCAGAAAACACACTATGGCTGCTTAACGGGAAAGGTGAGGTGGGGTGATACATAAAACAAGGGTTTCAAATTAGCTCAGATACCGTTCCATAAACCCAATATGTAATAGACAAGACCTACTCCTTGCTCAGAGAACTGGACTCAACACGCCCTATTCACCGCACAAGAATATATCTGACTAGTAATAATCGTAAAGCCTATGTATTGATATCTCTCTGTTAGTGTGTCAAGTGGGTGTAAAGCGGCATAAACACAGCAGTGAAAAGCAGCTAAATCCCATTATGAAAATAAATTACTTTGAAAAACCCATGAAACAAAGACAGTGAACGAGAGAGGAATTCTTACACAATGCGTTCAGGGGCTGTGATGCAACCTGGATTGACCATATCTAGACCCACAGCTGGATCAGACATAAGGGTGGACACTCTTGGGGCTGAGAGGTTTGGTGAGGTTGGGTGAGCAAACGCAGACCCTTTAAAGTAATACTGTGTGGTACCCATCGCATGGGTCCCAAATCTCCAGCTTCAAGGGCATCTTCCTACATCAAAAACATGCATGAGAAACCCAGAAGATGGTACACCGTGTGATGGGGAAAGGTTTCTAAAACGCACCTCATTTCTCATCTCCTTGTGCCCGGGTTCGCCATTCCAGCCGCTTTACTAGCAAGCTCCCTACTTGGAGCATCAGCACCTTTAACCTCCTGTTCCGTACAGGTTGCAATTTGTCCTGAGGATAAACGGGAAGACGTGGAACCAACGAGAGACTAGCTCTTGGTGTTGGGACAGGCACAGGTCACTCTATTTTCCCATCAGAAAGAAGAATTAACCACAGGCTCAGCCTGCCCCCCGGAACCAGAACAGGGCCTGAAGCCATTCTGTGATTTTGCGGCCAGCTCCCATAAAAACGAGTTGTAAAATGGAGGTTCAGGGCACTGCAATTCACAAACCTGCAGTTATAAATGATAACTCTCGTCCACAAATATATTGAGGGAAGGCAAAGAAGAGGATTTGAAATCAAGGCAGAATTGCACGAAACAGATTTCAGGAGGTAGATACGAATCGCCTTTAAAGCACATGAAAAGCGGCAAAACGTTGACAATGATGCCCTTGGCCAAAAAGGGCGTATGCGTTTTTTCCTGAATATATTCAGGAAAAAACGCATACGCCCTTTTTGGCCAACCAAGCAACCTGGAAAGGCAAATCAGCGCTACAGAGAAGTCTCGCTTCCCATCAGTCAAAAGGGCCATGCTGAAAAAAGTGTCAAAACCAGAAATGCAGGACAGGCCATGGAGAAATGGGAGCCTTGTTACACTGATGGGCGGGATGTAAATTGCCAACAGCCACTCTGGAGAAGTGTACGGTGTGTCCTGAAACATCTGAAAAACACAGCTTAGAGAGCATAGGGCACTTCCACTCATGGGGGTATAAATTGGGAAAATGAAAAATCAGCAAGACACAAGCACCCCAAAGTTGAGGGCTGCTCTGTTGACAAGGACCTCCACTTCATTCCACCTTCAATATCCCAGGAAAGAGAAAAATGGATAAAGAAGTTGTGGTCCTTATGTACAATGGAATATCACTCAGCCATGAAATCAATGTCATAAGGTTAGTAGCAGCATGATGAGTGGATTTAGGTACGACGATTCTAAGTGAAATAAGTCACACAGAAAAGGACACTTCTCATAAGGTATCACTTATAGAGGGAATGTAAAAACCGTTACACTTGAACTGAATTACAAAACAGAACAGAGTCACACATGCAGAAAACACACTATGGCTGCTTAACGGGAAAGGTGAGGTGGGGTGATACATAAAACAAGGGTATCAAATTAGCTCAGATACCGTTCCATAAACCCAATATGTAGTAGACAAGACCTACTCCTTGCTCAGAGAACTGGACTCAACACGCCCTATTCACCGCACAAGAATATATCTGACTAATAATAATCGTAAAACCTATGTATTGATATCTCTCTGTTAGTGTGTCAAGTGGGTGTAAAGCGGCATAAACACAGCAGTGAAAAGCAGCTAAACCCCATTATAAAAATAAATTACTTTGAAACACCCATGAAACAAAGACAGTGAAAGAGAGAGAAATTCTTACACAATGCGTTCAGGGGCTGTGATGCAACCTGGATTGACCATATCTAGACGCACAGCTGGATGAGACATAAGGGTGGACACTCTTGGGCCTGAGAGGTTTGGTGAGGTTGGGTGAGCAAACGCAGACCCTTTAAAGTAATACTGCATGATACCCATCGCATGGGTCCCAAATCTCCAGGTTCAAGGGCATCTTCCTACATCAAAAACATGCATGAGAAACCCAGAAGATGGTACACCGTGTGATGGGGAAAGGTTTCTAAAACGCACCTCATTTCTCATCGCCTTGTGCCCGGGTTCGCCATTCCAGCCGCTTTACTAGCAAGCTCCCTACTTGGAGCATCAGCACCTTTAACCTCCTGTTCCGTACAGGTTGCAATTTGTCCTGAGGATAAACGGGAAGACGTGGAACCAACGAGAGACTAGCTCTTGGTGTTGGGACAGGCACAGGTCACTCTATTTTCCCATCAGAAAGAAGAATTAACCACAGGCTCAGCCTGCCCCCCGGAACCAGAACAGGGCCTGAAGCCATTCTGCGATTTTGCCGCCAGCTCCCATAAAAACGAGTTGTAAAATGGAGGTTCAGGGCACTGCAATTCACAAACCTGCAGAGTTATAAATGATAACTCTCGTCCACAAATATATTGAGGGAAGGCAAAGAAGAGGATTTGAAATCAAGGCAGAATTGCAGGAAAGAGATTTCAGGAGGTAGACTCGAATCGCCTTTAAAGCACATGAAAAGCGGCAAAACGTTGACAATGATGCCCTTGGCCAAAAAGGGCGTATGCGTTTTTTCCTGAATATATTCAGGAAAAAACGCATACGCCCTTTTTGGCCAACCAAGCAACCTGGAAAGGCAAATCAGCGCTACAAACAAGTCTCGCTTCCCATCGGTCAAAAGGGCCATGCTGAAAAAAGTGTCAAAACCAGAAATGCAGGACAGGCCATGGAGAAATGGGAGCCTTGCTACACTGATGGGCGGGATGTAAATTGCCAACAGCCACTCTGGAGAAGTGTACGGTGAGTCCTGAAACATCTGAAAAACACAGCTTAGAGAGCATAGGGCACTTCCACTCATGGGGGTATGAATTGGGAAAATGAAAAATCAGCAAGACACAAGCACCCCAAAGTTGAGGGCTGCTCTGTTGACAAGGACCTCCACTTCATTCCACCTTAAATATCCCAGGAAAGAGAAAAATGGGTAAAGAAGTTGTGGTCCTTATGTACAATGGAATATCACTCAGCCATGAAATCAATGTCATAAGGCTAGTAGCAGCATGATGAGTGGATTTAGGTACGACGATTCTAAGTGAAATAAGTCACACAGAAAAGGACACTTCTCATAAGGTATCACTGATAGAGGGAATGTAAAAACCGTTACACTTGAACTGAATTACAAAACAGAACAGAGTCACACATGCAGAAAACACACTATGGCTGCTTAACGGGAAAGGTGAGGTGGGGTGATACATAAAACAAGGGTATCAAATTAGCTCAGATACCGTTCCATAAACCCAATATGTAATAGACAAGACCTACTCCTTGCTCAGAGAACTGGACTCAACACGCCCTATTCACCGCACAAGATTATATCTGACTAGTAATAATCGTAAAGCCTATGTATTGATATCTCTCTGTTAGTGTGTCAAGTGGGTGTAAAGTGGCATAAACACAGCAGTGAAAAGCAGCTAAATCCCATTATGAAAATAAATTACTTTGAAAAACCCATGAAACAAAGACAGTGAACGAGAGAGGAATTCTTACACAATGCGTTCAGGGGCTGTGATGCAACCTGGATTGACCATATCTAGACCCACAGCTGGATGAGACATAAGGGTGGACACTCTTGGGGCTGAGAGGTTTGGTGAGGTTGGGTGAGCAAACGCAGACCCTTTAAAGTAATACTGCATGGTACCCATCGCATGGGTCCCAAATCTCCAGCTTCAAGGGCATCTTCCTACATCAAAACATGCATGAGAAACCCAGAAGATGGTACACAGTGTGATGGGGAAAGGTTTCTAAAACGCACCTCATTTCTCATCGCCTTGTGCCCGGGTTCGCCATTCCAGCCGCTTTACTAGCAAGCTCCCTACTTGGAGCATCAGCACCTTTAACCTCCTGTTCCGTACAGGTTGCAATTTGTCCTGAGGATAAACGGGAAGACGTGGAACCAACGAGAGACTAGCTCTTGGTGTTGGGACAGGCACAGGTCACTCTATTTTCCCATCAGAAAGAAGAATTAACCACAGGCTCAGCCTGCCCCCCGGAACCAGAACAGGGCCTGAAGCCATTCTGCGATTTTGCGGCCAGCTCCCATAAAAACGAGTTGTAAAATGGAGGTTCAGGGCACTGCAATTCACAAACCTGCAGAGTTATAAATGATAACTCTCGTCCACAAATATATTGAGGGAAGGCAAAGAAGAGGATTTGAAATCAAGGCAGAATTGCAGGAAAGAGATTTCAGGAGGTAGATTCGAATCGCATTTAAAGCACATGAAAAGCGGCAAAACGTTGACAATGATGCCCTTGGCCAAAAAGGGCGTATGCGTTTTTTCCTGAATATATTCAGGAAAAAACGCATACGCCCTTTTTGGCCAACCAAGCAACCTGGAAAGGCAAATGAGCGCTACAAACAAGTCTCGCTTCCCATCGGTCAAAAGGGCCATGCTGAAAAAAGTGTCAAAACCAGAAGTGCAGGACAGGCCATGGAGAAATGGGAGCCTTGCTACACTGATGGGCGGGATGTAAATTGCCAACAGCCACTCTGGAGAAGTGTACGGTGAGTCCTGAAACATCTGAAAAACACAGCTTAGAGAGCATAGGGCACTTCCACTCATGGGGGTATGAATTGGGAAAATGAAAAATCAGCAAGACACAAGCACCCCAAAGTTTAGGGCTGCTCTGTTGACAAGGACCTCCACTTCATTCCACCTTAAATATCCCAGGAAAGAGAAAAATGGGTAAAGAAGTTGTGGTCCTTATGTACAATGGAATATCACTCAGCCATGAAATCAATGTCATAAGGCTAGTAGCAGCATGATGAGTGGATTTAGGTACGACGATTCTAAGTGAAATAAGTCACACAGAAAAGGACACTTCTCATAAGGTATCACTGATAGAGGGAATGTAAAAACCGTTACACTTGAACTGAATTACAAAACAGAACAGAGTCACACATGCAGAAAACACACTATGGCTGCTTAACGGGAAAGGTGAGGTGGGGTGATACATAAAACAAGGGTTTCAAATTAGCTCAGATACCGTTCCATAAACCCAATATGTAATAGACAAGACCTACTCCTTGCTCAGAGAACTGGACTCAACACGCCCTATTCACCGCACAAGAATATATCTGACTAGTAATAATCGTAAAGCGTATGTATTGATATCTCTCTGTTAGTGTGTCAAGTGGGTGTAAAGCGGCATAAACACAGCAGTGAAAAGCAGCTAAATCCCATTATGAAAATAAATTACTTTGAAAAACCCATGAAACAAAGACAGTGAACGAGAGAGGAATTCTTACACAATGCGTTCAGGGGCTGTGATGCAACCTGGATTGACCATATCTAGACCCACAGCTGGATGAGACATAAGGGTGGACACTCTTGGGGCTGAGAGGTTTGGTGAGGTTGGGTGAGCAAACGCAGACCCTTTAAAGTAATACTGCATGGTACCCATCGCATGGGTCCCAAATCTCCAGCTTCAAGGGCATCTTCCTACATCAAAAACATGCATGAGAAACCCAGAAGATGGTACACCGTGTGATGGGGAAAGGTTTCTAAAACGCACCTCATTTCTCATCTCCTTGTGCCCGGGTTCGCCATTCCAGCCGCTTTACTAGCAAGCTCCCTACTTGGAGCATCAGCACCTTTAACCTCCTGTTCCGTACAGGTTGCAATTTGTCCTGAGGATAAACGGGAAGACGTGGAACCAACGAGAGACTAGCTCTTGGTGTTGGGACAGGCACAGGTCACTCTATTTTCCCATCAGAAAGAAGAATTAATCACAGGCTCAGCCTGCCCCCCGGAACCAGAACAGGGCCTGAATCCATTCTGTGATTTTGCGGCCAGCTCCCATAAAAACGAGTTGTAAAATGGAGGTTCAGGGCACTGCAATTCACAAACCTGCAGTTATAAATGATAACTCTCGTCCACAAATATATTGAGGGAAGGCAACGAAGAGGATTTGAAATCAAGGCAGAATTGCAGGAAACAGATTTCAGGAAGTAGATTCGAATCGCATTTAAAGCACATGAAAAGCGGCAAAACGTTGACAATGATGCCCTTGGCCAAAAAGGGCGTATGCGTTTTTTCCTGAATATATTCAGGAAAAAACGCATACGCCCTTTTTGGCCAACCAAGCAACCTGGAAAGGCAAATCAGCGCTACAAACAAGTCTCGCTTCCCATCGGTCAAAAGGGCCATGCTGAAAAAAGTGTCAAAACCAGAAATGCAGGACAGGCCATGGAGAAATGGGAGCCTTGCTACACTGATGGGCGGGATGTAAATTGCCAACAGCCACTCTGGAGAAGTGTACGGTGAGTCCTGAAACATCTGAAAAACACAGCTTAGAGAGCATAGGGCACTTCCACTCATGGGGGTATGAATTGGGAAAATGAAAAATCAGCAAGACACAAGCACCCCAAAGTTGAGGGCTGCTCTGTTGACAAGGACCTCCACTTCATTCCACCTTAAATATCCCAGGAAAGAGAAAAATGGGTAAAGAAGTTGTGGTCCTTATGTACAATGGAATATCACTCAGCCATGAAATCAATGTCATAAGGCTAGTAGCAGCATGATGAGTGGATTTAGGTACGACGATTCTAAGTGAAATAAGTCACACAGAAAAGGACACTTCTCATAAGGTATCACTGATAGAGGGAATGTAAAAACCGTTACACTTGAACTGAATTACAAAACAGAACAGAGTCACACATGCAGAAAACACACTATGGCTGCTTAACGGGAAAGGTGAGGTGGGGTGATTCATAAAACAAGGGTATCAAATTAGCTCAGATACCGTTCCGTAAACCCAATATGTAATAGACAAGACCTACTCCTTGCTCAGAGAACTGGACTCAACACGCCCTATTCACCGCACAAAAATATATCTGACTAGTAATAATCGTAAAGCCTATGTATTGATATCTCTCTGTTAGTGTGTCAAGTGGGTGTAAAGCGGCATAAACACAGCAGTGAAAAGCAGCTAAATCCCATTATGAAAATAAATTACTTTGAAAAACCCATGAAACAAAGACAGTGAACGAGAGAGGAATTCTTACACAATGCGTTCAGGGGCTGTGATGCAACCTGGATTGACCATATCTAGACCCACAGCTGGATGAGACATAAGGGTGGACACTCTTGGGGCTGAGAGGTTTGGTGAGGTTTGGGTGAGCAAACGCAGACCCTTTAAAGTAATACTGCGTGGTACCCATCGCATGGGTCCCAAATCTCCAGCTTCAAGGGCATCTTCCTACATCAAAAACATGCATGAGAAACCCAGAAGATGGTACACCGTGTGATGGGGAAAGGTTTCTAAAACGCACCTCATTTCTCATCGCCTTGTGCCCGGGTTCGCCATTCCAGCCGCTTTACTAGCAAGCTCCCTACTTGGAGCATCAGCACCTTTAACCTCCTGTTCCGTACAGGTTGCAATTTGTCCTGAGGATAAACGGGAAGACGTGGAACCAACGAGAGACTAGCTCTTGGTGTTGGGACAGGCACAGGTCACTCTATTTTCCCATAAGAAAGAAGAATTAACCACAGGCTCAGCCTACCCCCCGGAACCAGAACAGGGCCTGAAGCCATTCTGAGATTTTGCGGCCAGCTCCCATAAAAACGAGTTGTAAAATGGAGGTTCAGGGCACTGCAATTCACAAACCTGCAGTTATAAATGATAACTCTCGTCCACAAATATATTGAGGGAAGGCAAAGAAGAGGATTTGAAATCAAGGCAGAATTGCACGAAACAGATTTCAGGAGGTAGATACGAATCGCCTTTAAAGCACATGAAAAGCGGCAAAACGTTGACAATGATGCCCTTGGCCAAAAAGGGCGTATGCGTTTTTTCCTGAATATATTCAGGAAAAAACGCATACGCCCTTTTTGGCCAACCAAGCAACCTGGAAAGGCAAATCAGCGCTACAGAGAAGTCTCGCTTCCCATCGGTCAAAAGGGCCATGCTGAAAAAAGTGTCAAAACCAGAAATGCAGGACAGGCCATGGAGAAATGGGAGCCTTGTTACACTGATGGGCGGGATGTAAATTGCCAACAGCCACTCTGGAGAAGTGTACGGTGTGTCCTGAAACATCTGAAAAACACAGCTTAGAGAGCATAGGGCACTTCCACTCATGGGGGTATAAATTGGGAAAATGAAAAATCAGCAAGACACAAGCACCCCAAAGTTGAGGGCTGCTCTGTTGACAAGGACCTCCACTTCATTCCACCTTCAATATCCCAGGAAAGAGAAAAATGGATAAAGAAGTTGTGGTCCTTATGTACAATGGAATATCACTCAGCCATGAAATCAATGTCATAAGGTTAGTAGCAGCATGATGAGTGGATTTAGGTACGACGATTCTAAGTGAAATAAGTCACACAGAAAAGGACACTTCTCATAAGGTATCACTTATAGAGGGAATGTAAAAACCGTTACACTTGAACTGAATTACAAAACAGAACAGAGTCACACATGCAGAAAACACACTATGGCTGCTTAACGGGAAAGGTGAGGTGGGGTGATACATAAAACAAGGGTATCAAATTAGCTCAGATACCGTTCCATAAACCCAATATGTAGTAGACAAGACCTACTCCTTGCTCAGAGAACTGGACTCAACACGCCCTATTCACCGCACAAGAATATATCTGACTAATAATAATCGTAAAACCTATGTATTGATATCTCTCTGTTAGTGTGTCAAGTGGGTGTAAAGCGGCATAAACACAGCAGTGAAAAGCAGCTAAACCCCATTATAAAAATAAATTACTTTGAAACACCCATGAAACAAAGACAGTGAAAGAGAGAGAAATTCTTACACAATGCGTTCAGGGGCTGTGATGCAACCTGGATTGACCATATCTAGACGCACAGCTGGATGAGACATAAGGGTGTACACTCTTGGGCCTGAGAGGTTTGGTGAGGTTGGGTGAGCAAACGCAGACCCTTTAAAGTAATACTGCATGATACCCATCGCATGGGTCCCAAATCTCCAGGTTCAAGGGCATCTTCCTACATCAAAAACATGCATGAGAAACCCAGAAGATGGTACACCATGTGATGGGGAAAGGTTTCTAAAACGCACCTCATTTCTCATCGCCTTGTGCCCGGGTTCGCCATTCCAGCCGCTTTACTAGCAAGCTCCCTACTTGGAGCATCAGCACCTTTAACCTCCTGTTCCGTACAGGTTGCAATTTGTCCTGAGGATAAACGGGAAGACGTGGAACCAACGAGAGACTAGCTCTTGGTGTTGGGACAGGCACAGGTCACTCTATTTTCCCATCAGAAAGAAGAATTAACCACAGGCTCAGCCTGCCCCCCGGAACCAGAACAGGGCCTGAAGCCATTCTGCGATTTTGCCGCCAGCTCCCATAAAAACGAGTTGTAAAATGGAGGTTCAGGGCACTGCAATTCACAAACCTGCAGAGTTATAAATGATAACTCTCGTCCACAAATATATTGAGGGAAGGCAAAGAAGAGGATTTGAAATCAAGGCAGAATTGCAGGAAAGAGATTTCAGGAGGTAGACTCGAATCGCCTTTAAAGCACATGAAAAGCGGCAAAACGTTGACAATGATGCCCTTGGCCAAAAAGGGCGTATGCGTTTTTTCCTGAATATATTCAGGAAAAAACGCATACGCCCTTTTTGGCCAACCAAGCAACCTGGAAAGGCAAATCAGCGCTACAAACAAGTCTCGCTTCCCATCGGTCAAAAGGGCCATGCTGAAAAAAGTGTCAAAACCAGAAATGCAGGACAGGCCATGGAGAAATGGGAGCCTTGCTACACTGATGGGCGGGATGTAAATTGCCAACAGCCACTCTGGAGAAGTGTACGGTGAGTCCTGAAACATCTGAAAAACACAGCTTAGAGAGCATAGGGCACTTCCACTCATGGGGGTATGAATTGGGAAAATGAAAAATCAGCAAGACACAAGCACCCCAAAGTTGAGGGCTGCTCTGTTGACAAGGACCTCCACTTCATTCCACCTTAAATATCCCAGGAAAGAGAAAAATGGGTAAAGAAGTTGTGGTCCTTATGTACAATGGAATATCACTCAGCCATGAAATCAATGTCATAAGGCTAGTAGCAGCATGATGAGTGGATTTAGGTACGACGATTCTAAGTGAAATAAGTCACACAGAAAAGGACACTTCTCATAAGGTATCACTGATAGAGGGAATGTAAAAACCGTTACACTTGAACTGAATTACAAAACAGAACAGAGTCACACATGCAGAAAACACACTATGGCTGCTTAACGGGAAAGGTGAGGTGGGGTGATACATAAAACAAGGGTATCAAATTAGCTCAGATACCGTTCCATAAACCCAATATGTAATAGACAAGACCTACTCCTTGCTCAGAGAACTGGACTCAACACGCCCTATTCACCGCACAAGATTATATCTGACTAGTAATAATCGTAAAGCCTATGTATTGATATCTCTCTGTTAGTGTGTCAAGTGGGTGTAAAGTGGCATAAACACAGCAGTGAAAAGCAGCTAAATCCCATTATGAAAATAAATTACTTTGAAAAACCCATGAAACAAAGACAGTGAACGAGAGAGGAATTCTTACACAATGCGTTCAGGGGCTGTGATGCAACCTGGATTGACCATATCTAGACCCACAGCTGGATGAGACATAAGGGTGGACACTCTTGGGGCTGAGAGGTTTGGTGAGGTTGGGTGAGCAAACGCAGACCCTTTAAAGTAATACTGCATGGTACCCATCGCATGGGTCCCAAATCTCCAGCTTCAAGGGCATCTTCCTACATCAAAACATGCATGAGAAACCCAGAAGATGGTACACAGTGTGATGGGGAAAGGTTTCTAAAACGCACCTCATTTCTCATCGCCTTGTGCCCGGGTTCGCCATTCCAGCCGCTTTACTAGCAAGCTCCCTACTTGGAGCATCAGCACCTTTAACCTCCTGTTCCGTACAGGTTGCAATTTGTCCTGAGGATAAACGGGAAGACGTGGAACCAACGAGAGACTAGCTCTTGGTGTTGGGACAGGCACAGGTCACTCTATTTTCCCATCAGAAAGAAGAATTAACCACAGGCTCAGCCTGCCCCCCGGAACCAGAACAGGGCCTGAAGCCATTCTGCGATTTTGCGGCCAGCTCCCATAAAAACGAGTTGTAAAATGGAGGTTCAGGGCACTGCAATTCACAAACCTGCAGAGTTATAAATGATAACTCTCGTCCACAAATATATTGAGGGAAGGCAAAGAAGAGGATTTGAAATCAAGGCAGAATTGCAGGAAAGAGATTTCAGGAGGTAGATTCGAATCGCATTTAAAGCACATGAAAAGCGGCAAAACGTTGACAATGATGCCCTTGGCCAAAAAGGGCGTATGCGTTTTTTCCTGAATATATTCAGGAAAAAACGCATACGCCCTTTTTGGCCAACCAAGCAACCTGGAAAGGCAAATGAGCGCTACAAACAAGTCTCGCTTCCCATCGGTCAAAAGGGCCATGCTGAAAAAAGTGTCAAAACCAGAAGTGCAGGACAGGCCATGGAGAAATGGGAGCCTTGCTACACTGATGGGCGGGATGTAAATTGCCAACAGCCACTCTGGAGAAGTGTACGGTGAGTCCTGAAACATCTGAAAAACACAGCTTAGAGAGCATAGGGCACTTCCACTCATGGGGGTATGAATTGGGAAAATGAAAAATCAGCAAGACACAAGCACCCCAAAGTTTAGGGCTGCTCTGTTGACAAGGACCTCCACTTCATTCCACCTTAAATATCCCAGGAAAGAGAAAAATGGGTAAAGAAGTTGTGGTCCTTATGTACAATGGAATATCACTCAGCCATGAAATCAATGTCATAAGGCTAGTAGCAGCATGATGAGTGGATTTAGGTACGACGATTCTAAGTGAAATAAGTCACACAGAAAAGGACACTTCTCATAAGGTATCACTGATAGAGGGAATGTAAAAACCGTTACACTTGAACTGAATTACAAAACAGAACAGAGTCACACATGCAGAAAACACACTATGGCTGCTTAACGGGAAAGGTGAGGTGGGGTGATACATAAAACAAGGGTTTCAAATTAGCTCAGATACCGTTCCATAAACCCAATATGTAATAGACAAGACCTACTCCTTGCTCAGAGAACTGGACTCAACACGCCCTATTCACCGCACAAGAATATATCTGACTAGTAATAATCGTAAAGCGTATGTATTGATATCTCTCTGTTAGTGTGTCAAGTGGGTGTAAAGCGGCATAAACACAGCAGTGAAAAGCAGCTAAATCCCATTATGAAAATAAATTACTTTGAAAAACCCATGAAACAAAGACAGTGAACGAGAGAGGAATTCTTACACAATGCGTTCAGGGGCTGTGATGCAACCTGGATTGACCATATCTAGACCCACAGCTGGATGAGACATAAGGGTGGACACTCTTGGGGCTGAGAGGTTTGGTGAGGTTGGGTGAGCAAACGCAGACCCTTTAAAGTAATACTGCATGGTACCCATCGCATGGGTCCCAAATCTCCAGCTTCAAGGGCATCTTCCTACATCAAAAACATGCATGAGAAACCCAGAAGATGGTACACCGTGTGATGGGGAAAGGTTTCTAAAACGCACCTCATTTCTCATCTCCTTGTGCCCGGGTTCGCCATTCCAGCCGCTTTACTAGCAAGCTCCCTACTTGGAGCATCAGCACCTTTAACCTCCTGTTC